>NC_079212.1:151289340-151603090 GCF_029633865.1 Lampris incognitus | reverse complement strand
TACTTGCGCTCGCTATCTCGCAGTTTGCGGCTAAAAAATGCGAGTGGCTGCCACGCATTCGCCACACGCTGTTCAACCACAGCCCCCACGGCTATGTCAGACGCGTCGGTTTTTAAAGCTATGGACGCCGTGGGTGAGGGATGGGCGAGGAGGGCAGCGTTAGCCAGGGCGCACTTAGCTCCGTCAAAGGCCTGGACCCGTTCGGGAGTCCAGTCGACATGGTCGTTAGCCTTCTTAAGCCGCAGGGCTTCGTAAAGTGGCTGAAGGAGGTGGGCAGCGCGAGGCAGGAAACGGTTATAGAAATTCACCATTCCCAAGAATTCCTGCAATGCCTTAACAGAGACCGGGCGGGGAAATTCCGCCACCGCTTGCACCTTAGAAGGCAACGGGACCGCGCCTTGCGGCGAAATGCGGTGACCCAAGAAGTCAATCACCGGCAGTCCAAACTGACACTTGGCCGGGTTGACTATCAGGCCGTGTTCGTCCAGACGACGGAAAACCTGTTTCAGGAGCGCCAGGTGCTCTTCAGCTGACGGACTGGCCACTAATATGTCGTCGAGATAAACGAACACGAAAGCAAGGTCACGCAACACCGAGTCCATCGGCCTCTGAAAGGTTTGCGCTGCCCCCTTCAAGCCAAAAGGCGCATGCGCATGAACTCAAAAAGCCTAAACGGGGTGATCACTGCGGTCTTGGGCACGTCCTCTGCGCGCACGGGAACCTGATGATAGCCGCGCACCAGGTCCACCTTAGAGAAAACAGTGGTACCTGCTAGGCGTATGGAAAAGTCCTGTATGTGTGGGATGGGATAGCGGTCATTGGCGGTGACGTTGTTCAGGCGGCGAAAGTCGCCGCAAGGCCGCCACGACCCATCCGCCTTGGGCACCATGTGAAGCGGCGAGGCCCACGGGTTGTTGGAACGCCTCACTATACCCAGACGCTCCATGATGGCGAACTCCTCCTTAGCTGGAGCCCATTTTACCGCGTCGAGGCGCCGCGCGCGCGCCAAAACTGGCGGTCCCAGAGTGGGAATGAAATGTTCTACCCCGTGTTTAGTAACCGCGGTGGAAAAGGCAGGTGGAGTCACCGATGGAGAATCCGCCAGCAAACGCTGAAAAACATCCCCTGATGCTAAAAAGTTAGCGTGTGTTAACGGCCCGGCTCCCCCTGTCTCGCACAGAACAGTGGCGAAAGACACAGCATCAATTAAACGGCGGTTTGCAACATCAACCAGCAGACCATTAGCACACAGAACATCCGCGCCGATAACAGGAACAGTAATAAGCTCGCCTCCTTGTTTGAGGGGCGCTTGCTTGGTTCTTTCTGGTTGTGAACCGGGGGATTATCGCTGGTGTTGTGTTTTTAGTTCTGCTGGGCAGGGCAGGGTAAAACAAGCCTCTACATCACTGCTGCTGATCGAGTCACCCTTACTGTCCAAAAACCTCACAACTGGTGTAATGTCCGTAGACGCCTTATCTTACTGACATAAGAATAATTCAAGAATGAGCCGACTTCGTAGGTTCTTAACTGTGTAGCTTTTACTAGCGTCCGTTCAACATACAACCTTCATAACATGAGCGTCTCACTTCCTGTATACGTCACACGCACTGCACGTACACCCGTGAGTAGGTCAAGTTAAACACGTGACAGGACCTTCAAAATAATAACATCTTTCATTCATTACATCTCCCCCTCTTAAGATGATTTTCTAAACATTTCTCTGAACATTTACTGCCAACAATTTTAACTCCAGTTTAGCAACTCCTGACTTTAACCGTAGCTTTATTTGACAAATAAAATAATACCATTTTCTTTCTTTCAGCAACTGTAAAACAGAAAGAGCAAAGACATCAAACATCTTTGATTTACAGTGTCCAACATTTTACTGACAGGCCTGGGGTGTAAGCTTTAAAGACTCCATAACTCAACTGAAATATTTATATTTTAATCACAACCTGTATATCACCCCCCTTTTCACAAAAAAAATAAAAAATCCCCCACAGTACACAAGTCCATACGCCTCACAAATCCAGCCGGATTGCCGGCTTGCTCACCCTGCCAGAGCGAGTAACATGTGGTGTGGAAGTTGGCATTTCTGCTGCTCGGGACTCATCCGTGTTTCCACTCTCCCCTGGAGTGACATGGTCAGGATCCCTGCTGACAAAGGTGAGTGTTTTGGGTGGCGCCTGTTCCTTCTGTAATGTTCACCTTGAGCTGTCTCCACTATGTCGGATCTGGGAGTGGAGCTCTGACTGTGAACAACTGCTGGCATTGTCCATGTTTTCTGTCCATCAAGTTTGGTGAGTACTGCGTCACCTGAGTTCAGTGGGCGCAGTGACCGCACACCGTTCCTGCGGTTGTAGTAGAAAGCCTGCCTCGTTTTGGCTGCGGCGTCAGCGGTTTTGATCAGTTCCTCTTTAGGTCAGGCTGGTTTCAGGTTATGCTGCAATGTGGGTAAGGTGGTTCTGATTCTCCTACCCATGAGCAATTCTGCTGGACTGGCTCCAGTGGAAGAAGGGGGTGTAGCTCTGTATGTCAACAGGGCGAGGAGAGGGTCTTCCTGCCTTAATATGCTTTTGGCTATCTGAACAGCCCTCTCTGCCTGTCCATGACTCTGGGGGTAGTGTGGGCTTGAAGTCACATGGATGAAATCATAATCCTCACTGAACCTCCTCATCTCTTCTGAAACTAGCTGTGGCAAATTATCGCTAACTACAATTTCAGGGATACCAAAGCGTGCAAATGTAGCCTTCAGCCTAGCTACAACCTGACTGCTAGTAGTTGTTGGTAGATTTAGGATCTCCAAAAACCTGTAATAACAGTCAGACACTATCAAGTAGTTTTGCTTTTTGTACTCACACAGGTCTATGCCAGCTTTCTGCCATGGTCTGGATGGGAGCTCACTTGACATTAAAGGCTCTTTTCTCTGTGTGTTCTTGTGTTCTCTGCAGAATTGACATTGCTGTATCTTTGTTGTAATGTGCTCTGTCATTTTGGGCCACCACACTGATTGGCTAGCTCTCTCTCTGCACTTAACTATCCCCTGGTGCCCGTCGTGTATTCTGTCTAAGATCACCTCCCTCATCTCTGTGGGAATGACGATACGACTGCCTCTGATGACTAAACCATCTACCTCAGATAACTCCCCTCTCACCTGATAAAAGTCTCTGACTGTCTCCGGCACTTTATCGACATACTCAGGCCAGCCGTGTCTGATGAAGCCCAACACTGTCTGGAGCTGCAGATCCCCATCCGTGCTCTGTTTTATCTCCTGCATCCTTTGAGGTGTGGCAGGCACCTGGCACACGATGGCATCGATGTGCGCCGCAACATCATCATGAGAAGCACCATCTCCGTAGTGCTGCTCTGGGCCTCTGGAGAGTGCGTCAGCCACAGCTAACGTTTTGCCTGGTGCGTATTCAGCCACTGCATTGAAACGCATCAGCCTCATTAACAGTCTCTGGCACCTAATGGGCACATTATCCAAGTCTTTGCTGTTCATGAGAGGCACTAGTGGTTTATGATCGGTGACAAGTCGGAAATTGTCAAGCCCAAACAAGTACTTCTCGAACCTTTCACATGCCCAGACGCTGGCTAAGCACTCTTTCTCGATCTGTGCGTACCTTGTCTCTGCGTCATTCAGCCGTCGGGAGCAGTAGGCCACGGGCTTCCAGTGTTCCCCGTGCTGCTGGAGCAGAACGCCTCCCAGCCCGTAGCTGCTGGCATCTGCTGACACCACCGTAGCCTTAGTGACGTCATAAAAGGTGAGTACCGGGGCGGTGGCGAGTGCTGCTTTAAGGTCTTGGAATGCTGTGTTCTGTGCAGGTCCCCACAGCCACTCTGTCGTTGCTTTAAGCAGTCCATAAAGCGGCTGACCTACAGTGGACAGCTCTGGGACGTATTTTGCCAAATAGTTCACCATCCCGAGGAACCTCTTGAGTTCCGTCACGTTCTGGGGCTGAGGAAAGTTCTCTATTCTGGCCACTTTGTCCGGGTCAGGTTTGATGCCTGCCTCGTCGACGACGTGACCAAGGAAGCGGACTTGTTTTTGTTTGAACTTGCATTTCGCTTGGTTCAGTTTGAGACCTGCTGTTTCAATGACCCCCCAGCGCCTCTGCTAGGCGCCGGTCATGGATTTCCTCAGTCTCTCCATGTATAAGGATGTCATCCATGTACACCTCTGTGCCCTCTAGCCCGGTCAGAGTTTCCGCCATCTTTCTCTGGAAAATCTCTGGAGCACTCGTTATACCAAATGGAAGGCGGCAGAAAGCATACCTCCCAAATGGGGTGATGAAAGTGGTGAGCCCCCTGCTGTCTTCATGCAAGGGGATCTGGTAAAACCCACTTGCTGCATCCAACGTTGTGAAGAACTTTGACCCTGCGAGTCTTGGCATTATTTCCTCCATAGTGGGCAGCACGTATTTCTCACGTTTCACCGCTCGATTCAGCCTCCTGAGGTCAGCGCAGCAGCGAACCTCTTTCTTGTTCGGTCTCAGCACCGGCACCATAGCGGCGCACCATTCTGTGGGCTGAGTCACTTTTTCAATAATGCCCTCATTTTCCATGCGCTGCAGTTCTTTCTTAACCAGTGGTACAAGTGGCAGCAGTATCCGTCTGGCTGTATGCACCGCGTATGGCTGGGCACCCTCCACCAGAGCTATTTTCACTGGGTCTGTTTTCAGCAGTCCACTTGAACCGAAAACTCCACTGACCTCATTCATCCGCTTCACTAGACCCATCTCCACTGCCTCTGGACGACTCAGCAGACAGCTGCCTCTCCCCTTGATCACATACACTGGAAAGGAGTATTGTTTCTCCTTGTAGTTGGTTGTGGCTTGAAACTGTCCTATGCAGCTGATGTTTCCACCTGGGCTTATGAAGCATGTGTCAGGAGGTCCCAGTTTTATGTTTGGCTTCAGCTTTTTAAATGTCCCTTGGTTGATAACAGTAGCGTCAGCCCCCGTGTCAATTTTAAAGGTTATTGGTACATCACTTATTGTTAAACTAACAGTCCAATCTTCCTGACTGCTCTCTTTGCCAACTTCTCCCAGAAAGTACAGCTGTTTAACCTCTTCAGTGACGTCTCTCACCACTTTAGAGTGACATACACGCTCCCAATGTCCCTTTTTATGACACTTGTTGCACTTACTGTTCATTGCAGGGCACTTCCGCTCATCGGTGTGCTGCGTCTTGCCGCACCTCCCGCATTCATCTACTTTGTTGGTTGCAGGTCTGCTGCCACCATGACGCTGTCCGCCCTTTTTCTTTTGGTGTCCGTCCCGCCGTCGGACAACATTGACGTTAGCCAGCTGGGCCTCTGGTTGGTTAGCTTGGAGGCTGAGCTGCTTTGTTATTGCCTCCGCCTGGCGCACTTGTTCAATGACTTTCACCAGAGTAAGGTCCGCTGTGAGCTGGAACTGACGGGAGAGCACTTTGTCTTGTATGCCCACTACCAGACGGTCTCTGATATGTTCCTCCCTCTTGTCCCCAAACTCACAGTGTTCATGTTCTGATCCGTTATTCCCACCTATATGCTTATTTAGGTGTCCTTGATTATAAATGATTAGGCACACCGTTATTACACAATGCCTAACGTGGCTTGCTTTATTCCACCGTATTGTAAGACTGCCCGAACAATATTCCTCGCGCTTCTCCCCACGTCAACAGGTGACGTCACATACATACGGGTGCCCTTACATACCAAACCGGTACATGACATCCCTCCTTTTCTGGGAAATAAACTTCAGGTTATTTTCAATTAAAAAAATATGAACCCATATAATGACAGTATCAAAACATTCCTAACCAAAACACATACCACATATTCTGTATGCTTCACCTTAATTAGAACCATGTATTAATTCTCCATTAACACATATTCACTTATGAACAGTCCGTAAACATATAAGACCTTTTAACATGTTAATTTCACATCTGCAACATCAAACAACAATCGTCACTGAACTTGACCCAACAGTTTTTTTTACATTTCCCCAGTCTATGTCATATCATAATCTGCCAGCCTCGATGGCAAGCGTCTCTCTCTTGCAGGCCTGTCTGCCCCCGGCCGGGGCGTCATTGCTGGTGTTGCTCCGCTCTGCGTTTTGAGCACCCAGTGTCTCTCTGTTTGATGTGCAGTCCTCGGCATCCTGTGATGCTTCTGCTCCCTCCGGCAGGTGTCTCCTGAGTACTGGTGTATCGCTTCACGAATGTTGTGTTCCGTGTGTATCTGGCTCCGGTTGGAGATTCGACGACAACTTGGTTCCCTGATTTGCTCACCACCTTGTGTGGCGTTGTGTTGAATAGTGTTGTCAGTTTATCAGTCTTTTCTTGTCTCACCAGGACCGTGTCACCGACATTGACATCCGAGTACCTGGCGTGACGCCGTTCGTCTGCACAGATCTTTGATTGTCCTTTCTGTTCTGCGTCTCTGTCTCTTACCTCCAGCTCAGCGTGTGCTGCTGTGATGCTTGGCAGCTTCCCCCTCATCTTTCTTTTGAAGAGCAACTCCGCGGGACTCTTCCCTGTGGTCGCGTGATCGATGCTCCGGTATACTGTCACATACTTTCTGAGTTCTCGCTTCCAATTGAGTCCATCTGAAACAGCGATGCGAATCCTCTTCATCAGCGAGGCGTTTTGACGTTCTACCTCGCCGTTCGCCTACGCCCATCGTGGCGTTGTTTTCACATGCTTGATTCCGTTGGTGTCACAGTACTCACTGAACTCCTCTGATTTGAACTGAGGACCCTGGTCCGACCTCAGTGTGACGGGAAGTCCATGTCGACTGAAGATTGTCTCTAGACTGTCTATCACTGTTGACGTGGTTGTGGACTTTAACACGTCATACTCATAGTAGCGGCTGTAGTAATCAACTACAACTAGAATCGAGTCACCTGTCGGCAGGGGTCCGAGTAAGTCAATGGCAATATCTTGCCAGGGCCCCTCTGGTAACTCTGTTGGTCTTAACGGTTCCGGTGCGTCTGGCCGAGCAACAACTTGGCATCCGTGGCATGACCTACAATGTCTGTCGGCTGCTCTGTCCATTGTTGGCCACCAGACTTTGCTCCTGAGGTGCTGTTTAGTTCCGACAATTCCTAAGTGTCCTTCGTGTGCTAGTGAGAGAGCGCGTGCCCGCGGTACTTGTGGCAGCACAATACGCGTTCCACGTAGAATCAACTGTCCTATTACACATAACTCACTAGCCACGGCGGCATATGCTGCGCACTTCTCAAAGTGTCCACTCTCAATAGCTTTACGCACCTCGATCAGCTCCTCGTCGTGGGCTGATGCCTCCTCCACCTCGCGGGTTGTCAATGCTCTGGGTGTGGCACTCACTGCAACAAATCTCACATACTCGTCGGATCCGTGTGCATGTTTCTGTTTCAGTGCGCTGTTCCCCAGCAGACGTGATAGTGGGTCTGCTATGTTCTTTTTGCCCGAGATATGTACTACTTTAAAATCACAAGGCTGTAACCTTAGGACCCATCGCTCTATACGAGCGCATGGTTTCGAGCGTGGGCTGTAGATAGATTCAAGAGGTTTGTGGTCTGTAACCAAGTCAAATCGTCTACCATAGATGTATGGGTGTAACCTTTCACACGCCCATACCAGACCTAAGGCCTCTTTCTCTGTCTGAGAATACCTGCGTTCACAGTCGGTTAGACCACGACTGACATAGCAAATGGGAACATTTTCTCCATTCTGGGTCTGTACTAACACTGCTCCTAATCCCACTGGAGTAGCATCTGCAATGATTTTGGTCGGTGCATCTTTGTTCAAGTAGGCTAGTGTCCCTGCTTTGGCTAAGCCCTCTTTCAGCGCCTCAAACGCTTGTTTCTGTTCTGGACCGAATTCAAACGGAGTGTCTTTTATCTTGGCCTCCACAGGCGCCCGTAGGTTGAAGGGTATACGCCTGAGTGGCTGTGCTACTGGTGTCACCTCTGGGTCTATGTGTAGCTTTATCTGTTTTGTTTTCAGCTTCCCTACCCCCTGAAATACAGTCGGGTACTGCTGCTGAAGTGATTGGATCATGTCTCTGATGGCTGATATGTTGGCACCTATTTTCAGTACACCTAGTTTCATGGCCAACTCTTTTCCTAGTAGTGGTTCTCCATCACCTCTGATTACTATGAATTCTGCTTGTTCACAGCGTTCTCCTATTTTTACTTTGCATGTGAACGCCCCTTTAATGGGTAGAGGTTGGTTAGATGAATAAGAAAATAGTTTCCTTTCCGGCTTTGGGACATATGAGTGGCACCTAATTTTCTCTGACTTTAAACCCTCCCAGGTCTTTTCGTCTATCACATTGCAAGTAGCCCCGGAGTCGACAAGCATCTTCAAGCTAACTCCTCCCACATTTATGTTGAGCCTATCTGACTTGTTTGTATCACTCAATACAAAGGCATAATCATGTTCTTCTATCTCTATTTTATGCACTTTTTCCTTTCCTGTTGCACCTTTTGTTTTGCATTGCTTTGCGAAATGGTTTCTACCATTGCATTTGCGACACGTTTGGCCGCGCGCGGGACAATTGGGGTCTTTCCCAAAGTGGTCTGAATGTCCACATCTAAAACACGTTTTGTCCATTTTGTCCGTTGTTCCTCTATCCGCGCCCGGTCTCCCTTGTCCTCTTTTCTGATATTTCCCTCCTTTCTGTGAGACACGACTCACAGTCGCCTCTGCTTTCCCCTCCCTCACAGACATCTCCGCCATTTGTTCTTCAATTTGTTCGCACTGTGCCGCCAACTCGAGAGCGCGAGCAAGCACCAAACCACGCGCCTCCTCGAGGAGTCTACGGCGAACATAACTTGACGTGCATTTGCTTACAATTGCGTCTCTAATCTGATCGTCTGTGTCTCCACCAAAACCGCAGTCTTTTGCCGCACGTCTCAAGCGTGTAGCGAATTGTTGTACTGTCTCCCCTTGATTCTGAGAGATTTTCTGAAATGTCTGGCGGGCGAATGTAGCATTTACTTGGGGCACGAAATATCTGTTCAAAGCTGCAACAGCGGCATCATAATCAGTCACCTCTCCGGTGCCGTCCAAAGTGGAAAAGATGTCCTGTGTGTCTGGACCTGCGTGATGCAAAAGAAGTGCTCTCCGGCGCTGCTTCACTGCATCCTCGGTGTTATCATCGATGATCAGACCTTTCCCATCAGCAAACAGTTCAAATGACATTAGCCATCTTGTCCACCGCGGCCCCAAAGTCGCCGGGTCGGAGTAGCAATCAAACGCCGGTACGCATGCTGTCTTTTCCATGCTGCCGCGCTAGCTAGCTACAGCCGTTAGCTACACTTCAGATCTAACTATACGTTACGAACCTTAGCTCATCACTTAGCTTAGGCTCGGTACATCACTCGTCGCCATTGTTCTGATCCGTTATTCCCACCTATATGCTTATTTAGGTGTCCTTGATTATAAATGATTAGGCACACCGTTATTACACAATGCCTAACGTGGCTTGCTTTATTCCACCGTATTGTAAGACTGCCCGAACAATATTCCTCGCGCTTCTCCCCACGTCAACAGGTGACGTCACATACATACGGGTGCCCTTACATGCCAAACCGGTACATGACAGTTCAGACAGCTCATACAATGTCCGGATGTACATCTCCGCTGTTTCTCCTGGCTGCTGGCTACGTTGATAGAAGCACGCCCTCTCATGGGTGATGTTACGGCGGGGAATGAAGTAGTCGTCGAACTTTTTCAGTACGATATCATAGTCCACTTTATCATCCTCCGCCGCGAAGTCAAACGAGCTGAATATCTTTTCAGCCTCGCTTCCCATTGCATAAATCAGCGAACTCACTCGAATCTCCCCGTCGTCTTTATCCAGCTTTGTCGCGAGCCTGAAGCGCCAAAACCGTTGTCTCCACTCCGGCCATTCAACGGGGCAGTCAAACTTGAATTCACTCGGCGGATTAAACTTCGGCATGACCGCTCGTGTTCCGATACACAGACTATTCTGACACCATGTAATGTCCGTAGACGCCTTGTCTTACTGACATAAGAATAATTCAAGAACGAGCCGACTTCGTAGGTTCTTAACTGTGTAGCTTTTACTAGCGTTCGTTCATCATACAACCTTCATAACATGCGCGTCTCACTTCCTGTATACGTCACACGCACTGCACGTACACCCGTGAGTAGGTCACGTTAACCACGTGACAGGACCTTCAAAATAATAACATCTTTCATCCATCACAACTGCTCTCTCAAGTGATTCCCCCTCGGCCTCGCTCGCGTCCGCTCCAACCCCGGCGGCGGCGGCGGCGGCCAGCGCCCCTGCGTGGGCCCGGGGCCTGGTTTTTAGACCGCTGATGATCAGATCATTTACCATGGCGGCGTACTGCTCCAGGTCGTCTACTCGTTTCTCCAGGAAAGATATCTTTTTGTCCTTTTCCATGTTCCGTTTTTTTTTTACTACTGGCCCTTCTGTTATGACGAGGAGATCCCTGCTCCTGTCCTGCTGTTGATATCTCCGCCGAGAGGTTCTCCTCGACCTCCTCAGGCGGTCCTGCGTTTTTCTTAGGCGGCATTTCCGCGTTAGCTTCAGTTTGGTTTTAAACGAATAATTTGATTAAACTGTCTGTAATGTCCGTAGACGCCTTGTCTTACTGACATAAGAATAATTCAAGAACGAGCCGACTTCGTAGGTTCTTAACTGTGTAGCTTTTACTAGCGTTCATCCGACATACAACCTTCATAACATGCGCGTCTCACTTCCTGTATACGTCACACGCACTGCACGTACACCCGTGAGTAGGTCAAGTTAAACACGTGACCTTTCATTCATTACATCTCCCCCTCTAAGATGATTTTCTAACCTGTATATCACCCCCCTTTTCACAAAAAAATAAAAAATCCCCCACAATACACAAGTCCATACGCCTCACAAATCCAGCCGGATTGCAGGCTTGCTCACCCTGCCAGAGCGAGTAACATATGGTGTGGAAGTTGGCATTTCTGCTGCTCGGGACTCCCCCGTGTTTCCACTCTCCCCTGGAGTGACATGGTCAGGATCCCTGCTGACAAAGGTGAGTGTTTTGGGTGTGGCCAACAGGTGGCGCCTGTTCCTTCTGTAATGTTCACCTTGAGCTGTCTCCACTATGTAGGATCTGGGAGTGGAGCTCTGACTGTGAACTACTGCTGGCATTGTCCATGTTTTCTGTCCATCAGGTTTGGTGAGTACTGCGTCACCTGAGTTCAGTGGGCGCAGTGTCCGCACGCCGTTCCTGCGGTTGTAGTAGAAAGCCTGCCTCGATTTGGCTGCGGCGTCAGCGGTTTTGATCAGTTCCTCTTTAGGCCAGGCCGGTTTCAGGTTATGCTGCAATGTGGGTAAGGTGGTTCTGAGTCTCCTACCCATGAGCAATTCCGCTGGACTGGCTCCAGTGGAAGAAGAGGGTGTAGCTCTGTATGTCAACAGGGCGAGGAGAGGGTCTTCCTGCCTTAATATGCTTTTGGCTATCTGAACAGCCCTCTCTGCCTGTCCATTACTCTGGGGGTAGTGTGGGCTTGAAGTCACATGGATGAAATCATAATCCTCACTGAACCTCCTCATCTCTTCTGAAACTAGCTGTGGCCCATTATCACTAACTACAATTTCAGGGATACCAAAACGTGCAAATGTAGCCTTCAGCCTAGCTACAACCTGACTGCTAGTAGTTGTTGGTAGATTTAGAATCTCCAAAAACCTGGAATAATAGTCAGACACTATCAAGTAGTTTTGCTTTTTGTACTCACACAGGTCTATGCCAACTTTCTGCCATGGTCTGGATGGGAGCTCACTTGACATTAAAGGCTCTTTTCTCTGTGTGTTCTTGTGTTCTCTGCAGAATTGACATTGCTGTATCTTTGTTGTAATGTGCTCTGTCATTTTGGGCCACCACACTGACTGGCTAGCTCTCTCTCTGCACTTAACTATCCCCTGGTGCCCGTCGTGTATTCTGTCTAAGATCACCTCCCTCATCTCTGTGGGAATGACGATACGACTGCCTCTGATGACTAAACCATCTACCTCAGATAACTCCCCTCTCACCTGATAAAAGTCTCTGACTGTCTCCGGCACTTTATCGACATACTCAGGCCAGCCGTGTCTGATGAAGCCCAACACTGTCTGGAGCTGCAGATCCCCATCCGTGCTCTGTTTTATCTCCTGCATCCTTTGAGGTGTGGCAGGCACCTGGCACACGATGGCATCAATGTGCGCTGCAACATCATCATGAGAAGCACCATCTCCGTAGCACTGCTCTGGGCCTCTGGAGAGTGCATCAGCCACAGCTAAAGTTTTGCCTGGTGCGTATTCAGCCACTGCATTGAAACGCATCAGCCTCATTAACAGTCTCTGGCACCTAATGGGCACATTATCCAAGTCTTTGCTGTTCATGAGAGGCACTAGTGGTTTATGATCGGTGACAAGTCTGAAATTGTCAAGCCCAAACAGGTACTTCTCGAACCTTTCACATGCCCAGACGCTGGCTAAGCACTCTTTCTCGATCTGTGCGTACCTTGTCTCTGCGTCACTCAGCCGTCGGGAGCAGTAGGCCACGGGCTTCCAGTGTTCCCCGTGCTGCTGGAGCAGAACGCCCCCCAGCCCGTAGCTGCTGGCATCTGCTGACACCACCGTAGCCTTAGTGACGTCATAAAAGGTGAGTACCGGGGCGGTGGCGAGTGCTGCTTTAAGGTCTTGGAATGCTGTGTTCTGTGCAGGTCCCCACAGCCACTCTGTCGTTGCTTTAAGCAGTCCATAAAGCGGCTGACCTACAGTGGACAGCTCTGGGACGTATTTTGCCAAATAGTTCACCATCCCGAGGAACCTCTTGAGTTCCGTCACGTTCTGGGGCTGAGGAAAGTTCTCTATTCCGGCCACTTTGTCCGGGTCAGGTCTGATGCCTGCCTCGTTGATGATATGACCAAGGAAGCGGACTTGTTTCTGTTTGAACTTGCATTTCGCTTGGTTCAGTTTGAGACCTGCTGTTTCAATGACCCCCAGCGCCTCTGCTAGGCGCCGGTCATGGATTTCCTCAGTCTCTCCATGTATAAGGATGTCATCCATGTACACCTCTGTGCCCTCTAGCCCGGTCAGAGTTTCCGCCATCTTTCTCTGGAAAATCTCTGGAGCACTCGTTATACCAAATGGAAGGCGGCAGAAAGCATACCTCCCAAATGGGGTGATGAAAGTGGTGAGCCCCCTGCTGTCTTCATGCAAGGGGATCTGGTAAAACCCACTTGCTGCATCCAACGTTGTGAAGAACTTTGACCCTGCGAGCCTTGGCATTATTTCCTCCATAGTGGGCAGCACGTATTTCTCACGTTTCACCGCTCGATTCAGCCTCCTGAGGTCAGCGCAGCAGCGAACCTCTTTCTTGTTCGGTTTCAGCACCGGCACCATAGCGGCGCACCATTCTGTGGGCTGAGTCACTTTTTCAATAATGCCCTCATTTTCCATGCGCTGCAGTCCTTTCTTAACCAGTGGTACAAGTGGCAGCGGTATCCGTCTGGCTGTATGCACCGCGTATGGCTGGGCACCCTCCACCAGAGCTATTTTCACTGGGTCTGTTTTCAGCAGTCCACTTGAACCGAAAACTCCACTGACCTCATTCATCCGCTTCACTAGACCCATCTCCACTGCCTCTGGACGACTCAGCAGACAGCTGCCTCTCCCCTTGATCACATACACTGGAAAGGAGTATTGTTTCTCCTTGTATTTGGTTGTGGCTTGAAACTGTCCTATGCAGCTGATGTTTCCACCTGGGCTTATGAAGCATGTGTCAGGAGGTCCCAGTTTTATGTTTGGCTTCAGCTTTTTAAATGTCCCTTGGTTGATAACAGTAGCGTCAGCCCCCGTGTCAATTTTAAAGGTTATTGGTACATCACTTATTGTTAAACTAACAGTCCAATCTTCCTGACTGCTCTCTTTGCCAACTTCACCCAGAAAGTACAGCTGTTTAACCTCTTCAGTGACTTCTCTCACCGCTTTAGAGTGACATACACGCTCCCAATGTCCCTTTTTATGACACTTGTTGCACTTACTGTTCGTTGCAGGACACTTCCGCTCATCGGTGTGCTGCGTCTTGCCGCACCTCCCGCATTCATCTACTTTGTTGGTTGCCGGACTGCCGCCACCATGACGCTGTCCGCCCTTTTTGTTTTGGCGTTCGTCCCGCCATCGGACAACATTGACGTTAGCCAGCAGGGCCTCTGGTTGGTTAGCTTGGAGGCTGAGCTGCTTTGTTATTGCCTCCGCCTGGCGCACTTGTTCAATGACTTTCACCAGAGTAAGGTCCGCTGTGAGCTGGAACTGACGGGAGAGCACCTTATCTTTTATGCCCACTACCAGACGATCTCTGATATGTTCCTCCCTCTTGTCCCCAAACTCACAGTGTTCAGACAGCTCATACAATGTCCGGATGTACATCTCCGCTGTCTCTCCTGGCTGCTGGCTACGTTGATAGAAGCGCGCCCTCTCATGTATGATGTTACGGCGGGGAATAAAGTAGCCGTCGAACTTTTTCAGTACGATATCATAGTCCACTTTATCACCCTCCGCCGCGAAGTCAAACGAGCTGAATATCTTTTCAGCCTCGCCGCCCATTGCATAAATCAGCGAACTCACTTGAATCTCCCCGTCGTCTTTATCCAGCTTTGTCGCGAGCCTGAAGCGCGAAAACCGTTGTCTCCACTCCGGCCATTCAACGGGGCAGTCAAACTTGAATTCACTCGGCGGATTAAACTTCGGCATGACCGCTCGTGTTCAGATACACAGACTATTCTGACACCATGTAATGTCCGTAGACGCCTTGTCTTACTGACATAAGAATAATTCAAGAACGAGCCGACTTCGTAGGTTCTTAACTGTGTAGCTTTTACTAGCGTTCATCCGACATACAACCTTCATAACATGCGCGTCTCACTTCCTGTATACGTCACACGCACTGCACGTACACCCGTGAGTAGGTCAAGTTAAACACGTGACCTTTCATTCATTACACTGTCGATGTTGATTATTGATTGTTGACCTCACCTGGTGCCGGTGGCGGCGCGAGTTGAAGTGCTGCTGCTGACTGCAGGAACAACCGAGATGAGCTAACATTAGCTGCTAGCTGAGTTACATGAGCTAACATTAGCTGCTAGCTGAGTTACATGAACTAACATTAGCTGCTAGCTGAGTTACATGAGCTAACAGCTGCTAGCTGAGTTACATGAACTAACATTAGCTGCTAGCTAAGTTACATGAGCTAACATTAGCTGCTAGCTGAGTTACATGAACTAACATTAGCTGCTAGCTGAGTTACATGAGCTAACATTAGCTGCTAGCTGAGTTACATGAGCTAACATTAGCTTCTAGCTGAGTTACATAAACTAACATTAGCTGCTAGCTGAGTTACATGAGCTAACATTAGCTGCTAGCTGAGTTACATGAACTAACATTAGCTGCTAGCTGAGTTACATGAGCTAACATTAGCTGCTAGCTGAGTTACATGAGCTAACATTAGCTGCTAGCTGAGTTACATGAGCTAACATTAGCTGCTAGCTTAGTTTAGTTTATTGTTTATTTGACAGGGACAACGCACAATTTTACAACTGCACCAGAGTTAGCCGGCAGCTAATTTGCATCTGCAGTCTCTGGGCAGGCAAACAAACAACAATTAATACAGAAGTAAAAACATAACAATACATAATGTAGTGTATTTGAATAAGAAGTGCATTACTCAGTGTGACTGCTAGGCGGCACTGTAACTTTGCAATCTGGCCTACATGACAACAACATAATAAATATGGGTTTCATCTATTCAGCAACAATAAATATAATTAGTAAACTGACCCGAAACATCAATGAATAACAATCTGACCTAAACTATGACAACAGTTATAAAAATCAGTCTGGCCTGTTCAATGGCAGGAAATATAAATGACACACAGTCTACGGTCAGGTTGCACCTGGGCTGGTTCCAGCCAGAACCCTAGGCTGCTCCTGACTAAGATAAATATAGTAACTACTCTGAATGAAAACTACAACAAAAACCCTGAGTGACATCTAAAGTAAGTGCAACATATTAAAGCAAGGACATTTATTTGTGATTACACGTTTGTGCTGATTTTAACCAAAGCTTAAGATGCTTTTTAAACGCCGCAAAGCTGGCTGACTCTCTGACATTAGGGGGAAGGGAAGTCCACTTTCCCACCACTTTTACTGAAAAGGCTGATTGACCAAAAGTAGTCTTCCTAAACTGTGGTACCCAATCGCCCCTTGAAGATGTTCTGGTCCTGACCCTTACAGTTCTTTACAGTTCTGTCACTGTCGGGAGAGGCCAGGCATGCTCTCAGAGGGGGGGGGGTGAGTCCATGAATAATATTGAACATCAGGCATACATCTGAATAAAACAAAAAATGATCAAATTAAGAAAATTTTATTTTTTCAGGATATGGCAGTGGTGATATTCCCTTGGTTTTTTATCCAATATTTTTAAACTCTGTTTCTATAGAGACAATACTGGCTTGAGGGTGGTCACGCCTGCTTGGGACCAAGTGGTTATACAGTACGACAAATGAGGGGAAATCATGGCATGTAGAAAAAGATTTGCGGTAGATGAAGACATTTGATAATTGATGCTCTTAAATTTATTCAAATTGAACTTAACGTTCCTGGTTACCTTACTGACATGTTTTTTAAAAGCTGAGTTACATTGTGGGAGAGCAGGAATGAGGAGACGGAGAGATCGAGTCGAGTCAATCCCATTTACTCGCCACACAAAACGACGCCGATACAGCACAATCTCTCCTGGCAACCAGCCAACCAACCGCTAGGCTGCTGCCAACACGGCTCCACCCCGGAAACCCTAAGCAGTGCCTACATCATCACTCTGAACATCTGCCTTAAAGGAGCAGCAGCCCCTGGTGAATCTACCCTCAATTGTGTATCACCACACATGCCCCCCCAGAATTCACCATCACGAAAAAATGCAAAACAGTAATGCAACACAACAGTACTCAGCGAAACACAAACAGCCAACAGGCGAACAGTCCTCAGTGAAACAGTCAACGTCTCGGGGGGCGGACCAGGCGGCCAAAACGGCCGCGCTGAATGGGTATGGGGGCGGGGGCAAGGGACAGAACTGGAGCCCGGGCAGGGGCCCAGGCTGGGCCGGGGGCCCGAAAAGGGGGGCATCTACACTGCGAGGGCAGGGCCAGTTCGACTGGCCCACCCAGGTCCAAATGGGCAGGCTTGAGACAGTCCACCGAAAGCCTGCTCCGGCTTGCCCCCCCATGTCCACCACAAAGTTCTTAGGCCCCACTTCCAGGACGCGGAAGGGCCCGTCGTAGGGGGGCTGCAGGGGGGTACGGTGGCTGTCGTGGCCGACGAAGACGTACCTGGCCGACAACAAATTCTTAGGGACGTAGGACTGAGGGAGGCAGTGGTGAGATGTAGGGATCGGAGCGAAAGCGTTGGCACTGTCCCGGGCCACAGCCCCATGAGAAGCTGCTGACCAGGGGGCCACAGCGTCCGGGAGAAACTCACCTGGGACACGCAGCGGCTGGCCATAAACCAGCTCGGCAGACGAGAACTGGAGGTCTTCCTTGGGGGGCAGAGCGAAGGCCGAGCATGACCCACTGGAGGCGATCGACCCAGTTGCTGTCCGTGAGGCTGGCACGAAGAGCGGCCTTCATAGACCGATGAAACCGCTCACAAAGTCCGTTGCCCTGCGGGTTGTATGCTGTGGTGCAGTGGAGCTTCACCCCCAGCCCCTCCGCAACTGCAGTCCAGAGCTCCGACTTGAACTACAGGCCCCTGTCAGTAGACGTGGTTGATGACGGGAACAGCTTCCGGCCACCTGGTGGTCCTGTCCACCACGGTGAGAAGTTGAGTGAACCCTTGGGAGGAGGGCAGGGGGCCCACCAGGTCCACATTCACATGGTCAAAACGCCTCTCGGGTACCAGGAATGGCACCAAGGGGGCTTTGGTATGACGGTGTATTTTGGAACGCTGGCACGCCACGCAGGAGTCAGCCCAGACCTTGACGTCCTTCCTGAGGCCGGGCCAGATGAACTTGGCCCCCACCAGCTTAGTGGACGCCTTGACACCTGGGTGGGAAAGGCCATGGATAACGTCAAAAACATGCCGCCACCAGCCGGTGGGCACCATGGGGCGGGACTGGACCGTGGAAACGTCACAGAGGAGCGTGGCGTTGGAGCTGTCAAACACCACATCCTCCAACCGCAGCCCCGTAGCAGCCATCCGATAGGCCTGGATGTCCGCGTCAGTAGCTTGGTCTGCAGCCATGGCAGCGTAATCGAGTCCCAAGTGAACGGACCCAGCCACTGCCCCAGGAGAGGCAGTCAGCGACCAAGTTGTCCTTGCCAGCCATGTGCCGGATGTCCGTGGTAAACTCTGAGATGGCAGAGAGCTGACGCTGTTGGCGCCCGGACCCCAGGTTGGGAACCACTGCGCTAGACCAGAGTACCGAAGAGCCAAGTATGAGCAGAGTAGTTCTAGTTCTAAACCTGTCCTATTCCTATGTAATACTTATGCTGGAGTCTGAGTCAAATATGCAGTGTTTACCTTTGCCTGCAGTCATTACATTTACATTTATTCATTCAGCAGATGCTTTTATCCAAAGCAACTTTCAGCAAGATTACAAGGACAGCCCCCTGGAGTAATTTAGGGTTAAGTTCTTTGCTAAAGGGCACACTAGTGGTGGGGTTCCCAGGTGGGATTTGAACTCATGACCTTTTGGTCACCAGACAGTAGTCCTACTCACTGTCCACTATGCCACCCCTACCCCTTATCATGTGAATAAGAGAGAAAGTTGTATCTTAGAAAAAAAATGACTTTCCAAGTTTTTGTAGAGAATCACAACAACAAAAAACAATATTTTGAACCAGAAACTTTACTGAGACATACTGACATATTACGAGTCTGACAGTTTTCTTTGATGTTCCAGTGAGCCATGGGAAAGAGGAAGGACAACCACTGGAAGGATTCTGGAGCCTACGTATAATACAATTACAACTGAGTATCTTTAAAAACCTTATTAGTTAGTTTTCTTAGTCTGTTGTCATCTCAATCAGTTCAGTTCAGTTATGCCTGACACCCCAACTGGGGTGTAGGCCGTCCACAAGGGACCTCCAGAGTTCTCGGTCATGACTTTTATTTTGATGCCAGGTCCTACATGCTAGTCTCTTGATGTCTGCCTGGAGATCCCATTGCCAGTTGTTGTTTGGCCAGCCTCTCTTCCTCTTCCCTCGAGGGTTCCATGTCAAAGCTTGTCTGGTCTCAGTCAGTTGTCAGTAAAATATCTGTAAATACTTCATCAGGTTTCATCGCTGTCAGTTGTTTGTCAACACCATCAGTTGTTTGTCAACACCATCAGATGAAGGTTTTTGTCCTTTTTCAAAGAAATGTGTTACTCTTTGTTCAATGTATTGTATTTCTATATTAAAACACCAGCTGAGCTACATGCAGTGGTGTCATCTTTGCCTAATAACATTGATTATATATGCTTCATATTAAAAATGAATATACTACGAAGTTGAGAAATTTTGAAATCGGATTTTTCAAAATAGTGTGAAATCAGAACAAAACTGTATGTAATGCATTTCATGACTGGACTCTGTTACAGAACACCATTATTACACCATAAACTTGAGGACTTGTTGAACTGACCAAGTTAATGCTTTCTGGTGTGTCTGATGGAGCTGACTCAGACCAAGTTATGAAGTGAATAAATGTCAATTTTCCTAAAAAGTACTTTAATACAAAAACCTGTTCCCTTACATTGTTTGTTAGCTTAGACCTTTGTCTAGGAATATATCCATTTCAAATTAATGTATTTTAAAAAAAAACAGAAGACCTAAAACATGTTTTGTCCCTTATCTCAGGAGTCAGTGATTTATTATGTTCATTAAAGCAGTAGTTTATATGGTCCGGCTCCACATACCAAGGCTGATGCCAGTAGTGGGCCTAAACTTGCCCCACTACATTATCTTTACAATACACGAGGATACCAAGGAAGATGTGCCGACAGGATTATTGGGTTTACATCAGTCTCCATGTTTACTGGGGCTATAGCACGGATAAGTCATAGTTTAGAAAGTGAGTCAATATTTGCCTAAAACACGTGGGGTCAAAATGACAAGCTTGGAATCAACATTTCCAGTCCCCACTTGCTCTACAGTCTAATATGTAGGCTGTTGTCTGCAGAGGTACTTCTGCTGCCCGAAGCACTCGAGTCCTCTTCAGACATGGGCAACAGCACTCTGGTTCCTGCCAGTCTCTCCATGGAGCTTCCTTTCTATGATGTCCCTCAGACCACTGCTGAAGTGAAGATTGGCGCCAATCACGATGTAGCCCTGTGAGGGACGAGACATGAGCACTAAAACCAAGACCAGCTGTTAGCAGAGCAGCGCTGGTGGATTTCAACAGCCTGTTAGGTAGCTCACAAACTTCATTTTAGTCACAAACAGGATAGTAAAATTAGACAACTCAGAACGGAGATCAGCATATGACTACTCAATTGTCTGATATGTTAAACTGTTGAACTCCTTCCTATCTTTCTCCTGGTAGAGTTTCATCCTCATCCCTCCAGCAGCTTCAGAGGCTTTTAGGGTCTCAGGCAAAACGGATTTGTTTCTCCAAATCCAACTGTCCACGTCGTTGTTGTGTGCAAGTGATTAGGGTGAGATTTCTGTCAGACAATCTGCATTGGTTGCTACATAAAAGATGTAGTCGTCAATGTGCACACTAAAAGGAAACCAAAACACTAAGCTACAGCCCATGAAGACTGGGGACGTATCCTCCCACTCTTCATGCTATAGAAATGTCTAGTTGTCCTACCAGACAGCACAAGTATGCTGCAGTCACAGCCAGCACGATACCAAGACAGGTGTGGTGCCATAAACGACAGTTTGAAACCTGATTTCAGAGGCCAGACAGACATATCTATGAATTTGATTAGAATAATAATTTAAACCACCTATGAACGAGAGTCTTGATGCATGCTCAGTGGTCCATGTCAGCAAATCACAGTTTGCAACGCTGTGATGTCAACATTCCCCAATCCTCTGTGAACAGTACACATGGCCATGGTAACTCTAGTTACCATGGGCACACCATATTTCTTATAAGGGTGGGGACACCTGCAGTCACCTTATTGTTTATAAGGGTGGGGAAACCTGCAGTCACTGTATTTTTTATAAGGGTGGGGACACCTGCAGTCACTGTATTGTTTATAAGGGTGGGGACACCTGCAGTCACTGTATTGTTTATAAGGGTGGGGAAACCTGCAGTCACTGTATTGTTTATATGGGTGGGGACACCTGCAGTCACTGTATTGTTTATAAGGGTGGGGACACCTGCAGTCACTGTATTGTTTATAAGGGTGGGGACACCTGCAGTCACTGTATTGTTTATAAGGGTGGGGAAACCTGCAGTCACTGTATTGTTTATAAGGGTGGGGACACCTGCAGTCACTGTATTGTTTATAAGGGTGGGGAAACCTGCAGTCACTGTATTGTTTATAAGGGTGGGGACACCTGCAGTCAGGTGAAACTGAAGAGGTCACTTAGATGATGATGAAACGTGTCTGTCAATAAAGGTTGTGAAAGTGAAGTAAAATGAAGAATACTGTAGTGTAATATAGCAGTATAATGTAGTATAATGTGGTGAAGTTTAATATTGTGTAGTGTAGTATAGAATAGTAAAATGAAGAATACTGTTGTGTAATATAGCAGTATAATGTAGTATAATGTGGTGAAGTTTAATATTGTGTAGTGTAGTGTAGTATAGTATAGTGTAATCTAGAGCAGTGTGGTGTTGTATAGTGCAGTAGGGGAGTAGGTAAGGGTGTCAGACTTACGTTGTGATATTCAACAACCTCCTCTATGAAATCCATCCCATCAGCCAGAGGAATCTGAACCCCTCTCTTAGTCCAGTCTACACACACACACACACACACACACACAGCATGAAGTGAGTGATAGCTACATTGTACCAGATGTTTCGTGCTGTATCGGAGTTTAAATGATGATGTAATAAGTGAACAAGAGTAGCTCCACCTACTGTTGATGAGAGGAACTACAGAGATCTGCAGCATGGTTTTCAGGGGGCCCTGTAATGGAATCAGCTGCCCAGCAACACAAACATATATTAATCCGTTGAAATACTCGTTCAGAAAATAAGTGCAGGTACTCACTGAAATATAACAAATTTATAATAAAAAGTACTACTTATGAAAGCGTTTATACCAAACTTAAAATTACTTGATTGATCATGTTCATTCACTTAACAGATCATAAAAAGAAGTTATATCATTTACTTGTAATGCTCATTAGTGTCAAGGCTCGTCTGACAACGGTTTAGGAAAGTCCCTCTGGTGTTCATTTGACATTTCTCTTTGAATAAACATGTCTTTCTGTCCATTCTGATGACGGGAATGATTCACCGACAATTCAAAGGCATACCAAACTTACTGATGAAATCACAGACAGACGGACGGACGGACGGACGGACGGACGGACAGACAGACAGACAGACAGACAGACAGACAGACAGACAGACAGACAGACAGACAGACAGACAGACAGACAGACAGACAGACAGACAGACAGACAGACAGACAGTAATGCCGGGATGAGACTACATGAATTCAGCCCGTGTCAACCCCAGTGGGTCGTGGCCAGCGCCGGGCCGATTCCGGACGTTGGGAAGGAAGAACGCACGGGCATCTTCACCCCATGCACTGTTACTTGATGTTGACCAATAGGATGACAGAATGCCCTCTGGTCCACATATGTAAATGTAACGACCACGGACCACTAGACTCACGAGCCCTTGGCTAACGGGTCAGACCCTTTAGTTGACGACACACAACAGCATGTCACGTTGTGCGTCTTGGGAGAGAGATGCTCCTCCTCTGTTGCTCTCCTGGAGCCTTCTTCCTGTTGTTTCTCCCTGTCAAAGGTTTTAGGGAGTTGTTCCTGTCTGATGAGAGGGCGTACGGACAAGATGTTGTGTTGCTGTAAAGCCCCTGAGGCACATTTGTAATTTGTGATATTGGGCTACACAAATAAAATTGACTTGACTTGACTAGCTAGCGCAGTGGCCTGTGGTCCGGGCTATCCGGGTCACAGCACCAAAGATGTAACCCACTGGTGCTGGAGCCTCTCTGCACACCCTGGGACTCTATGTTCTGTTTCTTTGTGTGTAATGGGGTATCTTGCAGAGAGAAGAAAGCACCGGACACGGGGGTTCTGAATTGTGGTTGAGACCTGGTGGCACTTTATTGGCTCACGACAGCTGCTGGTCCATAACCTTATGAGGCAGTCAAACAAACTCCAGGTTTAGAAAACATGTTCCATGCAAAAGTACATGGTGCAAAATACTAATCTAACAATGAACACAACAAATCACAAGACAAGACTGTGTTACATATGAGCCAGTGTAAAAATACATTTTATGATGTAAGACAGATAACAGAACTGAAAAGCTGTCTGTGAATGTTCTCCTTCATCCAGCTCGTCATGGTTATCCAAAGGAGGTGAATCAAGTGCAACTGGACTTGGTATTTATCCGTGAAGACGTTTCGCCTCTCATCCAAGAGGCTTCCTCAGTTCGTGCCTTCCTGACCAGACCAAGCTAGTCTGGCTAGACCAAGCTAGTCTGGCTAGACCAAGCTAGTCTGACTAGACCAAGCTAGTCTGACTGGCTGCTGATGAGACTCAGAATTTATCCTCTAGGAGTCGTTGTCAGATCTATGGATGTGCATGGTTCTTTGTGTCCCGATGTTAAGCAGCGACAGCCGTTGGAGCCGTTCGTGAGCGACTGTTGTTCTTGGAGGCTAGGCTTCTTGAGTCTCCTGGGTAGAGATGAAAGGACGGCATTGTAAGTGGGAGATAGGTGGTGTCGCAGACCTCCTCCTCTGTTGAGGGATGGGGTTTTTTTTTCAACAGTCGGTCGCTAACGGCTCCAATGACTCATGACCACTGAATGGAGCACTAACGAAGTCGAAACTAACACCCCCAATGACCGTCGCTGCTTAACATCGGAACACAAAGAGCCATGCACATCCATACCTCTGATAACGACGGGCGTGGCTAAACATCGGGACACAAAGAGCCATGGACATCAATAGCTCTGACAACGACTCCTAGAGGATAAATTCTGAGTCTCATCAGCAGCCAGTCAGACTAGCTTGGTCTAGTCAGACTAGCTTGGTCTAGTCAGAAAGGCACGAACTGAGGAAGCCTCTTGGATGAGAGGTGAAACGTCTTCATGGATATATACCAAGTCCAGTTGCACTTGATTCACCTCCTTTGGAGAACTGAAAAGCTAACTCATCACCCTGCACTATTTCCACTGATGGGCGCTACACTGGTACACTGCAAGAGAGCAAACATCACGGCCAATATTCACATAGACATCACAAGCACCCACTTCTCAAGATCACACCAACATGTATCCAAGATGGTGTTAAACACTAGTTAAAAACTCCACTGCCTGCACAGTTATGACGTCATATGTCATACGTGTCACCTCTCCTAAACACCTCCATGCCTCCACAGTTATGACGTCACATGTCATACCTGCCACCTCTCCTAAACACCTCCATGCCTCCACAGTTATGACGTCATATGTCATACGTGTCACCTCTCCTAAACACCTCCATGCCTCCACAGGTATGACGTCACATGTCATACCTGCCATCTCTCCTAAACACCTCCATGCCTCCACAGGTATGACGTCACATGTCATACCTGTCATCTCTCCTAAACACCTCCATGCCTCCACAGGTATGACGTCACATGTCATACCTGTCATCTCTCCTAAACACCTCCATGCCTCCACAGGTATGACGTCACATGTCATACCTGCCATCTCTCCTAAACACCTCCATGCCTGCACAGTTATGACGTCATATGTCATACGTGTCACCTCTCCTAAACACCTCCATGCCTCCACAGTTATGACGTCACATGTCATACCTGCCATCTCTCCTAAACACCTCCATGCCTCCACAGTTATGACGTCACATGTCATACGTGTCACCTCTCCTAAACACCTCCATGCCTCCACAGTTATGACGTCACATGTCATACCTGCCACCTCTCCTAAACACCTCCACGCCTCCACAGTTATGACGTCACATGTCATACCTGCCACCTCTCCTAAACACCTCCATGCCTCCACAGGTATGACGTCACATGTCATACCTGCCATCTCTCCTAAACACCCCCATGCCTCCACAGGTATGACGTCACATGTCATACCTGCCATCTCTCCTAAACACCTCCATGCCTCCACAGTTATGACGTCACATGTCATACCTGCCATCTCTCCTAAACACCTCCATGCCTCCACAGTTATGACGTCACATGTCATACCTGCCACCTCTCCTAAACACCTCCATGCCTCCACAGGTATGACGTCACATGTCATACCTGCCACCTCTCCTAAACACCTCCATGCCTCCACAAGTATGACGTCACATGTCATACCTGCCATCTCTCCTAAACACCTCCATGCCTCCACAGTTATGACGTCATATGTCATACCTGCCATCTCTCCTAAACACCTCCATGCCTCCACAGTTATGACGTCACATGTCATACGTGTCACCTCTTCTAAACACCTCCATGCCTCCACAGGTATGACGTCATATGTCATACCTGCCATCTCTCCTAAACACCTCCATGCCTCCACAGGTATGACGTCACATGTCATACCTGCCATCTCTCCTAAACACCTCCATGCCTCCACAGGTATGACGTCACATGTCATACCTGCCATCTCTCCTAAACACCTCCATGCCTCCACAGGTATGACGTCACATGTCATACCTGCCATCTCTCCTAAACACCTCCATGCCTCCACAGGTATGACGTCACATGTCATACCTGCCATCTCTCCTAAACACATCCATGCCTCCACAGTTATGACGTCACATGTCATACGTGTCACCTCTCCTAAACACCTCCATGCCTCCACAGTTATGACGTCATATGTCATACGTGTCACCTCTCCTAAACACCTCCATGCCTCCACAGGTATGACGTCACATGTCATACCTGCCATCTCTCCTAAACACCTCCATGCCTCCACAGGTATGACGTCACATGTCATACCTGTCATCTCTCCTAAACACCTCCATGCCTCCACAGGTATGACGTCACATGTCATACCTGTCATCTCTCCTAAACACCTCCATGCCTCCACAGGTATGACGTCACATGTCATACCTGCCATCTCTCCTAAACACCTCCATGCCTCCACAGTTATGACGTCACATGTCATACGTGTCACCTCTCCTAAACACCTCCATGCCTCCACAGTTATGACGTCATATGTCATACCTGTCACCTCTCCTAAACACCTCCATGCCTCCACAGGTATGACGTCACATGTCATACCTGCCATCTCTCCTAAACACCTCCATGCCTCCACAGGTATGACGTCACATGTCATACCTGTCATCTCTCCTAAACACCTCCATGCCTCCACAGGTATGACGTCACATGTCATACCTGTCATCTCTCCTAAACACCTCCATGCCTCCACAGGTATGACGTCACATGTCATACCTGCCATCTCTCCTAAACACCTCCATGCCTGCACAGTTATGACGTCATATGTCATACGTGTCACCTCTCCTAAACACCTCCATGCCTCCACAGTTATGACGTCACATGTCATACCTGTCATCTCTCCTAAACACCTCCATGCCTCCACAGGTATCACGTCACATGTCATACCTGTCATCTCTCCTAAACACCTCCATGCCTCCACAGGTATGACGTCACATGTCATACCTGTCATCTCTCCTAAACACCTCCATGCCTCCACAGTTATGACGTCACATGTCATACCTGTCATCTCTCCTAAACACCTCCATGCCTCCACAGGTATCACGTCACATGTCATACCTGTCATCTCTCCTAAACACCTCCATGCCTCCACAGGTATGACGTCACATGTCATACCTGCCATCTCTCCTAAACACCTCCATGCCTCCACAGTTATGACGTCACATGTCATACCTGTCATCTCTCCTAAACACCTCCATGCCTCCACAGGTATCACGTCACATGTCATACCTGTCATCTCTCCTAAACACCTCCATGCCTCCACAGGTATGACGTCACATGTCATACCTGTCATCTCTCCTAAACACCTCCATGCCTCCACAGGTATCACGTCACATGTCATACCTGTCATCTCTCCTAAACACCTCCATGCCTCCACAGTTATGACGTCACATGTCATACCTGCCATCTCTCCTAAACACCTCCATGCCTCCACAGGTATGACGTCACATGTCATACCTGTCATGTCTCCTAAACACCTCCATGCCTGCACAGTTATGACGTCACATGTCATACCTGCCATCTCTCCTAAACACCTCCATGCCTCCACAGGTATGACGTCACATGTCATACCTGTCATGTCTCCTAAACACCTCCATGCCTGCAAAGTTATGACGTCACATGTCATACCTGCCATCTCTCCTAAACACCTCCATGCCTCCACAGGTATGACGTCACATGTCATACCTGTCATCTCTCCTAAACACCTCCATGCCTCCACAGTTATGACGTCACATGTCATACCTGCCATCTCTCCTAAACACCTCCATGCCTCCACAGGTATCACGTCACATGTCATACCTGCCATCTCTCCTAAACACCTCCATGCCTCCACAGGTATCACGTCACATGTCATACCTGCCATCTCTCCTAAACACCTCCATGCCTCCACAGTTATGACGTCACATGTCATACCTGCCATGTCTCCTAAACACCTCCATGCCTCCACAGGTATCACGTCACATGCCATACCTGTCATCTCTCCTAAACACCTCCATGCCTCCACAGTTATGACGTCACATGCCATACCTGCCATCTCTCCTAAACACCTCCATGCCTCCACAGGTATGACATCACATGTCATATGTCTCCACAGGCATGTTGGAACCAAGAATCAGGTAGGAACACGTTGTCATTTCATTTCATGTACGAAAGTGCATGAAATGAAATGGAATATTGTTTTCCCCAGCCCACAGCAGTGCAACACAAATACAAAAACACATATCCAAAGACAAATGTTTTTTTGGATATGTGACATGCTCGACAGAGAAACTTACGCCATATTTTGCAATATATCAAAATTATAAAGGTCTGAAAGGTTCGATACATTTACATGTATCTTCCCGAGGGAACCGAGTATGTGAAAAGAATCGGTCCACCATGATTGACAATTTCTTGACCCTCTTCCCTGATGACCTATGAACTCACGCAAGATCGTGAAAGGTAGCATAAGATGATTGGTCGGGGTTATACTTGTAGTGTTGCCAGTTTCCTGGCCAAGATATGGCAAAAATTTATGGCACTATGATTGCTTAATCTGACATGGTGACAATCGTGGAAGACAAAAAATATCATGTAGTCTGATCCGAGCATGAGACAGACAGAAAGACTAATGGATGGAAAGACAAACAGACAGACTGACAGAGTAATTGATTGACAGACAGACAGAAAGAGTAATAGAGTGACAGACAAACAGACAGACAGACAGACAGACTGACGGGGCTGACTAGGCTTCTGGCTTCCGGCTTTGTGAGCTTCAGCCTTGTGAGATCAATAGCTGCTATTTATTCTCTTACTTTCTCTTACTCTCGCTTCTCTATATTCTGATCTAACCTCTTCATTTCTCCTACTGATTTCACTATTTTCTCTGTTTAGTTCACTTATCACCAGAACCCAGCCACTGAGGATGCACAAGCCAGTGCATTCTTAGTGCCGGTCCCAAGCCCGGATAAATGGGGAAGGTTGCGTCAGGAAGGGCATCCGGTGAAAAATCTTTGCCAAATTAAATATATGGATCATAAATCAGATTTCCATGCCGGTTCGGTCGTGGCCCAGGTTAAAAATGACCGCCACTGGCACTGTTGGCCAGCAGGGTGCAGGTGGAAACTATGCTACTGTTGGGTGAAGGAGAAGGAGAGGGGGAAGGCATGTCCAGAGGCAGCGAGAGAGGAGGAAGGGTAGGAGTGTGGAGGTGAGAGTCAGAACTTTGAATGTTGGTACTATGACTGGTAAAGGGAGAGAGCTGGCTGATATGATGAAGAGAAGAAAGGTAGGCATACTGTGTGTGCAAGAGACCAGGTGGAAGGGGAGTAAGGCCAGGAGTATCATAGGTGGGTTCAAACTCTTCTACCATGGTGCAGATGGGAGGAGAAATGGGGTAGGGTAATTCTAAAGGAAGAGTATGTCAAGAGTGTGTAGGTGGTGAAGAGAGTGTCAAACAGAGTGATGGGTATGAAGCCGGAAATCGAAGGTGTATTGAGGAATGTAATCAGCACATATGCCCCGCAAGTTGGGTGTGATATGGAAGAGAAAGAAGAATTCTGGAGTGAGTTGGACGACGTGGTGGAGAGGGACAGTGGTGATTGGAGTGGACTTCAATGGACATGTTGGTGAAGGGAACAGAGGTGATGACGAGATGATGAGGAGATGATGGTAGGTATGGTGTCAAGGAGAGAAATGTGGAAGGACAGATGGCGGGAAAGTGAGAGGATGCCTGAGGAGTGGAGAAGAAGCATACTGGTACCGATTTTCAAGAACAAGGGTGATGTGCAGAACTGTAACAACTACAGAGGTATAAAGTTGATCAGCCACAGCATGAAGATACGGGAAAGAGTAATAGAAGCTAGGTTAAGAGGAGGAGAGGTGATGATCAGTGAGCAGCAGTGAGCAGCAGTATGGTTTCATGCCAGGAAAGAGCACCACAGATGTGATGTTTGCTTTGAGAATGTTGATGGAGAAGTATAGAGAAGGACAGAAGGAGTTGTATTGTGTCTTTGTGGGTTTAGAGAAAGCATACGACAGAGTGCCGAGAGAGGAGGTGTGGTGTTGTATGAGGAAGTCGGGAGTTGCAGAGAAGTATGTAGGAGTGGTGCAGGATATGTAAAGTGTGACAGTGGTGAGGTGTGCGGTTGGAATGACAGATGGGTTCAGGGTGGAGGTGGGATTACATCAAGGATCGGCTATGAGCCCTTTCTTGTTTGCAATGGTGATGGACAGGTTGACGGACAAGATCAGGCAGGATTCTCCGTGGACTATGATGTTTGTGGATGACATTGTGATCTGTAGTGAGAGTAGGGTGCAGGTGGAGGAGAGCCTGGAGAGGTGGAGGTATGCACTGGAGAGAAGAGGAATGAAAGTCAGTAGGAGCAAGACGGAATACATATGAGTGAATGAGAGGGAGGACAGTGGAAGGAGTGGAGGTGATGAAGGCATATGAGTTTAAATACTTGGGGTCAACTGTCCAAAGTAATGGGGAGTGCAGAAGAGAGGTGAAGAAGAGAGTGCAGGCAGGGTGGAGTGGGTGGAGAAGAGTGCCAGGAGTTATGTGTGACAGAAGGGTACCAGCAAGAGTTAAAGGGAAGGTTTACAAGATGGTAGTGAGACCAGCTATGTTGTATGGTTTGGAGACAGTGGCACTGGTGAAAAGACAGGAGGAGGAGCTGGAGGTTGCAGAGATGAAGATGATAAGATTTTTATTGGGAGTGATGAAGAAGGACAGGATTATGAATGATTATGTCATGGTTTGGACATCTGTGGAGGAGAGATGCTGGGTATATTGGGAGAAGGATGCTGAATATGGAGCTGCCAGGGAAGAGGAGAAGAGGAAGGCCAAAGACAAGGTTTATGGATGTGGTGAGGGAGGACAGAGGAAGATAAAGAAGATAGGAAGAAATGGAAACGGATGATCCGCTGTGGTGACCCTTACGGGAGCAGCCAAAAATAGTAGTAGCAGTTCATTTAACACTAGATTCACCAGTTTTCTTTCTCAAACGACTGTTTTGTTAGAGGACAGATTGCTAGCTTCGAGTTTAGCCTCGCTTCGCAATTAGCTAAACTGCATATATAGTCAAAGCAGCCTCATTAAAACGACGGTGTGAGGTGACTGTTGTGCAGGGACAGATAGGTTGTCCCTTACTAGACAGAAGTGTCCGTGAGTTAGAGCAGCTTCTTTTGGCTAGATTATGTGGGATGTGACAGGCACTCCAGTTAGTCCCAGGCTTGACAGCAAGTCAAGTCAAGTCAATTTTATTTGTGTAGCCCATTATCACAAATTACAAATTTGCCTAAGGGGGCTTTAGAGCAACACAACATCCTGTCGTTAGACCATCGAATCGGATAAAGAACATCCTCCTAAAAAAACACCATTTATGCGGGAGAAAAAAATAGGAATAAACCTCAGGGAGAGCAACAGAGGAGGAGGATCTCTCTCCCAAGACGCACAACGTGTAGTGGATGTTGTGTTCAGTTTACAAAATACTACATTGAAAGAGGATGACACAGTTATAATGGACTTATAAAATATATGAAGAATGTGATGAGGAGGATGCCAAGCAGAGTCCAGAGGCCACCGGAACAGCCCAGGACCCGAGCCATGCGACCAGCATCACCATGTAGACCAAAAAGAAAAAAACACACACACACACATTAGTTACATGTATGAGTGAGAGAAGGATATAACATTGAAATAGCATAACAAAATTATATGGATTCATAAGAGCCCTGGGAGGAGGACACACTGCGCATGTACACAAGGGAGACTCGCATGACACCATTCACACACACAGAAGGAGAGAAAGGAGAAGACATCATTCAGAGAGAGAGAAAAGACATGTAAGAGAAGACAACAGGTTGAAATAGTCAATAATCTATACTCTATACTCTATACTCTATAATCTATACTCTATACTCTATAATCTATAATCTATACTCTATAATCTATACTCTATAATCTATACTCTATAATCTCTACTCTATAATCTATACTCTATAATCTATACTCTATAATCTATATTCTATACTCTATAATCTATATTCTATACTCTATAATCTATAATCTATACTCCATACTCTATAATATATACTCTATAATCTATACTCTATAATCTATAATCTATAATCTATACTCTATACTCGATAATCTCGTCGGCAGAACAGTGGTTGGTAAATTCATTGAGACAGAAACCAATCCACCATCCAGTACAGGTTGTGAAGCACTCAATTTAAAGGCAACTAGTTGTAAACTAAGGCAAAAAGATGAGGTTTAAATTTGGATTTAAAGACTCAACAGACTCTGATTGTCTGATGGCAGCAGGCAGGTTATTCCACCACAATGGAGCCTGATAGGAAAAGGCCCTGCTGCCACCAGCTGACTTCTTTTTAACTTTGGGGACACACAGGAGCCCTGTATTTTGAGAGATGAAGAGCTCGAGATGGCATGTAAGGTTTAAGGAGATCAGACAGGTAGGATGGAGCAAGCCCATTTAGGATTTTATAAGTCAGCAGAAGCACCTTGTATTCTGATCTAACATGGACAGGAAGCCAATGAAGGGAGGCAAGAATTGGTGTAATATGGTCAAATGTCCTAGTTTTAGTTAGGATTCTAGCTGCAGCAGCATTCTGAACCATCTGAAGACTTTTAGTACTAGAATGTGGCAGACCTGAGAACACAACATTACAGTCATCAAGTCTGGATGAAACAAACTCATGTATTAGAGTCTCTGCGTCAGCCATGGACAGGAAGGACCGAATTTTAGCTATGCTACGTAAGTGAAAAAAGGCAGTCTTGATGATTTCTTTAATGTGCTTATCAAAGGAAAGGCTGGGATCAAACATAACACCACGATTTTTGGCTGCCACACTTTGTGAAACCACAGAGTTGTCGATTGTTATCGTTACTTGATCAAATTGGTGTCTGTGTCTAGCAGGGCCAATGACCAGCATCTCGGTTTTATCTGAATTTAAAAGCAGAAAGTTAAGTGACATCCAGTTTTGCACAGTAGCCACGCAGGCCTCTAAATTGGTCATCTCAGCCCTTATAGGCACATACAGCTGAGTACCGTCAGCATAGCAATGGACATTTATTCCATGACTGCGTAAAATTTGGCCAAGAGGTGTAATACAAAGAGAAAAGCAGAGGGCCAAGACGGAGCTCTGAGGTACACCATATTTAATGTTAGAGAATTTTGATATAATATTACTATAGCAGACACATTGTGTTCTTCCACATAAGTAGGACTTAAATCAAGTAAGAGTTAGGCCAGAGACACCAAAATTACAATTTAATCTATCTAATACTATACAGTGATCAATGGTGTCAAAGGCTGCACTGAGGTCCAGTAGTAGAAGCACAGAAGTGGACTCAAGAGTCCATAGCTAGTAAAAGATCATTTACCCCTCTGGTCAGAGCAGTTAAAGTGGAGTGACAGGCTCTGAAAGCCAGTTGAAAAGGTTCATATAGATAGTTTTCTTCTATATGGGTCAAAAGTTGCTGATACAAAACTCTCCCTAGTACTTTAGAAAAGTACAGAAGATTGGAGGCACTGACCCTGGCCGAAGTGTAGTTTTTTAAGTAGAGGTTTGACCACAGCTGTCTTAAGACTGCAGAGATAAATGAAGAGTGTCTAGCATTGTAAGACTCAGGAAAGGCTTGAGGTCTTTAAAAAGTTTTGCTAGTTAATGGTCAAGTTTAAAAAAAAAAGTACATGGCCATTAACTAGCAAACTTTTTGGAGCACACCCTCCGGGGGACCAGAGGTTGTGCTCCAATTATCGGGGCATCACATTGCTCAGCCTTCCTGGTAAAGTCTACTCTAGGGTGCTTGAAAGAAGGCTCCGACCGATGTCGAACCTCGGATCCAGGAGGAACAATGTGGACTCCGTGCTGGCTGTGGAACAACGGACCAACTCTTTACCCTTGCAGAAGTGCTGAGGGGGCATGGGAGTTTGACCAGCCAGTCTACATGTGTTTTGTGGACTGGGAGAAGGCTTACTTATGACCGTGTACCCCGGAAAACTCTGTGGGGGGGGGTACTGCAGGAGAATGGGGTATCGGGGCAGTTGCCATCTGGTCCTTGTATAACCAAAGTGAGAGCTGTGTCGACATTGTCGGCACAAATCAAACATGTTTTCGGTGGGTGTTGGACTCTGCCAAGGTGGTCCCTTGTCTCCGATTCTGTTTGTGAGATTCATGGACAGGATCTCAAGGCACAGCCAAGGTGAGGAGTGTGTCCATTTTGAGAACCTCAGAATTGCATCTCTGCTCTTCGCAGATGATGTGGTTTTGTTGGCTTCATCAGAACGCGACCTCCAGCGCACTGGGGCGGTTTGCAGCAGCTGAGTGTGAAATGGCCGGGATGAGAGTCAGCACCTCCAAGTCTGAGGCCATGGTTCTCTAAATGGTGGATTGCTCCCTCTGGATTGAGGATGAGTTGTTGCCTCAAGTGAAGGAGTTCAAGAATCTCAGGGTCTTGTTCACGAGTGAGGATAGGGTGGAGTGGGAGATTGACCCAGAACTCGCTGGAGGGACTATATGTCCAATCTGGCCCGGGAACGCCTTGGGATCCTGCAGGAGGAGCTGGAGGGCATTGCAGGGGAGAGGAATGTCCTCAGGACCCTACTTAGCTTGCTGCCACCGCGACCTGACCCCGGAGAAGGGGATAATGATGAGATGAGATGAGATGAGATGAGATGAGATGAGATGAGATGAGATGAGATGAGACATTTAGGAGAGGAGAGCTTGGGAGCAATACAACATGGTAGGGGGACGGTCACAATGTTATAAACCAAGCTTTCAGTCTAATAATCCACACTATGAGAAGTTTCCTAACTAAACATATTAATTAAACTTAATGACACCACATCCGCACTAGATTTAACCCATGTGCTGTCCACACATTCTGTATACCGCCCTTGTCTTAAGGGCCATTTATGACCCGCCTTCATTTAACCTCCATATTAAAGCGACTTAATTTAATTCTAAACCCCAAATCTATTTTGTACAAAGACACAACCTGTCATTCATCACAAACTTTGTGATGAATGACTATCTGGGTTTTCCCTCTTCACAGTGCAGAAACACTGCTTTTAATCGGTAGACTCCTCTTTTTTTAGGGTCGAACATGTCTTAGGATCAAAAATGACCCTAAGACAATCTTAGTACCCTAGTGGTGTAATATTTAAAGGGTTGCCTCCTAACGGCCACTCTACAGTGTCTCGAATGAAGCAATGTCCACACATTAAATAACGTTTGGTGTTCCGTGTTTACTGTGGTCTACCATGCAAACACAATCCCTTCCGTCTGGTGCATTTCCTGAATCTCCAGAATAGGTCAGTGACGTCATCGCCTAGCGTCGTGCCAAACTAGACCATTACTGGATCATACCATTATATCCTGACCTATGGATATTACAAGTGGTGTACAGCTTTCATGGAAATATGAAAAAAAAAGAATGATTCACTTATTTAATGTTGGGGTCACTCTGGGAAAAGTCATCAAATTTCAGGTTGATAAAAGATCATTTACCTGATCCAAAAACCTGTTTATAAACCTTCCAGGTCAAACATGACCCTAAGACAATCTTAGTACCCTCGTGGTGTACAGCTTTCATAGAAATATGAACAAAAACGATGTTTCACTTTTTCTAATGTTGGGGTCACTCAAGGAAAAGTCGTCAAATTTAAAGTTGAAAAAATATTGCAGCGAATTCGGGGGGCAGCCCGAAAACCCTCACTACAGCCGAGACGCGAACCCGTGTCTCCTGCTCCGCAGCGACAACGTTAACCAGTCGACTAGAGGGCCCGACCCGTTAGTCAGGGACCAACGTGTCTACTTATCCATGCACGTTACAACAGAGTCTTTGCTCTGCTGTTAAACAGAAGGCTTAAACCTAGCAGACTCTCTAATCACCTGCAGCCTGCTGAATGATAAGTCCCTAGTGTCAAAGTAAACGTAAACAGCTTGCTATATTGCTGGACAAAACAGAGGCGCCGTCCCCAGTAGGGTGAATGCCGTCCACTTTCAGCAGGTAAGGGCGGCCCCAGAAAGAAGGCCAGTTATCAACAAAGCTGAATCCCTGCTCATTACAGTAACGAGCCAGCCAGCGGTTCATTGAAGTGAGCCTACTGTACATCTCATCATTACCCCTCACAGGTAAGGGACCAGAGACAATCAATCAATGCTGACACATCTTTCTGGCAAACTCAAGCATTCTGACTAGGCTGGCTTTTGTGATCTCTGATTGCTTCATCCTAGCATTATTGGTGCCGACATGAATAACAGTGTTGCTGAAAGTAGCGGTGCTGTGTGCCTGGGTTCCCTGACTCTCCCTCCGTGATGCCAGCACCCTAAGATTAGCCTCTATGTCGGAGACTCTGGTCCCGGGTAAACAGTGAACCAAGGCTGGCGAAGCTAATCTACTCATATATTTTTGTAATGTGTGTGTGTGTGGTGTTAGTGTAGATAGCAGGACCGAAAACTAAAGCACTTATGATCCTAATTCTTTTTGGAGGTGGTAGGTATTGTCTCAGAGAGTAAGGGGAAAATCCCAGATAATTAAAACTATGCATAATTAATTATGCATAAATATGCAAAATATGCATTTTCTAAAAATGGCTAAAAACCACTTTTCTCGGCATTTCAGATGATTCTGAGCATTTGGGGGGAGGGAGTTGGAGTGGGGGGGTAAACCACTTTTCTCGGCATTTCAGATGATTCTGAACATCTTTGATTTTTTCACCTAAATAAAAAACATTTTCTGGGACTTAGAAATGTTTTGGCATTATGCAAAATAAGTGCATTTTTGCAAAAATGCACTTATGATCCTAATTTTTTTTGGAGGTGGTAGGTATTTTTCCAGAGAGGACCAGAAAAATGGCAGAAAATTAAAATAATTATGCATAATTATGCATAATTATGCAAAATATGCATTTTCTAAAAATGGCTAAAAACCACTTTTCTCGGCATTTCACATGATTCTGAGCATTTGGGGGAGGGAGTTGGAGTGGGGGGGGGTTTAGGGGCAGGGGGAAGGCGGTTAGCTGGCAGGATGAAGAGGAGGGAGATCTAGATGGGTGGATAACCAAACCGCTACATTGTAGCGGGGTTCTTCTAGTCTAATATACTGTAGCGAATTCGGGAGGCAACCACAGGATATGCCGCGGCCAGGACACTAACCCATATTGCCCGCACCGCGGGAGACATTGCTAACCGCTCGACTAAAGGGTCAGACCCGTCAGCCAGCAGCCAACGTGTCTACTTATCCATGCACGTTACAATATTAATGTTACAATGTAATTTAGCAGACACTTTTATCCAAAGTGATGTACATCTGAGAGTTAATACAACACAAGCAAGGATCTAGTCAGGAGGCCACAATGCAAGTTAAGTGCCAAAAAAAGCTAGATTCAAGTCCGATAGGACATCGGCGTCAAGAGACAGTGCACAAAGGCAATGCATAGCGTGCATAGAAGCGATATTTTAATAATATTAATAACATCAGGTGATATTGCGGGTAATGGAGTCTCCTATCATTAGTGTGCATTGCTTTACTCTGTCGACAGGAGTGGGAGAAGCACGCTGGCCAGTAGGACTACCAACAGGACTGGTGAGTGGCAAAATCCAGTTTGCAGTCAGGAGAGGTGACTGCAGACCAGGCCACACGACTGGTGGCTTGCTCTTTCGAGCCTTCCCACGCCGGTAAACAGAGAAAAACTCTGCTGCATCTGCCGACGAGGCTGAGCTAGTGCTAACAATAGCAGGCCTGCTGTCAGGCCCGGGGCTAAGGCTATCTGGAGTGCCCGTCACATCTAACGTAATCCTAGCCGAAAGCAGCTGCTCTAACTCACGGTCTCTCTAGTAGAGACAATCTATCTGTAACTACGGAGCAGTCACCACAAACCATCGTTTTAACGAGGCTGCTTTGACTGCAAATTTGATTGAGCTAACTGCTAAGCTAGGCTAAGCTCAAAGCTAGTAACAAGCTAGGAACGATAGCCTGTCTACTAAACACGAGTGCTTTAAGAAAGAAAACTAGAGAATCTAGCGATAAGTGAACTAAGCACAGAAAATAGCTAAATCTCTAAAACAAATGAAGAGGATAGGGCAGACTATAGAGAAGAGATAGCAAGAGAATGAAAATCAGTTATTGATTTAACAAAGCCGACTGTCATGAAGGCAGAAGCCAGAAACAGCTGACAGTGATGTCGACAACAATCTAGATTCTAGGGGCAGATTTTCAAATAGCAGGCCTGCTATTGTTAGCACTAGCTCAGCCTCATTGGCAGATGCGGCGGAGTTTGTCTCCATTTGCCGGTGTGGGAAGGCTCGCAAGAGCAAGCCATCGGTCATGTGGCCTCGTCTGCAGTCACCTCTCCTGGCAGCAAATCTCACCAGCCCTGTTGGTAGTCCTACAGGCCAGTGTGCCTCTCCCGCTCCTGTCTACAGGGTAGAGCAACACATGCTAGTAATAGGAGACTCCTCTACCCGCAATTACAGATGAGCATTGCCAGTCTTGGTTCACTGTTAACCGGGGCCAGATTGTCTGACATAGAGGATAATCTTAGGGTGCTAGCATCATGGAAGGGGAATCAGGGAACCCAGGCACACAGCACCACTACTTTCTTATTCATGTTGACACCAATAATGCTAGGATGAAGTAATCAAAGATCACAAAAGCTAGCCCAGTCATGACGCTCGAGTCGGCCAAAGACATGTTGGCATCGATTAATTGTCTCTGGTCCCTCACCCATTAGGGGTAATGGTGAGATGTACAGTAGGCTCACCTCAATGAAGCGCTGACTAGGTCATTGCTGTAATGAGCAGGGATTCGGCTTTGTTGATAACTGGACTTCTTTCTGGGGCCGCCCTTACCTGCTGAAAGCAGACGGCATTCACCCTTCTGGGGACAGCGCCTCTGTTTTGTCTAGCAATATAGATAGCTGTTTACATTTAGTTTGACAGTAGGGACTTATCATCCAGCAGGTTGCAGGTGATTAGAGAGTCTGCTAGGTTTAAATCTAGTGCGGATGTGGAATCAACTAGTTTAATTATTATGATTAGTCAGGGAATTTCTCATAGTGTAGATTATCAAACTGACGGCTTGGTCTATAACATTGTGACTGTCTCCCTTCCCTGCTGTATTGCTCACAAGCTCTCCTCTCCAAAATGTGTGAATCGCAATAATCTAATATTCATTCATACTACTGGTGGTGGTGAAATGTAAAACGGATCACCTAATAATCTACAGAGCCAAACATCTACTGTTATCAGAAATGTGACCACACATCATCCAAAGCATAGGTCCTCAAAATTCTCAACTATGGTACATGGTGTCTATCCATCCATTATCCAAACCACTTATCCTGCTCAGGGTCAGGATGCTGGAGCCTATCCCAGCAGTCATTGGGTGGCAGGCGGGGAGACACCCTGGACAGGCTGCCAGTCCATCACAGGGCCAACACATTCATACCTAGGAACAATATTTTTTTAGTATGGCCAACATACTAAACATGGTGACATGATGTTTAATTCCAATTAATATTTCATCTATTGGGCGCTCTAAAGTTCTGCCTACTACTGATCACTTCAACAAGATACTTAAATTTGGTTTCATAAATATCAGATCATTGTCTACCAAAGCCTTACAATGATCTGATTCTTGAAAATAATTTGATATGATTGGGTTATGTGAAACATGGCTGAAACCAAATGTTTTCCTTCTCTTAAATGACGTTTCCCCACCTGACTATGCTTGTAGCCCAATGTAGCTCAGGCAAATACACAAGGTTGAGGTGTCACCTTAATATTTAAGTATATTTTCAATTTAACTTCAAAACTTGAAACTAAATTTCAGTCTTTTGAGGCTCTTATTCTGTCCATCTCCCTCAGCCATGAATAGACTCAGCTCAGTCCAGACCATGATACTCTATCGACCTCCTGGCTCTTACTCACCATTTCTTGAAGAATTTGTCTCAGGCCTTGTTACTCACTCTGATGAGATTCTTATTCTTGGTGATTTCAATATTCATCTGAATAAGGCTGCTGGAAGAACGTATTGTGGCGAATTCTACTAGTGTTTCTGCCCCGAGGTTCATTCACATATTACCCACAATGCAACTGAGCGGTTGATGTTTTGGTTATGTTGTGGGATATGGAACATGTTAAAAACGGACATATCTGTTACAGATAGCGGTGATGTGGTGGAAGGTAATGGGGACGTTATGAGAAGCTAGATTAGATAACATGCTGCTTCCCACCATGAGGGTAAAGAGTAGGCAGGTAGATGGGGTCGCTTCGGTGGCCGGAAAAGGAGAGAGCGAAGACCCATACAAACTTGTGTCTGTTCTGACTTGTTTGACTTGCGGTCATTAAAAGCTTACTTGTTAACTCTGAAAGGGTGTCTAAGAAGTCCATTATTTAACCACGTCACAGTATTGTGTCTGCTATAGTAATATTATATCAAAATTATCTGACATTAAACATGGTGTGCCTTAGAGCTCGGTTCTTGGCCCTCTACTTTTCTCTCTTTACATTTCACCTCTTGGCCAAATTATACTAGTTATGGAATAAATTCCCATTGCTATGCTGATGAGGCTGTATGTGCCTATAAGGGCTGATGATCATACTCAAATCACTAACTTAGAGGCCTGCTTGGCTACTGTGCAAAACTGGATGTCACTTAACTTTCTGCTTTTAAATTCAGATAAAACCGAGATGCTGGTCATTGGCCTTGCTAGACACAGACACCAATTTGATCAAGTAACGATAACAATCGACAACTCTGTGGTTTCACAAAGTGTGGCAGCCAAAAATCTTGGTGTTACGTTTGATCCCAGCCTTTCCTCTGATAAGCACATTAAAGAAATCATCAAGACTGCCTTTTTTCACTTACGTAACATAGCTAAAATTCGGTCCTTCCTGTCCATGGCTGACGCAGAGACTCTAATACATGCATTTGTTTCATCCAGACTTGATTACTGTAATGTTCTGTTCTCAGGTCTGCCACATTCTAGTACTAAAAGTCTTCAGATGGTTCAGAATGCTGCTGCTAGAATCCTAACTGAAACTAGGAAATTTGACCATATTACACCAATTCTTGCCTCCCTTCATTGGCTTCCTATCCATGTTAGATCAGAATACAAGGTGCTTCTGCTGACTTATAAAATCCTAAATGGGCTTGCTCCATCCTACCTGTCTGATCTCCTTAAACCTTACATGCCATCTCGAGCTCTTCATCTCTCAAAATACAGGGCTCCTGTGTGTACCCAAAGTTAAAAAGAAGTCAGCTGGTGGCAGCAGGGCCTTTTCCTATCGGGCTCCATTCTTGTGGAATAACCTGCCTGCTGCCATCAGACCATCAGAGTCTGTTGAGTCTTTAAATCCAAACTTAAAACTCATCTTTTTGCCTTAACCTACAGTTAGTTTTCAGTAAATTGAGTGTTTCACAACCTGTACTGCATGGTGGGTCAGTTTCTGTCACAATTAATTTACCAACCACTGTTCTGCTGATGAGATTACAGAGTATAGATTATAGTGTACAGATTATAGAGTACAGATTACAGAGTATAGATTACAGAGTATAGATTATAGAGTATAGATTACAGAGTACAGATTATAGAGTATAGATTACAGAGTATAGATTACAGAGTATAGATTATAGCATACAGATTATAAGGTATAGATTATAGAGAATAGATTATGTAAACTGCTCTCTTCTCTCATGTCTTTTCTCTCTGTCTGAATGATGTCTTTTCCTTTCTCTTCTTGTGTGTGTGAATGGTGTTATTTGAGTCTCCCCTGTGTGCATGTGCAGTCAGTCCTCCTACCAGGTCTCGATGGTGATGGTGGTCGCCACCAGGGTGCTGCTTGGCATCCACCTCATCACACTCGTTATATATCTTATACATTTTTATCCTGTTTCAACATTATATCCTTCTGTCCATCTGACGTGTGACTAATGTTTTTTCTTGTCTCTTCTTCTGTGTATGTGAATGATGTGATGTACGTATCCCACGTTCATGTGTAGCCTGTCCTCCTGTCAGGTCTACATGGTGACATGACCTACATAGTGGCCGTGTGGGTCGGGTCCTGGGCTGTTCTGGTGGCGTCTGCACACTGCTTGGTATCCTGGTCATCATGTACTTCATATATTTTATAATTCCATCATAATTGTGTTATCCTCTTTCAGTGTTGTATTGTGTAAAGTGGGTAAACACAACATCATGTCACGTTGTGCGTCTTGGGAGAGAGATCCTCCTCTGGTGCTCTCCCTGAACTTTCTTCCTGTTGTTTCTCCCTGTTAATGGTTTTAGGGAGGTGTTCCTTATCCCGTGTGAGGGTGTAAGGACAGGATGTTGTGTTGCTGTAAAGTCCCTGAGGCACATGTGTAATTTGTGATGTTGGGCTACACAAATAAAACTGACCTGACTTGACTGACAGACTAATGGATAGACAGACAAACAGTAAGACAGACAGACAGACAGACAGACAGACAGAGTAATGGATGAACAGGCAGACAGACAGACGGGCCCTTACAGCCAGAGATTCCAGCGCTGACTGGTTAGAGAAGATTTTAAATCTGGGAAGAAAAGAAAACAGGCCTGTAAAAAACAAATGTACTGTTTAAGCAATAAATTGACTTGGTGAGTTTCTCATTAAATCTCCTTAAATGTAAAAAAAAAGTTTTAAAAGTGCATAAAAAGTGGAGGCCTGAGAACAGCTAAAATGTAAGGAGAATGAGGATGTGAAGCGTTTTCTTGGGTGCTGGTTGACTTGCAGGTGAACGCTGAACCTGCAACACAGCTCTTGCTGCTCAACATCAGCAGTGCAGATTCACTCAGAATCGGTCTGTTGGACTAAAATGCTAAATTGTTGATAACAAAGAAGTGAAACTTTCCGCACAAATGTCAGGTTAGTGATCAGTAGAGCCTGTATTAATTAACTAGTAGCCAACAGATGGATGGATGGATGGATGGATGGATGGATGGATGGATGGATGGATGGATGGATGGATGGATGGATGGACAGACGGACGGACGGACGGATAGCCAACAGTAGGTTTTGTCAGCCTGGGCTTGAACTGCCTGACTCTCTGATCACATTCAGCAGGGAAGAACTTTTAAACCTCCAACTCTCCACTGCTAAAACTGTTGTATCGCTTTTTCTTGAACCGTAAAGGTTTACTTAGCTGTAACTTGGAGGAGCAGCAGCTCTCTATGGGCTCTGCCAGAGCAGACGATGGGGAACCAACCCAGAGCACTTGCTAAACTGCAACAGCAGGGATCTAGACCTGTGCTCCTGTCAAACCACCTGGCAAATGTCCACTCTCTGGCCAACAAGACGGACGGACTGGTGCTCCTCAGCAGAACAAATACTGACTTTTCCAGGGCATCTCAGTGACTTCTTCCAAGAAGAGGTCACTTAGATGAGTGATGAAACATCTCCCAATCCTTACTTGGATTATTGTGCGTGCATCAGGACACACGAACAGTTTCTTTCCACAGGCTGTCACTCAGATGACCACTTAACATTGTCATAATAAACCGAGGCACACTGTATATACTGTATAAAGTACGCAGTCCTACATATTCTGTCATGCCCGCCTACCTCATGTATATGAGTAACCTGCGGACATATTTATTCCAGCATCTTTGCACTCTGCACCACTGCACTATTGCCTTCCTGTTTCACCTGTATATAAACTTAGCACAAAAAGTAAGGAAATGTGTGTTTGGTAGATTATTTCTTTGTTGTAACAATGCTTCTGGGCAATAAAGCTTATATCAGGCAGCTGATGGTCAGCACCCGGGGTACCAGAAGTTCAAAACAAGAGTCAATAGCAACAGCAAAATAAGCTGTTTGGCATTGGCAGAGAAGATTTGGCAAATTTTTCATGGGCGCAACCCACATACTCAGCTCTGCTGCTCATCCCACAAATGCAGGTTCCTTACACATGTGGCGCCATTTAAAGGGAGATAAACAGGCTTTCCAACGGTATAAGATTTACTGCCAAGAAGCATTGTTACAACAAAGAAATAACCTACCAAACACACATTTCCTTACTTTTTGTGCTAAGTATGGTTATTCCTTGTATATATTCATGAAGATTGTTGTGCTGTTATAATATGTAAGTACACTGACAGCCACTAAACCCAAGTCAAATTCCATGTATGTGTAAACATACATGGCCAAATAAAAATAATTCTGATTCTGATGTGAACATAATTTCAAGTGTGGCGGTGCTAGCATCACAGCTAACTGACACTGACTGGTTTGGGTGCTCATGAATATTAAAATGTACAGCCATACCCAACAGAACAATGCATTAGGGCTTGTCAGTATGAATTGAATTTGACAGTAATCTTCGTAACTTTCAAGAATTTTTAACTTGAAATTTTAAAATTTAAAATTTGAATTATTTTTTTTTACATTTTTAATTCACTTTTCTGGAATAAAGGTGATGTGCAGAACTGTAGCAACTACAGAGGTATAAAGTTGATCAGCCACAGCATGAAGATATGGGAAAGAGTAATAGAAGCTAGGTTAAGAGGAGGAGAGGTGATGATCAGCAGCAGCAGTATGGTTTCATGCCACGAAAGAGCACCACAGATGTGATGTTTGCTTTGAGAATGTTGATGGAGAAGTATAGAGGAGGCCAGGAGGAGTTACATTGGGTCTTTGTAGATTTAGAGAAAGCATACGACAGGGTGCTGAGTTGCAGAGAAGTATGTAGGAGTGGTGCAGGATATGTATGAGGGCAGTGTGACAGTGGTGAGGTGTGCGGTTGGAATGACAGATGGGTTCAGGGTGGAGGTGGGAGTACATCAAGGATCGGCTCTGAGCCCTTTCTTGTTTGCAATGGTGATGGACAGGTTGACGGACGAGATCAGGCGGGAGTCTCCGTGGACTATGATGTTTGTGGATGACATTGTGATCTGTAGTGAGAGTAGGGTGCAGGTTGAGGAGGGCTTGAAGAGGTGGAGGTATGCACAAAAGTATTCATACCCCTTGAACTTTTCCACATTTTGTCACGTTACGACCACAAACATAAAAATATTTTATTGGAATTTTATGTGAAAGACCAACACAAAGTGGCACACAATTGTGAAGTACAAAGAAAATCATACATGATTTCAAATTTTTTTTACAAATACCAAACTTTAAAGTGCGGTGTGCAAAAGTATTCAGCCCCCTTTTCTCTGAGTGCAACCAATTGCCTTCAGAAGTTGCCTGATGATTGCCGAATGATCGAATGTTGATTTAATGACTAAATAGAGTCAACCTGGGTGTAATCTAATCTCAGTACAAATACAGCTGTTCTATGACGGCCTCAGAGGTTTGTTAAGAGAATATTGGGGAACAAACAGCATCATGAAGTCCAAGGAACACACCAGACAGTTCAGGGATAAAGTTGTGGGGAGGTTTAAAGCAGGGTTAGGCTATAAAAAGATTTCCCAAGCTTTGAACATCTCACGGAGCACTGTTCAATCCATCATCTGGAAATGGAGAGAGTATGGCACAACTGCAAACCTACCAAGACACGGCCGTCCACCTAAACTTACAGGCCGAACAAGGAGAGCACTGATCAGAGATGCAGCCAAGAGGCCCATGGTGACTCTGGACGAACTGCAGAGATCCACAGCTCAGGTGGGGGAATCTGTCCACAGGACAACTATTGGTCGTGCACTGCACAAATCTGGCCTTTATGGATGAGTGGCAAGAAGAAAGCCATTGTTAAAAGAAAACCATAAGAAGACCTGTTTGCAGTTTGCCAGAAGCCATGTGGGGGACACAACAAACATGTGGAAGAAGGTGCTCTGGTCAGATGTGACCAAAATTCAACTTTTTGGCCTAAATGCAAAACGCTATGTGTGGCGGAAAACTAACACTGCACATCACTCTGAACACACCACCACCCCCACTGTCAAACATGGTGGTGGCAGCATCATGCTATGGGGATGCTTCTCTTCAGCAGGGACAGGGAAGATGGTCAGAGTTGATGGGAAGATGGATGGAGCCAAATACAGGGCAATCTTGGAAGAAAACCTGTTGGAGTCTGCAAAAGACTTGAGACTGGGGCGGAGGTTCACCTTCCAGCAGGACAACGACCCTAAACATAAAGCCAGGGCTACAATGGACTGGTTTAAAACAAAACATATTCATGTGTTAGAATGGCCCAGTCAAAGTCCAGACCTAAATCCAATCGAGAATCTGTGGCAAGATCTGAAAACTGCCATTCACAAACGCTCTCCATCTAATCTGACTGAGCTTGAGCTGTTTTGCAAAGAAGAATGGGCAAACATTTCAGTCTCTAGATGTGCAAAGCTGGTAGAGACATACCCCAAAAGACTTGCAGCTGTAATTGCAGCAAAAGGCGGTTCCACAGAGTATTGACTCAGGGGGCTGAATACTTTTGCACACTGCACTTTTCAGTTTTTTATTTGTAAAACATTTTAAAATCATGTATAATTTTCTTTCTACTTCACAATTGTGTGCCACTTTGTGTTGGTCTTTCACATAAAATTCCAATAAAATATATTTATGTTTGTGGTCGAAACGTGACTAAATGTGGAAAAGTTCAAGGGGTATGAATACTTTTGCAAGCCACTGTATATGCGTGAATGAGAGGGAGGACAGTGGAATGGACAGGATGCAAGGAGTAGAGGTGATGAAGGCATTTGAGTTTAAATACTTGGGGTCAACTGTCCAAAGTAACGGGGAGTGCAGTAGAGAGGTGAAGAAGAGAGTGCAGGCAGGGTGGAGTGGGAGGAGAAGAGTGTCAGGAGTGATGTGTGACACAAGGGTACCAGCAAGAGTTTAAAGGGAAAGTTTACAAGATGGTTGTGAGACCAGCTATGTTGTATGGGTTGGAGACAGTTGCACTGACGAAAAGACAGGAGGAGGAGCTGGAGGTGGCAGAGATGAAGATGATAAGATTTTCATTGGGAGTGATGAAGAAGGACAGGATTAGGAACGATTATATTAGAGGGACAGCTCAGGTTGGACGGTTTGGAGACAAAGCAAGAGAGGCAAGGTTGAGATGGTGTGGACATGTGTGGAGGAGAGATGCTGGGTATACTGGGAGAAGGATGCTGAATATGGAGCTGCCAGGAAAGAGGAGAAGAGGAAGGCCATAGAGGAGGTTTATGGATGTGGTGAGGGAGGACATGCGGGTGGCTAGTGTGACAGAGGAAGACGCAGAGGACAGGAAGAAATGGAAACTGGTGATCTGCTGTGGCGCCCCCTAACGAGAGCAGCCGAAAGTAGTAGCAGCAGCAGCAGCAGTAGTAGTAGTAGCAGCAGTAGTAGTAGTAGTAGTAGTAGTAGTAGTAGTAGTATGTAACTGCTTTATCATTTACAATGGCTTTATTTTCCAGTTAAATTAACGGATGTTTGTTCATATTCACGATTGTGTAGTGGTTATGGGGATACATAATTCCCCTTATTGAGCTAGTAGGAACGTTAGTTTACAGCTGCTGTTTTCTCGGTTCGGGTTTGCAGTGACACACTTCCGCTGCGCGGGTTTGTGTTGTTGTTGTAATGGTGGAAGATATAAATGGTGCACGTTGTGTAGCCGAAAGAGAAAGTTTTCCCGACTCCTGCTTGAGCTCCTCTACACTGGTGACCCCGACGTTTGTCTCTTGGTAGTTATCAGAGACAATCTTTCGAACGAACATGGTTGACGAAATCACCGCGGTTTCTCTCAAACTGCCAGAGTTCTGGGAGTCATCGGCAACGACATGGTTCGCCCAGGCGGAAGCGCAGTTTGCTATCCGCAAAATAACGAATGATGCTACTAAATACTACTACGTGGTATCGGCGCTTGGGGGTTGGACTGCAACTAGAGTGGTGAGTCTCCTTACAAATCCTCCGGCGGCAGACAAATACAAGGGGCTCAAAGACCACCTCTTGAAGATTTTTGAACTGTCCGACGCCGAGATGGCCCACCGTCTGTTTTCTCTGCAAGGCTTGGGTGATAGCAAGCCATCCGAGCTCATGGACAAGATGCTGAATCTGCTGGGACCAGCGCACACACCTGATTTCCTCTTTGTCCAACAGTTTCTGGGACACCTGCCTGCTCAGGTGTGGGCCGCTTTGGCTAACTTCAGCATTACCGATTGCCGCAAGCTAGCTGAAGAAGCTGACAAGTTCTTCCTGGCCAGCCAACAGCAGCACTGCGCGTCCGCGCTCACCCCTGCCCATCCCCACACACCACCACCTGGTGACTCCATGGTGGTCGCCGCGGCAACCCCCGGTCGGAGACAGGAGCCCGGCCTGTGCTTTTACCATGCAAAGTTCGGGGCCAAGGCAAAAAAGTGCACCTCCCCGTACAATCTCAGCTCGTCAGGAAACGCCAAGGCCGGCGCTCACTAGTGGCCATGAGCGTCGGCGTGGAGGACTACAGGCTACTTTTCCTGCGAGACTCCATCTCGGGGCGGGGTTTCCTATGCGACACTGGGGCGCAGAGGAGTGTCGTACCTGCATCGAGGGTGGACGCCCTGTCGGGCGCTCATGGCCCTCCCATGGAAGCTGCTAACGGCAGCTCTATCCGTACGTACGGCACGAGGCACACTGACATGTGTTTTAACGGACAGCGGTTCAGCTGGGATGTTGTCACCGCCGACGTGGCATTTCCCCTCCTCGGTGCAGATTTCCTTTGTGCTCATGGGCTGCTGGTGGACGTCAGGAATAGACGCCTGATTGACGCCGTCACCTTCGCTTCACATGCGTGTACATTCAGCGATACAGGCTCCGTCAGGCTGTCCAGCATGCTCTCCAATGAGGACGTGTTTCTCCATCTTCTCTCTGAGTTCCCTGACCTCACTCAGCCCACATTCTCGTCATCTATGACCAAACATGGGGTTGAGCACCACACCAGCTCGGCGCCTCGACCCGACCAAGCTCTCTGTCGCCAAGGCGGAGTTTGAGAACATGGAGCGCCTCAGCATCATCCGTCGCTCCAGCAGCCCATGGGCTTCACCCCTCCACATAGTGCCTAAGCCTGGCGGTGGGTGGCGTCCATGTGGTGACTACCGTCGGCTCAATAACGCAACAACACCGGACCACTACCCGGTCCCTCACATCCAAGATTTCTCTGCCCACCTGGCTAGGAAAGTGATCTTGTCCAAGGTGGACCTCGTCCGTGGATACCACCAGGTGCCCATCCATCCCGCTGATGTCCCCAAAACGGCTGTGACAACTCTGTTCGGACTGTTCGAGTTCCTGCGCATGCCATTTGGGCTCAAGAACGCTGCGCAGTCCTTCCAACGCCTCATGGACTCAGTGTTGCGGGACCTGCCTTTCCTCTTTGTGTACCTGGATGACATCCTGGTCGCTAGCGCCTCCGTGTCTGAGCACTTGTCCCACCTCAGAGCCCTTTTCAAGAGGCTCAGCCTGCACGGGTTGATAGTTCACCCGGCCAAATGCCAGTTTGGTCTGAGCACCATCGACTTCCTGGGCCACCAGGTCACCAAGGACGGGGCGGCCCCCCTTCCATCTAAGGTGGAGGCCGTCGCAGACTATCCACGCCAACACACGGCCCAGTCCCTCCAGGAGTTCATTGGCATGGTGTCCTTCTACCGCCGGTTCATCCCCCGGGCTGCCGATCTCCTCCGCCCCCTATATGAGGCTCTGAAGGGCACAGCCCCCAAACACGCCGTGGACTGGTCTGCAGAGAGGGACAAGGCTTTTAAGGATGTGAAGGCCGCCCTGGCTGACGCGGCGATGCTGGCACACCCTGTGTCTGGAGCTCCCATCGCCATCACGACGGATGCTTCGGACTACGCTGTCGGCGCGGTTTACGAGCAGTGGGTGAGCGGCGCGTGGCAGCCGCTTGCTTTCTTCAGCCGGCAGTTGAACCTGAGAGAGCGCAAATACAGCAGCTTTGATCGTGAGCTGCTTGGCCTTTTCCTCGCTGTTAGGCACTTCCGTTTCCTGCTGGAGGGCCGTCAGTTCACGGCTTTCGTCGATCACAAACCGCTGGTGTTCGCGGTGGCCAAGGTGGCAGAGCCCTGGTCAGCCCACCAGCAGCGACAGTTGGCCTACATCTCTGAGTTTACCACAGACGTGAGGCATGTCGCTGGGAAGTCCAACCCGGTCGCCGACTGTCTCTCCCAGGCCATCGCTGGTGCCACCCATTTGGGACTCGACTACAGCCAGATGGCGGCTGACCAGGCCGCCGACCCAGGAGTGCAGGCATGCAGGACCGCCGACACAGGGCTGCAGTTGGAAGATGTGGCTTTCGACGACGCCGGCGCCACGCTCCTGTGCGACGTCTCTACGGGTCAGCTCCAACCCATCGTTCTGACGGCTTGGAGGCGGCGGGTCTTCGACGCAGTCCATGGGCTGTCTCACCCTGGCAGAAAGCCTTCACAGAGGTTGGTGGTGGCAAAGTTTGTCTGGCATGGACTCAAAAAGGATGTGAGGGACTGGGCTGACACCTGTGTGGAGTACCAACGCTCCAAAGTGCTCCGGCACGTCAAAGCGCCCCTGATACCTTTCACGGTACCTGAGAGGAGGTTCGACCACGTGAATGTGGACCTGGTAGGCCCCCTACCCCCCTCCTGTGGTTTCACATACCTGCTCACCATGGTCGACAGGACCACGTGATGGCCAGAGGCCATCCCGCTTTCGTCCACGACAGTGCCTGAGGTTGCCCGAGCGTTCATCGGAACCTGGGTCGCCCGCTTTGATATCCCGTCTGACCTCTCCTCGGACAGAGGGCCGCAATTCACGTCAGCGCTCTGGGAGGAGATCGCCCCGGGTTTAGGGGTGAGGCTCCATCGCACCACAGCGTATCACCTTCACTCTAATGGATTGGTTGAGAGGTTCCATCGCTCGATGAAGGCCGCATTGCGGGCTACCCTCAAGGACGACCGCTGGGTCGACAAACTGCCTTGGGTCATGCTTGGGCTCAGGACGGCCCCCAAGGAGGACCTCCAGTCCTCATCCGCCGAACTGGTCTATGGACAGCCACTTCGGGTCCCGGGGGATTTCCTTCCCACCGCCACAGCTCCCTGGTCCGCCAGCTGCCAACGGACTGCGCTGCAGGAGGAAGCCAGGGCTTCTGCACCGGTCCCCACTTCTCAGCATGGCGGCTCTCAGTCCTATGTCCCCACGGAGCTGCGGTCGGCGGAGTATGTTTTCATCCGCCACGACGCGCACCGCGGTCCCCTGCAGCCACCCTACGGCGGCCCATTTCGGGTACGGGACACTGGAGATAAGCACTTTGTGGTGGAGGTTGGCAGCAGGCTGGAGCGGGTTTCTGTGGACCGCCTCAAGCCTGCTCACCTGGACTTAGACCGCCCTGTTGGTCTTGCCCTGCCCCCCTCCCCCGGCGAGCCGCCCCCTGCTTTCCCAGTCCCTCCCTTTCCCCGGTCCAGCTGTGAGGACTCTGCTGCTTTGCCTGCGGTTAACCAGCCCCCAGCTCCTGTTCAGCGGAGCCGTTGGGGCAGAGAGATCCGCCCCCCTCGCCACACTGACTTTTCGTATTAAGGCGAATTCTGGGGGGACGTGTGTAGTGGTTATGGGGATACATAATTCCCCTTGTTGAGCTAGTAGGAACGTTAGTTTACAGCTGCTGTTTTCTCGGTTCGGGTTTACGGTGGTGCACTTCCGCTGCGCGGGTCTTTGTTGTTGTTGGAATGGTGGAAGGAATAAATGGTGCACGTTGTGTAGCCGAAAGAGAAAGTTGTAATGACTCCTGCTTGAGCTCCTCTACAATTGTAAACATTAGGCACCAAGTCAGCAAAGCCATTAGCTGCTGTAAAGTATTTTCAGGCATTTAGGTGATACTTTCTAGCAAACAAGCCAACTGTCACAGAGTTATAGCTATTTTCCTTTTAAGCCATGGCTTCTTCAAAATTTATTGGACAATATTTTCAAAACAGAAAAAGGTCTTAAAACTCTGCAAACATTTTAAAGAGCTCAGTCCAATCATAGTTCTGACCAAGTTCCATAATCTCTCAGGACCTAACGTGGGAATCCAACATAGACACAATCATCAAACAGGCCCAGAAAGTACATCCTCTGATGTACTTTCTCTGCCACCTCAAGAAGGTCAACCTGCCTCAGGAAGTGTTGAGTCAGTTCTACACTACAATAACCTAGTTTGTCCTCTGCACATCCATCACTGTCTGGTTTGGACCGGCCACCACAGAACAGGGACAGACTACAATGGAGAGTTAAGTCTGCACAGAAAATAATCGGTGCCAACCTGCCCTCCATTCAGGACTTATAGACGTGTTCCCTTATCCCTTATGTACATGCACCAAATGTGCGTGGGCAGATTGTGAGGCAAAAGGGGGCCACGAGTCTTGTGTTTGTAAACATTACTATGTTCATTTCGGAGAGGTCATCACGGAGAAATGGATTTAAAACGGTACGAAACGCCTCACAGCTGTTGTGCTGTCGGTTGTACAAATTGTAAAGATGGTCAAAACAAACATCTGCATTTTTATGGCATGCCGAAAGGGAAAAGTCCAATTGAAAAACGAAGAAGACAGACGTGGATTCATGAGATCCATCGGGAGGACTGGAAGACGTGGTCAGAAGAGCAAGTACCAAACGTGAAAATTTGCGGAGGACATTTGATATCGGGTATGTATCCGTTTCTTACACAAAGAAGTGTTGTGGTGAAGTAACAGCTCTACATGTGATGCTGTCCTAGTAGAGCAACTGCCACACCACAGTGTGAGTTGTTAATGCCGAGCCTTCCTCAAGTCTGACAACGAGTCCATCAGCTTTCTTGTGTCCTGCTGTTTGAGGTCATAACTTGACTCAAGCTCGATCTCATAACCATACAAACAAACTGCGAGGGCTTACCTTTGATTTGATGACAGCACTTGTTTTCCTTCGATGACGGATGGTGAAAGCAGTCTTGGACATGTCCACCAACAAAGTAACCGTGTGCTTCGAGAGACTTGTCTGATTCTTTGGTAAGTATACTTGGTGTGTCTCTGCTCAGAAACATGCCATCAAAGAGCAGGACAAACAGAAGAAACTTGCAGACAAGTGGGAAGCAGCAGGGTATACAGTCATGTACAAAACCCCACAGACACACATACAGGTTGGAAGATCGTTTGTTTGTTTGTTTTTTGTTTTTGTTTTTTTATTTTGAGATACTTTATTGATCCCTGTGGGGGAATTCTATCTCAGCATGTAACCCATCCTAGCTGTGTAGCTAGCAGCAGCAGGCAGCCACCATGCAGCGCCTGTGGAGCAACTCCAGTTGGTCTTGCCATGCCTCGGTCAGGGACACAGACAGGAGTATTAACCCTAACATGCATGTCTTTTTGATGGTGGGGGAAACCGGAGCACCCGGAGAAAACCCACCACAGACACGAGGAGAATATGCAAACTCAACACAGAGTACGATCTGGGATGACCTCCAAGGTTGGACAACCCAGAGGTTCGAACCCAGGACCTTATCCTGGATATCAGTTTCCATCCCATAGAGTCTGCTGATGGAGACATGACCAAAACTCAGAGCATTCTTGATGATTCAGAGGATGAGTCTCATACGGTGGATCTCATCAAGTCTTTAGAGGAGCAGGATTCAGAAGACAGGTCAAGTGCTTGGCTATTGAGTGGAACATGAGACACTATCTGTCAAATCCTAGGATGATGGTGATACAGAACAGAAAAAACAATGTCAGATAGAGGCTGAAGTCCACAGCAGAAAACCATGAGAAAAAGACTGTGTAACAGACTCCCTCAGACATTGATGGTCTCACAGACTGACAGTTTATCTGCAGCACCAGCAGTTGACAGAGACCATGACCCAGCTGTTACTCCAGACACAGTACCAACAGCTTACAAAGACCAGAACCGAGACAGCCAAGCACACACACTACAATACACACAAGGTGTAGTCAGGTCAGGTACTGGTAGGGTTGTTCAGAAGGACAACCGTCTGGTAGAGACCATGGCTCAGAAGCCATTCAGCATTCAGTACTGCCTCCTGCCTCTTCATCACAACAACCAACACAGATCCTTAATAAAGGACCAGAGACGCAGTACTGCCTCCTGCCTCTTCTTCACAACAACCAACACAGATCCTTAATAAAGGACCAGAGACCCAGAACTGCCCCCTGCCTCTTCATCACAACAACCAACACAGATCCTTAGTAAAGGACCAGAGACCCAGTACTGGCCCTGCCACTTTATCACAACAAAGAAAACAGATCCTTAATAAGGGAGCAGAGACCCAGTACTGCCCCCTGCATCTTCATCACAGCAACCAACACAGATCCTTATTAAAGCACCAGACACCCAGTACTGCCTCCTGCCTCTTGATCACAGCAACCAACACAGATCCTTCTTAAAGGACCAGAGACCCAGTACTGCCCCCTGCCCCTTCATCATTACATTACATTAAATATCATTATAGTCATTTAGCCGACACTTTTATCCAAAGCAACTTACAATAAGTGCATTTAAAGTAAGAAATCAGGAGAACTACTAGTCATCAGAGTTCATAAGTGCATCTAAGCAAGCATCTAAGAGCAAAACCAGTGCTAAAGTAAAAGCGCAAGAAAGAGATTTTGTTTTTTTAAATGAGTGAATACAATAAGTGGTAAGAACAAGTAACAGGGTAGTAGTTCTTGAAGAGGTGAGTTTTCGACCTGCGCCGAAAATGGGCAGCAACTCCGCTGTCCTGACATCAGTGGGGAGTTCATTCCACCACTGTGGGGCCAGGACAGAAAAGAGCCGTGACCGGGTCGATCGGAAGCGGGGGCCTCTGAGCGACGGGGAAACCAGGTGTCCCGAGACAGCAGAGCGAAGTGGTCGGGCGGGAGTGTAGGGCTTGACCATGGCCTGGAGAAAGGAAGGATCTGTTCTTTTCACTGCCCTATAGGCTAGCAACAGAGTCTTAAACTGGATGCGAGCAGCTACTGAGAGCCAGTGTACGGACATGAGAAGGGGAGTTGTGTGGGAGAACTTAGGGCAGTTGAACACCAGACGAGCTGCACCTTTCTGAACAAGCTCCAGACGTCTGAGGGGAGGAGGGAGTTGTCGTAGTTAAGCCGGGAGATGACCAGAGCCTGGATGAGCACCTGTGCCAGCTCATCGGTGAGGAATGGGCGAATCCTCCTGATGTTATAGAGGAGAAATCTGTAGGCGTGAGCAACCGATGCAACGTTTGCAGCAAACGACAGTTGGTCGTCCAGGATCACCCCCAGATTCCTCACAGTCCGAGTTGGCGTCACCACAGTGTTGTCAATGGTGATGGCCAGGTCTCAGCGCGGGCAACCTTTCCCCGGGAGGAACATCAGTTCCATCTTGTCCATTGAGCTTCAGGTGGTGTGTTGCAATCCACTCCGAGATGTCAGTCAAGCACACAGCAATGCGTGTCTCTACTTGTGTGTCAGAGGGAGGAAAGGACAAGATCAGCTGGGTGTCATCGGCATAACAATGGTAAGAGAAGTCATGCAAGCGAATAACAGAACCCAGGGATGTCGTGTACAGGGAGAAAAGGAGAGGACCAGAAACGAACCCTGTGGAACACCTGTAGTCAGTCTGCAAGGCTCCAACACAGATCCCCTCAATGTCACCTGGTAGGAGCGACTCGTCAGGTAGGATGCAAACATTGAGAGTGCAGAGCCTGTGACACCCAGCCCCTCAAGGGAAGAGAGGAGGATCTGGTGGTTCACTGTGTCGAACGCAGCTGACAGGTCCAGGAGTATCAGGACAGAGGAGAGAGAGTTTGCTCTTGTAGACTGCAGCGATTCTGTCACTGCAAGGAGGGCCATCTCTGTCGAGTGACTCACCTTGAACCCAGACTGGTTGGGGTCCAGGAGGTTGTTCTGGTGGAGGTACAAAGAAAGTTGTTAAAGACAGCATGTTCGAAAGTTTTGGATGGAAAGCATAGAAGGGAAACCGGTCTGTAGTTTTTTACGTTAGAGGGGTTAAGTGATGGTTTCTTGAGAAAGGGGGTGACTCTAGCGGTCTTGAAAGCAGATGGAAAGCATCCTGCATGGACGGAGGGATTGATGAGTTGGGTTAGAAAGGGAAAGAGTTCAGGTGTTATAGACTGAAGAGGGAAGGGGACCGGGTCAAGGGAGCATGTGGTGGGCCGACTGGATGTGATGAGGTTGAGGACCTCGTCAGGGGAGAGGGGAGTGAGGTTGGATAGGGTGGGACGTGGAGAGGTGAGGGAGGGTGCAGAGGGTGGGATAGTGCAAGGAGCACTAACCAGGTGGTGAGAAAAGAAGTATCTGATGTCGTTTACCTTCTTGTCAAAGAAGTTAGCGAAGTCATCAGGAAAAAGGGAGGAAGTAGGAGGAGGAGGTGGGGGTTGAAGAAGTGTAGAGAAGGTTTCAAAGAGTTTCTTAGGATTAGAGGCAGAGGATAGGATTTTAGAGCCATAGAAGGCAGCGTTAGCAGCAGAAAGGGAGGAGGAGAAAGTGGAAAGAAGAGATCGGAAGTTGAGAAGGTCCTCTGGGAGTTCGCCTTTTCTCCATTTGCGCTCTGCCACTCTTAGGCTCTGTTTGTCAGTATGTACTGAGTCAGACAGCCAAGGGGCAGGTGGAGTTGGGCGTGCAGACCTGGAAGCGAGGGGACAGAGATTTTCCAGAGAAGAGGAGAGGGTAGAGAGAAGATCAGTAGCAGTGTCAGGGGGTAGGAGAGAGAAAGATTCAGGTGTAGGAAGGATAGAGGTAACAGAGGAAGAAAGATCAGTGGTGGAGAGAGAGCAGAGGTGTCTATGGGTGGAAACCATGTGGATAGGGGAAGGGGCTGAGAGGGGTGAAGAGAGGGAATGAGACTATGACATGAAATAGTGGTCAGAGAGCTGGAGGGGAGTAACAGAGTTTGGAAATAGGACAGTGTCTAGTAAAGATAAGGTCCAGCTGGTTGCCGGCCTTGTGGGTAGGAAGAGAGGGTGAGAGGTGAAGGTCAAAGGAGGAGAGGAAAGACAGAAGAGGATCTAGCTTGTTAGTGTGGATGTTGAAGTCACCGAGAAGGTTAAGTGCAGAGTCATCAACAGGGAAATGCGAGACAAGTGTGTCAAGCTCCTCCAGAAACTCACCAAGGGGGCCTGGTGGGCGGTACACAACCACGATGGTGAGTTTGACTGGGTAAGAGACAGTAACAGCATGAAATTCAAAAGAGGGTAGAGAAAATTGTGGAATGGAAACAAGAGAGTATTTCCATTTCAGAGAGATTACCAGGCCACCACCCCGCCTCCCAGCTCTGGGAGTGTGAGAAACAAAGTACACATCAGACAGAGCTGCGGGTGTGGTAGTGTTTTCTGGCATGATCTAGGTCTCGGTTAGAGCAAGAAAGTTGAGGGAGAGCAAGTGTCAAGTGTCCTGGCTCAGTCAATTATGTGAATATAAGTTGTGGTTATTATTATTGTAATGTGACTCTTATGAGTGGGTTTTATATGTTGCAGGGGGTCTATCTGTGCTTGTGGATTCGTTGAGAGACTTTCTTGTAACTTAGAATGGACACTCGCCTGTGTTCAGGACTAATTGCAATGGCTCCAATGACTGATTGATTGCAAGCTTGAGTGAGTGAACACTGGACCGGGATAGGTTGCTTCCCTTCATAAAAGGAGCAGTATGATGAACGATGGGAAGGAGGATACCGGCGGGGAGCTGTGATGCGGAAGCCGGACGGACGACAGTGGTGGGACCGGCGCCGAGAGAGCGATTGCAACGCAAGGTGACCTACTGCCGAGGAGACCGGTGTTCATCAGATGTGCGCTACATCCGGGAAGTGGAATGAGGAGACGAGCGACAGGTGATCCATTCTGTGCACAACGCTCTCGACTCGTCCAGATGAAGGGAAGTTGTATTTCCATTCTATTGGTGTTGTCCCATTGCTAGTTTTTGTCCTTGGCTCGGTGAGGCCATGAAACTGAGCCCTGTTGTTGTGCTTTCTCTGTAGCTGAGGGCGGAGCCTCGAGTGACTACACTCACACTGAAGTGCCAGCTGGGTGCGTTCGGCCTGATCGAGACGGCACCATTCCATTTACGCCCTGGAACGTGACGTCACCAGCCTAGATTGGGTGACTGTGGACTCTGTGGCTGCTATTAGTCTTCTGGACAGTGGGTTGACCCTCCTCCTTTTTGTTGTGGCCAGTACATTGGACTTAAGAACTGGTTGGCAGAGGTTGCCGACCAGTACAGACTGATTTTACATTGCGCGGGGCTGTTATTAGTGTGGCGGGAACTGCAAGAGTGTGTTTGTTGCCACCTGCTGACATTGGGTTGATTACCCCCCCCCCCTTGTGATGTGGAGTAGATGCACTGCTGTATAAGTGGGATGAATTTGCTGTTTCCAGATTGATTTGTTTTAACTTAAGATGTGCCCTGTGTTATGATGATTGTCGTGTTTTTATCACCTATTTATTGCTATGGGTTTTAACGTAATGTGTTGTATGGAGGTGGGTTTGGTTCTTCAGCCTGAGCCTGTCAGTGGGAAGGTGACTGCCTTCTGGTGGTGCCCTATTACAACGGCCTGCCTAACTACAGCCCTGTGTTATTTGTGCCTTATATGAATAAACTTTGTAATAATTTATTTGTGTTCTTGTGTGTTGCCTGTGTATTGGGTGGATCTGGTTATTGTGGCGTGGGAAGCAGCCCTCGGTCGCAACACAAGCATGCGTAGCCTGAGATAACCTCAGCTTTTGGCACCGCAGACTGGCAATTCCAGAGCCCTCCGTCACCACCTGCTCATCGTGAGTGGAGAGAGTGGGATAGATGAGATTGGTAGGGTAACAGTGCCTAGGAGTGACCCAACGTCTATGCCAGCCCTGGGGAGAGGAAAGGACAGGAATATGAAGGAAACACATAGTCTATACTAGGTACATAAAATACAGATGTCTGACCGGATCGAAAAAGAGCAGTCCTTGTTTGACGAAATCTTGGCTTGACCAAGTCTTGGCTTGAGAAACTCACACTTGCCTTTGTTCACTCTAGCCTAGCCGACAGAGACGGCCCTCCTTGCAGTGACAGAATCGCTGCACTCTGCAAGAGCAAACTCTCTCTCCTCTGTCCTGATACTGCTGGACCTGTCAGCTGTGTTCGACACAGTGAACCACCAGATCCTCCTCTCTACCCTCGAGGGGCTGGGTGTCACAGGCTCTGCACTCTCAATGTTTGCAACCTACCTGACGGGTCGCTCCTACCAGGTGACATGGAGGGGATCTGTGTCGGAGGCTCGCAGACTAACTACAGGCGTTCCACAGGGTTCGGTTCTGGGTCCTCTCCTTTTCTCCCTGTACACGACATCCCTGGGTTCTGTTATTCGCTCACATGACTTCTCTTACCATTGTTATGCCGATGACACCCAGCTGATCTTGCTCTTTCCTCCCTCTGACACCCAAGTAGAGACACGCATTGCTGCGTGCTTGACTGGCATCTCGGAGTGGATGGCGACACACCACCTGAAGCTCAATCTGGACAAGACAGAGCTGATGTTCCTCCCGGGGAAAGGTTGCCCGCACCGAGACCTGGCCATCACCATTGACAACACCGTGGTGACGCTAACTAGGACTGTGAGGAATCTGGGTGTGATGCTGGACGACCAACTGTCATTTGCTGAAAAGGTTGCATCGGTTGCTCGCGCCTGCAGATTTCTCCTCTATAACATCAGGAGGATTCGCCCATTCCTCACCGACAAGACGGCACAGGTGCTGATCCAGGCTCTGGTCATCTCCCGGCTGGACAACGGCCGATCAGACCTATGGAGCTTGTTCAGAAAGGTGCAGCTCGTCTGGTGTTCAACCGCCCTAAGTTCTCCCACACAACTCCCCTTCTCATGTCCGTACACTGGCTCCCAGTAGCTGCTCACATCCAGTTTAAGACTCTGGTGCTAGCCTACAGGGCAGTGATAGGAACAGATCCTTCCTATCTCCAGGCCATGGTCAAGCCCTACACCCCCCCCCCCGACCACTTCGCTCTGCTGCCTCGGGACGCCTGGTTGCCCCATCGCTCAGAGGCCCCTGCTGCCGATCGACCCGGCTCTGTTCTGTCCTGGCCCCACAGTGGTGGAATGAACTCCCCACTGATGTCAGGACAGCGGAGTCGCTGCCCATCTTTCGGCGCAGGTCAAAAACTCACCTCTTTAAGAACTACTACCCTGTTACTTGCTCTTAGCACTTATTGTATTCACTCTTTCTTTTTTTTTACAAAATCTCTCTTGCACTTTTACTTTAGAGCTGGTTTTGCTCTTAGATGCTTGTTTATATGCACTTATGACCTTTGATGACTAGTAGTTCTTCTGATTTCCTACGTTAAATGGACTTATCGTAAGCCACTTTGGATAAAAGTGTCGGCTAAATGACTAATGTAAAGTAACCTAGACCTGTTTGCCTTTGGCTTGTTTGCCTGTCGCTTGGAATCTGACGCTTCCATGTAGCAGCAGGGATTTAAAGAACACTGATTACTAATTGTCCGGCAGGAGTACAGGCCACACCCTGGCCACTTAACACCCAATTGGCCAAAGAGGTACACTGAAAATAGGCCTATTGCCTAGAAACGGGTCACTTATGTAAAACTCTATCAAACCTCACACAAAACTATTAAAACTGCAAACAGCACGTTACCAATGAATATATGTATAAGCTAAAAGGATAACTAAGTCAAAACAGCTAGGCAACAATAAATATGTAAGGACACACTAGGTGAAAAACAGCTACAGCTAGAATAAGTTTCCACTAGGACCCAGCAGCAGATCTACGTATAGAGAAAATGACTAATACTCAAGCAGCTGGAATAAGACTAATAGCAACTTGTTCAGTAAGAAAGATGATAGTTACTCTATAGTAGATGAACCAGTAATTCAGAATCACTCCAGAAGTTAAAATGCACATTCATCCTCATCACAACCAACACAAATCATTATTAAAGGACCAGATACCCAGTACTAGCCCCCTGCCTATTTATCACAATAACCAACACAGACCCTTAATAAAGGACCAGATAACCTGTACTGCCCGCTGCCTCTTCATCACAACAATCAACACAGATCCTTATTAAAGGACCAGAGACCCAGTACTGCCTCCTGCCTCTTCATCACAACCAACACAGAGCCTTATTAAAGGACCAGAGACCCAGTACTGGCCCTGCCACTTTATCACAACAACCAACACAGATCGTTATTAAAAGACCAGAGACTCAACACTTCTCCTTGCCACTTCATCGTAACCAACACAGAGCCTTATTAAAGGACCAGAGACCAAGTACTGGCCCTGCCACTTTATCACAACAACCAACACAGATCGTTATTAAAGGACCAGAGACCCAGTACTGCCTCCTGCCGCTTCATCACAACCAACACAGAGCCTTATTAAAGGACCAGAGACCCAGTACTGGCCCTGCCACTTTATCACAACAACCAACACAGATCGCTATTAAAAGACCAGAGACTCAACACTTCCCCTTGCCACTTCATCGCAACCAACACAGATCCTTATTAATGGACCAGAGACACAGTACTGCCCCCTGCCTCTTCATCACAACAACCAACACAGATCCTTATTAAAGCACCAGAGACCCAGTACTGCCTCCTGCCTCTTCATCACAACCAACACAGACCATTATTAAAGGACCTGAGACCCAGTACGGCCTCGTGCCTCTTCATCACAACAACAAACACAGATCCTTATTAAAGGAGCAGAGACCCAGTACTGCCCCCTGCCTCTTGATCACAACAACAAACACAGATCCTTATTAAAGCACCAGAGACCCAGTACTGCCTCCTGCCTCTTCATCACAACAACCAACAAAGATCCTTCAGATGAGGAAAAAGAGAACAAATCTCTCTGACCAAGGCACTCTGTGTAATTAAAAATGTCTTTATTGAAACTTAGACATATCCAAAAAGAACCTAAAAATGCCCTGAAGAAGGCCCAAGCTGCTACGCTTGGGCATTTTTAGGTCCTTTTTTGGATATGTCTAAGTTTCAATAAAGACATTTTTAATTACAGGGAGTGCCTTGGTCAGAGAGATTTGTTCTCTTTTTCTCATCTGAAACTACTAACCTTGGACCAAAGAGCACCCAACAAATATATTACTTAAGTACAGAGAGGACTGAGCACGCCACTGATTCCAAACATGTGCAACAAAGATCCTTATTGAAGGATCAGAGACCCAGTACTGCCCCTTGCCTCTTCATCACAACAACCAACACAGATCCTTATTAAAGGACCAGAGACCCAGTACTGCCTCCTGCCTATTCATCACAACAACCAACACAAATCGTTATTAAAAGAGCAGAGACTCAATACTGCCTCCTGCCTCTTCATCACAGCAACCAACACAGACCCTTAATAAAGAAGCAGAGACCCAGTACTGCCTCCCGCCTCTTCATCACAACAACCAACACAGATCCTTATTAAAGGAGCAGAGACCCAGTACTGCCTCCCGCCTCTTCATCACAACAACCAACACAGATCCTTGTTAAAGGAGCAGAGACCCAGTACTGCCCCTTGCCTCTTCATCACAACAACCAACACAGATCCTTATTAAAGGACCAGAGACCCAGTACTGCCCCCTGCCTCTTCATTACAACAACCAACACAGATCCTTATTAAAGGGCCAGAGACCCAGTACTGCCCCCTGCCTCTTCATCACAACAACCAACACAGATCCTTATTAAAGGACCAGAGACCCAGTACTGTCCCCTGCCTCTTCATTACAACAACCAACACAGATCCTTAATAAAGGGCCAGAGACCCATTACTGCCCCCTGCCTCTTCATCACAACAACCAACACAGATCATTATTAAAAGACCAGAGACCCAGTACTACCTCCTGCTTATTCATCACAACAACGAACACAGATCCTTATTAAAGGACCAGAGACCTAGTACTGCCCCCTGCCTCTTCATCACAACTCCAGAACACATAGCAAAGCGGTAGAGTGCCTTCAGCAGGGATAGATCCAGATCAGCTACACCTTCACTCTCCTCTTCTTCTTGGTCTCCAAAGTCATCCTACAGACCACCATCTGATGCTGCCTAGCTACGTTCTGCCGTCACCACCTTGCCATCGCCAATCCCTTTCAGATTGCCCCTTCTACATAAGATATAGTTCACCTGTGTGCACTTTCCTCCACTCTTGTACGTCACCCTGTGTTCCTCCCTCTTCTTGAAATATTTATTCACCACAGCCATTTCCATCCTTTTCACCAAATCCACCACCATCTGTCCTTCCACATTCCTCTCTTTGACACCATACCTACCCGTCACCTCCTCATCACCTCTGTTCCTTTCACCAACATGTCCATTGAAGTCAACTCCAATTACCACTCTCTCCTCATTGGGTACCCTCTGCACCACTTCATCCAACTCACTCCAGAATTCTTCTTTCTCTTCCATCTCACACCCAACTTGCGGGGCATATGTACTGATAGCATTCATCAACACACCTCCGATTTCCAGCTTCATACTCATCACTCTGTCCGACACTCTCTTCACCCCCAGCACACTCTTGACATAGTCTTCCTTCAGAAGTCCGTCACTCTGTATTTTCCGAAATGTTTAAAATCCATTAACATCTATTTCTCCGCAAGTCTTAATTCGGATGCTGTTAAAATGGACACAGAGGTTGTGCAGATGCTGGATCTCACATGTTTCAAATGGCGGTGTTCAGACGATGAATGAGTCTTGCAGTGCCACTGTGTCTTACTGTAACTAGCACTGGATTCACATTTTCTATTTTGCAACATGTTTAATCAAACTTTACCAAAGTATTTGACAATACAGTTGAAACCAGTACGTGCTTTGTTTTTTTCAGAATTCTATCACAAACACTTTGTATTGAATTTTTTAAGCTTAAACAGATAAAAATACCTCAGTGCGGCAACTGGGAAGTCATTGACTAAAGTTGTAAGAAGGTATGTATGTGGAATACCATGTCGCCCCAGTGGCGCAGTCACTTAAGTTACTTACTCTGGGTATAAAAAGGTCGCTGGTTCAAGTCCCAAGGTGTCCAATTCAAACGTGTCAGCCTTGTGACAATGTATGCATGTGGCGTATCTTGAAGTTTTTCTGAAGTCAAAGACTGCATTTTGATAGATTTTCCTGCATTTTGAATTTCGTCCGAAAGTGTTTTTCACTACTCATCCTACAGAGCATCTCTGCACCAAGCCAGAAAAAGTTACACGTTTTTGGATTTTTATATTCAATATGGTTCTGATTATACAAGACATCTCATCTCATCTCATCTCATCATCAGCCGCTTCTCCGGGGTCGGGTCACAGTGGCAGCAAGCTAAGTAGGGCCCTCCAGACGTCCTTCTCCCCAGCAACACCCTCCAGCTCCTCCTGGGGGATCCCAAAACCTTCCCATGCCATAAGCATCATGATTATGGCCTAAAACAGGCTTGTACTGTCTCAAAGGATTCACTTGACTCACTGGATTATTTTGCTCCTTATTTGTTCGAGCACTTTCCCTACCGTTGAGTGTTTCTTTTAACAAAGTTTTATATATAGATATACTATATACATAGTTTTATATATATATATATATATATATATATGTGTGTGTGTGTGTGTGTGTGTGTGTGTGTGTGTGTGTGTGTGTGTATGTGTGTATTGGGACACCTGGCCATTACATCTAAAGGAACTTTTATGATATCCCATTCTAAATCCATAGGCATTAATATAGAGTTGCCCCCCCCCCCAGCAGCTATAACTTCCACTTCCACTCTTCTGGGAAGGCTTTCCACAAGATTTTGGGATGTGTCTGTGGGAATTTTGCCCATTCATCAAGAAGAGCATTTGTGAGGTCAGGTACTGATGTCGCACGACAAGACCTGGCTCACAATCTCCGTTCTAGTTCATCCCACAGGTATTCGATGCGTTTGAGGTCAGGGCTCTGTGCAGGCCAGTCAAGTTCTTCCACACCAGACTCACCCAACCATGTCTTAATGGACCTTGTTTTGTGCACTTGCTTTGTGCACAAAGTTGGAAGCATAGAATTGTCCAAAATATCTTGGTATGCTGAAGCATTAAGATTTCCCTTCACTGGAACTAAGGAGCCTAGCCCAACCCCTGAAAAACAACCCCATACCATCATCCCTCCTCCACCAAACTGTACAGTTGACACAATGCAGTCAGGCAGGTAATGTTCTCCTGGCATCCGCCAAACCCAGACTCATCCATCAGACTGCCAGACAAAGAAGCGTGATTCGGCATGTCACAGAACACGTTTCCACTGCTCCAGAGTCCAGTGGCAGAGTGCTTTACACCACTCCATATGACGTTTGGCATTATGCTTGGTGATGTAAGGTTTGCATGCAGCTGCTCGGCCATGGAAACCCATTTCATGAAGCTCCTGGCACACAGTTTTTGTGCTGATGTTAATGCCAGACGAAGTTTGGAATTCTGCAGTTATGGAGTTGGCGGCTTTCACACACTATGCACCTCAGCACTCGTTGACCCTACTGTGTGACTTTACGTGGTCTGCCACTTCGTGGCTGAGTTGCTGTTGTTCCTAAACGCTTCCACTTTTCAATAATACCCCTTACAGTTGACCGGGAATATCCAGCAGGGAAGAAATTTCACGAACTGACTTATTGCAAAGGTGGCATCCTATGACAGTACCACGCTTGAATTCACTGAGCTATTCAGAACCACCCATTCTTTCACAAATGTTTGTAAATGTAGACTGTATGGCTAGCTGCTGGATTTATAAACCTGTGGCAATGGGTCTGAATGAAACACCTCAATTCAATGATTAAGAGGCGTGTCCTAATACTTTTCTACATATAGTGTGTGTATATGTGTGTGTGTGTGTGTGTGTGTGTGTGTGTGTGTGTGTGTGTGTGTGTGTGTGTGTGTGTGTAAAGCACCTGCGAAGGTCAGTGTGCACAGCCAGCCGTTTTCCTTTCATTGAGACTTTAGCTTTAAACTTGGCTTCCTGGAGGAGAGTGGAGAAGAGGAATGATGAGCAGAGAAAAAGGACAACACGGTAGGAGTAGACAGGAAAGGAGAGAGGGGCAAAGTCGGGTTGGAGCAGCAGCCTTGTTTAAAGTCACAAACCATCACAGAGGATCACTCAACTGCCTTCTACTACTTCCATAGACTGGTCTTAATAGACGGATTACACCCCACTTTAACCAGCATGTTACCCCAACTAGCTAGTAAGCTGGCTTGGTTAACCTCCACATGAGCATGGTCAGCTTTCTGGTACAGATAATGGGGTCTGAATTTGTGTGTGTCTACCATGGTCATACTGCTGAGCTGGACTGGTGGCTGGCTGGCCGGTAGCAGCATCACAGTAACGATAGCTGTCACAGCCACCGTTGCGCCGGAAGTCTGAATGGAGGTTTTGGGCGGCGAAGTGACAGAAAGCTGGAGGGAGAGAGGAGCTTCCACAAGTGCAGGGTTCTGTCATGAATACACATTATTTTTGTTGTTAGAATCGTTAAGTGTTCTTATCATTTCTGTTAGTCAAGTCAAGTCAATTTTATTAGTAGCAGCATTAGTTCTACACAATAATGTTGTCACTCTATCAATTCTCTATTGTTTATTTGTTGATTTTCTACTGACCAGCATCAATATGGTGCCAAAGTATGTTGTCCTAAGCAGCATCTCCATGTCTTTAGGCATCTGTAACAACCGGAGGGGAGGAGGAGGTGATGACATTCATGTTCAAGTTTCACGTTATTATCATGTACATATGAAAAGTACCATGAACCTTCAAATGCAATGAAATGCATGTGCCCTGCCTCCCTCAGCCCTTAAAACTACTATAGATAAGGTAAATAAATAATGAACAATAAGTAAGAAATTAGAAATCCCACAAAATAATAAATCACTGTAAGGTGCTCTGTAAGCGTTGTCCTGAGGGAAAGAGTGAGAACAGACCATGTGCTGGGTGGATGGGGTCCTCCATGATGCTTAGGACCTACCTTCTGCAACAGGTGGTGTACATGTCCTGAAGCCAGTGTTGTAGTCAAGTCGCTAAACCTCGAGTCCGAGTCGAGGCTCGAGTCCCCATTGTTCGAGTCCGAGTCCCCAAAGAAGAGTCCAAACTGAGTCCAAGTCAAGTCCCCATTACCCGAGTCCGAGTCCGAGTCATCAAGGTTGAGTCTGGGTCGAGTTCCAAGATGGGCGCCAGTGCTCCACTCTGGCACCGTGAAAAAGCTGACATACAAATAAAAAAGGTCTACATGAAACAAAAATGACACAGCTGTCACCACTTCAAAGGGAGTTTATTTACTTTGTGACACAATAGTCAAACAAAAAAACTAACAAAAACAAAAAACAGTCTTTATCAATTAACAAGTCCAAGTCCTCATCTCCAGCTTCCGAGTCCGAATGCAGTCAATGCTCCAGTCCAAGTCTGAGTCATCAGTGCTCAAGTCCATGTCGAGTCCGAGTCCTGGACTCGAGTACAACAACACTACCTGAAGCTGTGGCAGTGCTGTTCCTATGATGTCTGAAGCCTCTTTTACCATCCTTCTCAGTTGTTTGTGGTTCCGTTCAGTCAGGTTGCCAAACCACACCAGTATGCTTCCAGTAAGGATGCTCTCTATGGTGTTCTGATAGAAACTGACCAGGGTTTTTGTGGACATTCTGAATTTTTTAAAACATCTCAGAAATCACTCTGCTGTGCCTTCTTAATGACACAACTGGTGTTTAGAGACCAGGGGCCTCATGTGGGCAAATTTGTGCGTAAACACCCATGGGATTTTTTTATCCCTTAAGTTTGTCTCAGAGACCAGTGTAGAACCTGGGTAACCCCTGAATTCAGACACCGATTGGCTAACACTGATGTCTTTGCAGGTCTGGGTGATTGCTCGTTGGAAGAGGTAGACAATAGATGCTTGGAGGAAGGAATTACAATTAACCATCATGCTTTGCTCTGACAGACAATCTTGAGGGCTAAAAAAAATCCATGGGTGTGTATGCACAAATGTGCCCATAGTATCGATTGATACATGAGGCCCCTGGACAGGGAGTCTGAGAAATTAATGCCTAAAAATCTGAAGTTCTTGACAATTTCAACAGGGACACCATTGGTGTAAACTGGTGTCTGGACCATTTGGACATTCAGATTAGACAGAATCAAACAGATGGGCTTAACTCTGCCCAATAATTTAGTCTTTGGTCTTCCTATTGGAGGTCGTATACTATTCTAAACATCGTGTTAGCTGTTGTAACAGTGGGAGATGTAAGTCAGTGTGGCCTGTAGACCACCCTCAGGATTAAATGCGATGCTTGTTGATGCTAACTGTGGTTTTCTGACTTTTTTGTGATTTTTTTTTGTCATCTATGATTGTTTGTAATGGTTTTTGTGGGTTTGTGCCAGTTTGAGTTTCACTGCAATATGTCTCACCCTCTCATTGGCGATGTGCATCTGGAAGATTCCAGCCTTGTAGTAGGAGAACATTCCACTGTCGAAGAAGAACTCGGAGAGCGCCAGGTAGACCATCCTGTCATACTCTCTGATGAATGGATCTACCGCATAGTTCACCAAAGAACTGTTCTCATCTGCCAGCTCAAAGAACATGCCCTGAGACACCCAGGAGACAAATACCAATGCAAGAAAAAATATTTAGAATAGAATAGAATAGAACAGAATAGAATAGAACAGAATAGAATAGAATAGAATAGAATTCACCCTGAAGTTCATATCGAGGCTCCTGGAGGTCACCACAGGGTCACTGAGCAGAGAGTAGTCAATGCCAATGTATTGGTCCACCTCTGTCCTCACTGCAAACATTTTCATCTCCATTTATTCATTTATGACATTCTCTTGAGAGAGCCTTTCAATGAAAGGTATACAGCATACAGGACGCCGACTGCTGTTTTATCATTAAAACTGGCAATAAGGAGGTGAAGGGTCTGGGCTACAGCACCCTGGAAATAGATTTATCAAATATTAATGTATTTCTAAAACGATCAAACTTGACACACACACACACGCATTAGCTAGCTCACAGCAATAACGCTAGCTCTAGCACTAACACTAACACTAGCACTGGCACTAACACTAACAATAACAATAACACTGGCACTAACGCTAGCATTAGCACTAACACTGGCACTAGAACTAGCACTAGCACTAATATGAACACTAGCACTAACACTAACACAGGTACTAACGCTAGCACAAGCATTAGCACTAACACTAGCACTGGCACTAAAGCTTAACACTAACACTAATACTGGCAATAGCACTAGCACTTACACTGGCACTAACACTAGCACTAACACTAACACTAGCACTTGCACTAACGCTAGCACTAGCACTAACATGGACACTAGCAGTAACACTAACACTGGCACTAACGCTAGCACTAGCAGTAACACTAACAGTAACACACTGGCACTAACGTTAGCACTAGTACTAAAACTAACACTAGCGCTAACACACTGACACTGGCACTAAGGTTAGCACTAGCACTAACACTAGCAATAACACTAACAGTAGCACTAACAATAACACTAGCACTAACACCGGCACTAACACTAATACTAGCACTAATACTAGCACTAGCATTAACACTAACACTAGCACTAACACTAAAACAGACACTAGCACTAGCACTAACATTAACACTAATATTAACACTAATACTAGCACTAACACTAGCAATAGCACTAACACTAATACTAGCACTAACACTGGCACTAACGCTAATACTAACACTAACACTAGCACTAACACTAACACTAATACTAACACTAACGTTAGCACTAGCACTAAAACATACACTAACACTAAAACTAACACTAACACTAGCACTAACACTGGCACTGGAACTAACACTAGCACTAACACTAGCACTAACTCTAACACTAACGCTAAAACCGGCACTAACACTAGCACTAGCATTAAAACTAACACTAATACTAGCACTAACACTAATACTAGCACTAGCACTAACACTGGCACTAGAACTACCACTAGCACTAACACTGGCACTAACGCTAGCACTAGCACTTACATGAACACTAGCACTAACACTAACACTAGCACTGGCACTAACGCTAGCACTAGCACTAACGCTTAACGCTAACACTAATACCGGCACTAGCACTAACACTGGCACTAACACTATTAGTAGCACTAACATGAACACTAGCACTAACACTAAAACTGGTACTAACGCTAGCACTAGCAGTAACACTAACACTAACACACTGACACTGGCACTAACATTAGCACTAGTACTAAAACTAACACTAGCGCTAACACACTGACACTGGCACTAAGGTTAGCACTAGCACTAATACTAGCAATAACGCTAACAGTAGCACTAACTCTAACACTAACACTAACACCGGCACTAACACTAGCACTAACTCTAATGCTAACACTAGCACTAAAACTAACACTAATACAAACACTAACACTAAATCTAATACTAACACCGGCACTAACACTAGCACTAGCACTAACACTAATACTAGCACTAACGTTAGCACTAGCAATAAAACATACACTAACACTAAAACTAACACTAACACTAGCACTAACACTAGCACTGGAACTAAAACCGGCACTAAGACGACCACTAGCATTAAAACTAACACTAATACTAGCACTAGCACTAACACTAACACTGGCACTAACACTAGCACTAGCACTAACACTAAAAATAACACTGGCACTAACGCTAGCACTAGCACTAACATGAACACTAGCACTAACACTAGCACTGGCACTAACGCTAGCACTTGCACTAACACTAGCACAGGCACTAACGCTTAACGCTAACACTAATACTGGCACTAGCACTAATGCTGGCACTAACACTAACACTAGCACTAACACTAGCACTAGCACTAACACTAGCACTGGCACTAAGGCTAGCACTAGCACTAACATGAACACTAGCACTAACACTGGCACTAACGCTAGCACTAGCAGTAACACTAACACTGGCACTAACGTTAGCACTAGTACTAAAACTAACACTAACACTAACAGTAGCACTAATAATAACACTAGCACTAACACTAACACTAGCATTAACACTAAGACTAACGCTATCACTAGCACTAACACTGACACTAACACTAACACTGGCACTATCGCTAGCACTAGCACTAACACTAACACTGGCACTAGAACTAGAACTAGCACTGGCACTAACACTAGCACTAACACTAATACTAACACTGGCACTAACGCTAGCACTAGCACTAACACTAACACTGGCACAAACGCTAGCACTAGCACTAACACTGGCACTAACGCTAGCACTAGCACTAACACTAACACTGGCACTAGAACTAGCACTAACACTAACACTAGCACTAACACTAACACTGGCACTAACGCTAGCACTAGCACTAACATGAACACTAGCACTAACACTAACACTGGCACTAACGCTAGCACTAGCACTAACACTGGCACTAGAACTAGCACTAACACTAATACTAACACTGGCACTAACGCTAGCACTAGCACTAACATGAACACTAGCACTAACACTAACACAGGTACTAATGCTAGCACTAGCACTAATGCTTAACGCTAACACTAATACTGGCACTAGCACTAACACTGGCACTAACACTAGCACTAGAACTAACACTAACACTAGCACTGGCACTAACGCTAACACTAGAACTAACATGAACACTAGCACTAACTGGCACTAGCAGTAACACTAACACACTGACACTGGCACTAACATTAGCACTAGTACTAAAACTAACACTAGCGCTAACACACTGACACTGGCACTAACGTTAGCACTAGCACTAACACTAACAGTAGCACTAACAATAACACTAGCACTAGCACTAACACTAACACTAACACCGGCACTAACACTAGCACTAGCATTAACACTAACACTAACATTGGCAGTAACACTAAGAATAACACTGCACTAACACTAACACTAAAACTGACACTAGCACTACCACTAGCACTAGCACTAACATGAACACTAACACTAGCACTAGCATTAATACTAACATTAACATTGGCAGTAACACTAACAATAACACTGGACTAAAACTAGCACTAACACTAAAACTGACACTAGCACTAGCACTAGCACTAACACTAACACCGGCACTAACACTAATACTAGCAATAGCACTAAAACTAACACTAATACAAATACTAATACTAACACTAGCACTAGCACTAACACTAATACTAGCACTAAAACTAACACTAGCACTAATACTAACACAAACACTAACACCGGCACTAACACTGACACTAGCACAAAAACTAACACTAACACTAGCACCAACACTGGCACTAACACTAACAATAACACTGCACTAGCACTAACACTAACACTAGCACTAAAACTAACAGTAATACTAGCACTAACACTAACACTAGCACTAAAACTAACAGTAATACTAGCACTAACACTAACAATAACACTGCACTAACACAAACACTAACACCGGCACTAACACTGACACTAGCACTAAAACTAACACTAACACTAGCACCAACACTGGCACTAACACTAACACTGGCACTAACACTAACAATAACACTGCACTAGCACTAACACTAACACTAGCACTAAAACTAACACTAAAACTGACACTAGCACTAGCACTAACACTAACACCGGCACTAACACTAACACTAGCAATAGCACTAAAACTAACACTAATACAAGTACTAATACTAACACTAGCACTAGCACTAACACTAATACTAGCACTAGCACTAAAACTAACACTAGCACTAATACTAACACAAACACTAACACCGGCACTAACACTGACACTAGCACTAAAACTAACACTAACACTAGCACCAACACTGGCACTAACACTAACACTAACAATAACACTGCACTAGCACTAACACTAGCACTAAAACTAACAGTAATACTAGCACTAACACTAACACTAGCACTAACGCTAGCACTAGCACTAACACTAACACTGGCACTAACACTAACACTAGCACTAACACTAACACTGGCACTAACACTAACACTAGCACTAACACTAACACTGGCACTAACGCTAGCACTAGCACTAACATGAACACTAGCACTAACACTAACACTGGCACTAACGTTAGCACTAACACTAACACTGGCACTAGAACTAACACTAATACTAACACTGGCACTAACGCCAGCACTAGCACTAACATGAACACTAGCTCTAACACTAACACAGGTACTAATGCTAGCACTAGCACTAATGCTTAACGCTAACACTAATACTGGCACTAGCACTAACACTGGCACTAACACTAGCACTAGCACTAACACTAACACTAACACTGGCACTAACGCCAGCACTAGCACTAACATGAACACTAGCACTAACACTAGCACAGGTACTAATGCTAGCACTAGCACTAATGCTTAACGCTAACACTAATACTGGCACTAGCACTAACACTGGCACTAACACTAGCACTAGCACTAACACTAACCCTAGCACTAAAAGTAACACTAACACTAGCACCAACACTGGCACTAAAACTAACACTGGCACTAACACTAACAATAACACTGCACTAGCACTAACACTAGCACTAAAACTAACAGTAATACTAGCACTAACACTAACACTAGCACTAAGACTAAAACTGGCACTAACACTAACATTAACATTGGCAGTAACACTAACAATAACACTGCACTAACACTAGCACTAACACTAAAACTGACACTAGCACTAACACTAACACCGGCACTAACACTAATACTAGCAATAGCACTAAAACTAACACTAATACAAGTACTAATACTAACCCTAGCACTAGCGCTAACACTAATACTAGCACTAGCACTAAAACTAACACTAGCACTAATACTAACACAAACACTAACACCGGCACTAACACTGACACTAGCACTAAAACTAACACTAACACTAGCACCAACACTGGCACTAACACTAACACTAACAATAACACTGCACTAGCACTAACACTAGCACTAAAACTAACAGTAATACTAGCACTAACACTAACACTAGCACTAACGCTAGCACTAGCACTAACACTAACACTGGCACTAACACTAACACTAGCACTAACACTAACACTGGCACTAACGCTAGCACTAGCACTAACATGAACACTAGCACTAACACTAACACTGGCACTAACGCTAGCACTAGCACTAACACTGGCACTAGAACTAGCACTAACACTAATACTAACACTGGCACTAACGCCAGCACTAGCACTAACATGAACACTAGCACTAACACTAACACAGGTACTAATGCTAGCACTAGCACTAATGCTTAACGCTAACACTAATACTGGCACTAGCACTAACACTGGCACTAACACTAGCACTAGCACTAACACTAACACTAGCACTAGCACTAACGCTAACACTAGCACTAACATGAACACTAGCACTAACTGGCACTAGCAGTAACACTAACACACTGACACTGGCACTAACATTAGCACTAGTACTAAGACTAACACTAGCGCTAACACACTGACACTGGCACTAACGTTAGCACTAGCACTAACACTAACAGTAGCACTAACAATAACACTAGCACTAGCACTAACACTAACACTAACACCGGCACTAACATTAGCACTAACACTAGCACTAGCATTAACACTAACACTAACATTGGCAGTAACACTAACAATAACACTGCACTAACACTAACACTAAAACTGACACTGACACTAGCACTAACACTAGCACTAACACCAGCACTAACACTAACACTAGCACTAGCATTAACACTAACATTAACATTGGCAGTAACACTAACAATAACACTGCACTAACACTAGCACTAACACTAAAACTGACACTAGCACTAGCACTAACACTAACACCGGCACTGACACTAATACTAGCAATAGCACTAAAACTAACACTAATACAAGTACTAACACTAACACTAGCACTAGCACTAACACTAATACTAGCACTAGCACTAAAACTAACACTAGCACTAATACTAACACAAACACTAACACCGGCACTAACACTGACACTAGCACTAAAACTAACACTAACACTAGCACCAACACTGGCACTACCACTAACAAAAACACTGCACTAGCACTAACACTAACACTAGCACTAAAACTAACAGTAATACTAGCACTAACACTAACACTAAAACTAACAGTAATACTAGCACTAACACTAACAATAACACTGCACTAACACAAACACTAACACCGGCACTAACACTGACACTAGCACTAAAACTAACACTAACACTAGCACCAACACTGGCACTAACACTAACACTGGCACTAACACTAGCACTAGCACTAACACTAACACTAACACTGGCACTAACGCCAGCACTAGCACTAACATGAACACTAGCACTAACACTAGCACAGGTACTAATGCTAGCACTAGCACTAATGCTTAACGCTAACACTAATACTGGCACTAGCACTAACACTGGCACTAACACTAGCACTAGCACTAACACTAACACTAGCACTAAAACTAACACTAACACTAGCACCAACACTGGCACTAACACTAACACTGGCACTAAGACTAACAATAACACTGCACTAGCACTAACACTAGCACTAAAACTAACAGTAATACTAGCACTAACACTAACACTAGCACTAAGACTAAAACTGGCACTAACACTAACATTAACATTGGCAGTAACACTAACAATAACACTGCACTAACACTAGCACTAACACTAAAACTGACACTAGCACTAGCACTAACACTAACACCGGCACTAACACTAATACTAGCAATAGCACTAAAACTAACACTAATACAAGTACTAATACTAACCCTAGCACTAGCACTAACACTAATACTAGCACTAGCACTAAAACTAACACTAGCACTAATACTAACACAAACACTAACACCGGCACTAACACTGACACTAGCACTAAAACTAACACTAACACTAGCACCAACACTGGCACTAACACTAACACTAACAATAACACTGCACTAGCACTAACACTAGCACTAAAACTAACAGTAATACTAGCACTAACACTAACACTAGCACTAACGCTAGCACTAGCACTAACACTAACACTGGCACTAACACTAACACTAGCACTAACACTAACACTGGCACTAACACTAACACTAGCACTAACACTAACACTGGCACTAACGCTAGCACTAGCACTAACATGAACACTAGCACTAACACTAACACTGGCACTAACGCTAGCACTAACACTAACACTGGCACTAGAACTAGCACTAACACTAATACTAACACTGGCACTAACGCCAGCACTAGCACTAACATGAACACTAGCTCTAACACTAACACAGGTACTAATGCTAGCACTAGCACTAATGCTTAACGCTAACACTAATACTGGCACTAGCACTAACACTGGCACTAACACTAGCACTAGCACTAACACTAACACTAACACTGGCACTAACGCCAGCACTAGCACTAACATGAACACTAGCACTAACACTAGCACAGGTACTAATGCTAGCACTAGCACTAATGCTTAACGCTAACACTAATACTGGCACTAGCACTAACACTGGCACTAACACTAGCACTAGCACTAACACTAACCCTAGCACTAAAAGTAACACTAACACTAGCACCAACACTGGCACTAAAACTAACACTGGCACTAACACTAACAATAACACTGCACTAGCACTAACACTAGCACTAAAACTAACAGTAATACTAGCACTAACACTAACACTAGCACTAAGACTAAAACTGGCACTAACACTAACATTAACATTGGCAGTAACACTAACAATAACACTGCACTAACACTAGCACTAACACTAAAACTGACACTAGCACTAACACTAACACCGGCACTAACACTAATACTAGCAATAGCACTAAAACTAACACTAATACAAGTACTAATACTAACCCTAGCACTAGCGCTAACACTAATACTAGCACTAGCACTAAAACTAACACTAGCACTAATACTAACACAAACACTAACACCGGCACTAACACTGACACTAGCACTAAAACTAACACTAACACTAGCACCAACACTGGCACTAACACTAACACTAACAATAACACTGCACTAGCACTAACACTAGCACTAAAACTAACAGTAATACTAGCACTAACACTAACACTAGCACTAACGCTAGCACTAGCACTAACACTAACACTGGCACTAACACTAACACTAGCACTAACACTAACACTGGCACTAACGCTAGCACTAGCACTAACATGAACACTAGCACTAACACTAACACTGGCACTAACGCTAGCACTAGCACTAACACTGGCACTAGAACTAGCACTAACACTAATACTAACACTGGCACTAACGCCAGCACTAGCACTAACATGAACACTAGCACTAACACTAACACAGGTACTAATGCTAGCACTAGCACTAATGCTTAACGCTAACACTAATACTGGCACTAGCACTAACACTGGCACTAACACTAGCACTAGCACTAACACTAACACTAGCACTAGCACTAACGCTAACACTAGCACTAACATGAACACTAGCACTAACTGGCACTAGCAGTAACACTAACACACTGACACTGGCACTAACATTAGCACTAGTACTAAGACTAACACTAGCGCTAACACACTGACACTGGCACTAACGTTAGCACTAGCACTAACACTAACAGTAGCACTAACAATAACACTAGCACTAGCACTAACACTAACACTAACACCGGCACTAACACTAGCACTAACACTAGCACTAGCATTAACACTAACACTAACATTGGCAGTAACACTAACAATAACACTGCACTAACACTAACACTAAAACTGACACTGACACTAGCACTAACACTAGCACTAACACCAGCACTAACACTAACACTAGCACTAGCATTAACACTAACATTAACATTGGCAGTAACACTAACAATAACACTGCACTAACACTAGCACTAACACTAAAACTGACACTAGCACTAGCACTAACACTAACACCGGCACTGACACTAATACTAGCAATAGCACTAAAACTAACACTAATACAAGTACTAACACTAACACTAGCACTAGCACTAACACTAATACTAGCACTAGCACTAAAACTAACACTAGCACTAATACTAACACAAACACTAACACCGGCACTAACACTGACACTAGCACTAAAACTAACACTAACACTAGCACCAACACTGGCACTACCACTAACAATAACACTGCACTAGCACTAACACTAACACTAGCACTAAAACTAACAGTAATACTAGCACTAACACTAACACTAAAACTAACAGTAATACTAGCACTAACACTAACAATAACACTGCACTAACACAAACACTAACACCGGCACTAACACTGACACTAGCACTAAAACTAACACTAACACTAGCACCAACACTGGCACTAACACTAACACTGGCACTAACACTAGCACTAGCACTAACACTAACCCTAACACTGGCACTAACGCCAGCACTAGCACTAACATGAACACTAGCACTAACACTAGCACAGGTACTAATGCTAGCACTAGCACTAATGCTTAACGCTAACACTAATACTGGCACTAGCACTAACACTGGCACTAACACTAGCACTAGCACTAACACTAACACTAGCACTAAAACTAACACTAACACTAGCACCAACACTGGCACTAACACTAACACTGGCACTAACACTAACAATAACACTGCACTAGCACTAACACTAGCACTAAAACTAACAGTAATACTAGCACTAACACTAACACTAGCACTAAGACTAAAACTGGCACTAACACTAACATTAACATTGGCAGTAACACTAACAATAACACTGCACTAACACTAGCACTAACACTAAAACTGACACTAGCACTAGCACTAACACTAACACCGGCACTAACACTAATACTAGCAATAGCACTAAAACTAACACTAATACAAGTACTAATACTAACCCTAGCACTAGCACTAACACTAATACTAGCACTAGCACTAAAACTAACACTAGCACTAATACTAACACAAACACTAACACCGGCACTAACACTGACACTAGCACTAAAACTAACACTAACACTAGCACCAACACTGGCACTAACACTAACACTAACAATAACACTGCACTAGCACTAACACTAGCACTAAAACTAACAGTAATACTAGCACTAACACTAACACTAGCACTAACGCTAGCACTAGCACTAACACTAACACTGGCACTAACACTAACACTAACACTAACACTGGCACTAACGCTAGCACTAGCACTAACATGAACACTAGCACTAACACTAACACTGGCACTAACGCTAGCACTAGCACTAACACTGGCACTAGAACTAGCACTAACACTAATACTAACACTGGCACTAACGCCAGCACTAGCACTAACATGAACACTAGCACTAACACTAACACAGGTACTAATGCTAGCACTAGCACTAATGCTTAACGCTAACACTAATACTGGCACTAGCACTAACACTGGCACTAACACTAGCACTAGCACTAACACTAACACTAGCACTGGCACTAACGCTAACACTAGCACTAACATGAACACTAGCACTAACTGGCACTAGCAGTAACACTAACACACTGACACTGGCACTAACATTAGCACTAGTACTAAGACTAACACTAGCGCTAACACACTGACACTGGCACTAACGTTAGCACTAGCACTAACACTAACAGTAGCACTAACAATAACACTAGCACTAGCACTAACACTAACACTAACACCGGTACTAACACTAGCACTAACACTAGCACTAGCATTAACACTAACACTAACATTGGCAGTAACACTAACAATAACACTGCACTAACACTAACACTAAAACTGACACTGACACTAGCACTAACACTAGCACTAACACCAGCACTAACACTAACACTAGCACTAGCATTAACACTAACATTAACATTGGCAGTAACACTAACAATAACACTGCACTAACACTAGCACTAACACTAAAACTGACACTAGCACTAGCACTAGCACTAGCACTAACACTAACACCGGCACTGACACTAATACTAGCAATAGCACTAAAACTAACACTAATACAAGTACTAACACTAACACTAGCACTAGCACTAACACTAATACTAGCACTAGCACTAAAACTAACACTAGCACTAATACTAACACAAACACTAACACCGGCACTAACACTGACACTAGCACTAAAACTAACACTAACACTAGCACCAACACTGGCACTAACACTAACAATAACACTGCACTAGCACTAACACTAACACTAGCACTAAAACTAACAGTAATACTAGCACTAACACTAACACTAAAACTAACAGTAATACTAGCACTAACACTAACAATAACACTGCACTAACACAAACACTAACACCGGCACTAACACTGACACTAGCACTAAAACTAACACTAACACTGGCACTGGAACTAACACTAGCACTAACACTAGCACTAACTCTAACACTAACGCTAAAACCGGCACTAACACTAGCACTAGCATTAAAACTAACACTAATACTAGCACTAACACTAATACTAACACTAGCACTAACACTGGCACTAGAACTACCACTAGCACTAACACTGGCACTAACGCTAGCACTAGCACTTACATGAACACTAGCACTAACACTAACACTAGCACTGGCACTAACGCTAGCACTAGCACTAACGCTTAACGCTAACACTAATACCGGCACTAGCACTAACACTGGCACTAACACTATTAGTAGCACTAACATGAACACTAGCACTAACACTAAAACTGGTACTAACGCTAGCACTAGCAGTAACACTAACACTAACACACTGACACTGGCACTAACATTAGCACTAGTACTAAAACTAACACTAGCGCTAACACACTGACACTGGCACTAAGGTTAGCACTAGCACTAATACTAGCAATAACGCTAACAGTAGCACTAACTCTAACACTAACACTGGCACTAACACTGACACTAGCACTAAAACTAACACTAACACTAGCACCAACACTGGCACTAACACTAACAATAACACTGCACTAGCACTAACACTAACACTAGCACTAAAACTAACAGTAATACTAGCACTAACACTAACACTAGCACTAACACTAATGCTAACACTAGCACTAACACTGGCACTAGAACTACCACTAGCACTAACACTGGCACTAACGCTAGCACTAGCACTTACATGAACACTAGCACTAACACTAACACTAGCACTGGCACTAACGCTAGCACTAGCACTAACGCTTAACGCTAACACTAATACCGGCACTAGCACTAACACTGGCACTAACACTATTAGTAGCACTAACATGAACACTAGCACTAACACTAAAACTGGTACTAACGCTAGCACTAGCAGTAACACTAACACTAACACACTGACACTGGCACTAACATTAGCACTAGTACTAAAACTAACACTAGCGCTAACACACTGACACTGGCACTAAGGTTAGCACTAGCACTAATACTAGCAATAACGCTAACAGTAGCACTAACTCTAACACTAACACTAACACCGGCACTAACACTAGCACTAACTCTAATGCTAACACTAGCACTAAAACTAACACTAATACAAACACTAACACTAAATCTAATACTAACACCGGCACTAACACTAGCACTAGCACTAACACTAATACTAGCACTAACGTTAGCACTAGCAATAAAACATACACTAACACTAAAACTAACACTAACACTAGCACTAACACTAGCACTGGAACTAAAACCGGCACTAAGACGACCACTAGCATTAAAACTAACACTAATACTAGCACTAGCACTAACACTAACACTGGCACTAACACTAGCACTAGCACTAACACTAAAAATAACACTGGCACTAACGCTAGCACTAGCACTAACATGAACACTAGCACTAACACTAGCACTGGCACTAACGCTAGCACTTGCACTAACACTAGCACAGGCACTAACGCTTAACGCTAACACTAATACTGGCACTAGCACTAATGCTGGCACTAATACTAACACTAGCATTAACACTAGCACTAGCACTAACACTAGCACTGGCACTAAGGCTAGCACTAGCACTAACATGAACACTAGCACTAACACTGGCACTAACGCTAGCACTAGCAGTAACACTAACACTGGCACTAACGTTAGCACTAGTACTAAAACTAACACTAACACTAACAGTAGCACTAATAATAACAATAGCACTAACACTAACACTAGCATTAACACTAAGACTAACGCTATCACTAGCACTAACACTGACACTAACACTAACACTGGCACTATCGCTAGCACTAGCACTAAGACTAACACTGGCACTAGAACTAGAACTAGCACTGGCACTAACACTAGCACTAACACTAATACTAACACTGGCACTAACGCTAGCACTAGCACTAACACTAACACTGGCACAAACGCTAGCACTAGCACTAACACTGGCACTAACGCTAGCACTAGCACTAACACTAACACTGGCACTAGAACTAGCACTAACACTAACACTAGCACTAACACTAACACTGGCACTAACGCTAGCACTAGCACTAACATGAACACTAGCACTAACACTAACACTGGCACTAACGCTAGCACTAGCACTAACACTGGCACTAGAACTAGCACTAACACTAATACTAACACTGGCACTAACGCTAGCACTAGCACTAACATGAACACTAGCACTAACACTAACACAGGTACTAATGCTAGCACTAGCACTAATGCTTAACGCTAACACTAATACTGGCACTAGCACTAACACTGGCACTAACACTAGCACTAGAACTAACACTAACACTAGCACTGGCACTAACGCTAACACTAGAACTAACATGAACACTAGCACTAACTGGCACCAGCAGTAACACTAACACACTGACACTGGCACTAACATTAGCACTAGTACTAAAACTAACACTAGCGCTAACACACTGACACTGGCACTAACGTTAGCACTAGCACTAACACTAACAGTAGCACTAACAATAACACTAGCACTAGCACTAACACTAACACTAACACCGGCACTAACACTAGCACTAGCATTAACACTAACACTAACATTGGCAGTAACACTAAGAATAACACTGCACTAACACTAACACTAAAACTGACACTAGCACTACCACTAGCACTAGCACTAACATGAACACTAACACTAGCACTAGCATTAATACTAACATTAACATTGGCAGTAACACTAACAATAACACTGGACTAAAACTAGCACTAACACTAAAACTGACACTAGCACTAGCACTAGCACTAACACTAACACCGGCACTAACACTAATACTAGCAATAGCACTAAAACTAACACTAATACAAATACTAATACTAACACTAGCACTAGCACTAACACTAATACTAGCACTAAAACTAACACTAGCACTAATACTAACACAAACACTAACACCGGCACTAACACTGACACTAGCACAAAAACTAACACTAACACTAGCACCAACACTGGCACTAACACTAACAATAACACTGCACTAGCACTAACACTAACACTAGCACTAAAACTAACAGTAATACTAGCACTAACACTAACACTAGCACTAAAACTAACAGTAATACTAGCACTAACACTAACAATAACACTGCACTAACACAAACACTAACACCGGCACTAACACTGACACTAGCACTAAAACTAACACTAACACTAGCACCAACACTGGCACTAACACTAACAATAACACTGCACTAGCACTAACACTAACACTAGCACTAAAACTAACAGTAATACTAGCACTAACACTAACACTAGCACTAAAACTAACAGTAATACTAGCACTAACACTAACAATAACACTGCACTAACACAAACACTAACACCGGCACTAACACTGACACTAGCACTAAAACTAACACTAACACTAGCACCAACACTGGCACTAACACTAACACTGGCACTAACACTAACAATAACACTGCACTAGCACTAACACTAACACTAGCACTAAAACTAACACTAACACTAGCACCAACACTGGCACTAACACTAACACTGGCACTAACACTAACAATAACACTGCACTAGCACTAACACTAGCACTAAAACTAACAGTAATACTAGCACTAACACTAACACTAGCACTAAGAATAAAACTGGCACTAACACTAACATTAACATTGGCAGTAACACTAACAATAACACTGCACTAACACTAGCACTAACACTAAAACTGACACTAGCACTAGCACTAAAACTAACACCGGCACTAACACTAATACTAGCAATAGCACTAAAACTAACACTAATACAAGTACTAATACTAACACTAGCACTAGCACTAACACTAATACTAGCACTAGCACTAAAACTAACACTAGCACTAATACTAACACAAACACTAACACTGACACTAGCACTAAAACTAACACTAACACTAGCACCAACACTGGCACTAACACTAACACTAACAATAACACTAGCACTAACGCTAGCACTAGCACTAACACTAACACTGGCACTAACACTAACACTAGCACTAACACTAACACTGGCACTAACACTAACACTTGCACTAACACTAACACTGGCACTAACGCTAGCACTAGCACTAACATGAACACTGGCACTAACACTAACACTGGCACTAACGCTAGCACTAACACTAACACTGGCACTAGAACTAGCACTAACACTAATACTAACACTGGCACTAACGCCAGCACTAGCACTAACATGAACACTAGCTCTAACACTAACACAGGTACTAATGCTAGCACTAGCACTAATGCTTAACGCTAACACTAATACTGGCACTAGCACTAACACTGGCACTAACACTAGCACTAGCACTAACACTAAAACTAACACTGGCACTAACGCCAGCACTAGCACTAACATGAACACTAGCACTAACACTAGCACAGGTACTAATGCTAGCACTAGCACTAATGCTTAACGCTAACACTAATACTGGCACTAGCACTAACACTGGCACTAACACTAGCACTAGCACTAACACTAACACTAGCACTAAAACTAACACTAACACTAGCACCAACACTGGCACTAACACTAACACTGGCACTAACACTAACAATAACACTGCACTAGCACTAACACTAGCACTAAAACTAACAGTAATACTAGCACTAACACTAACACTAGCACTAAGACTAAAACTGGCACTAACACTAACATTAACATTGGCAGTAACACTAACAATAACACTGCACTAACACTAGCACTAACACTAAAACTGACACTAGCACTAGCACTAACACTAACACCGGCACTAACACTAATACTAGCAATAGCACTAAAACTAACACTAATACAAGTACTAATACTAACCCTAGCACTAGCACTAACACTAATACTAGCACTAGCACAAAAACTAACACTAGCACTAATACTAACACAAACACTAACACCGGCACTAACACTGACACTAGCACTAAAACTAACACTAACACTAGCACCAACACTGGCACTAACACTAACACTAACAATAACACTGCACTAGCACTAACACTAGCACTAAAACTAACAGTAATACTAGCACTAACACTAACACTAGCACTAACGCTAGCACTAGCACTAACACTAACACTGGCACTAACACTAACACTAGCACTAACACTAACACTGGCACTAACGCTAGCACTAGCACTAACATGAACACTAGCACTAACACTAACACAGGTACTAATGCTAGCACTAGCACTAATGCTTAACGCTAACACTAATACTGGCACTAGCACTAACACTGGCACTAACACTAGCACTAGCACTAACACTAACACTAGCACTGGCACTAACGCTAACACTAGCACTAACATGAACACTAGCACTAACTGGCACTAGCAGTAACACTAACACACTGACACTGGCACTAACATTAGCACTAGTACTAAGACTAACACTAGCGCTAACACACTGACACTGGCACTAACGTTAGCACTAGCACTAACACTAACAGTAGCACTAACAATAACACTAGCACTAGCACTAACACTAACACTAACACCGGCACTAACACCAGCACTAACACTAGCACTAGCATTAACACTAACACTAACATTGGCAGTAACACTAACAATAACACTGCACTAACACTAACACTAAAACTGACACTGACACTAGCACTAACACTAGCACTAACACCAGCACTAACACTAACACTAGCACTAGCATTAACATTAACATTAACATTGGCAGTAACACTAACAATAACACTGCACTAACACTACCACTAACACTAAAACTGACACTAGCACTAGCACTAACACTAACACCGGCACTGACACTAATACTAGCAATAGCACTAAAACTAACACTAATACAAGTACTAACACTAACACTAGCACTAGCACTAACACTAATACTAGCACTAGCACTAAAACTAACACTAGCACTAATACTAACACAAACACTAACACCGGCACTAACACTGACACTAGCACTAAAACTAACACTAACACTAGCACCAACACTGGCACTAACACTAACAATAACACTGCACTAGCACTAACACTAACTCTAGCACTAAAACTAACAGTAATACTAGCACTAACACTAACACTAAAACTAACAGTAATACTAGCACTAACACTAACAATAACACTGCACTAACACAAACACTAACACCGGCACTAACACTGACACTAGCACTAAAACTAACACTAACACTAGCACCAACACTGGCACTAACACTAACACTGGCACTAACACTAGCACTAGCACTAACACTAACACTAACACTGGCACTAACGCCAGCACTAGCACTAACATGAACACTAGCACTAACACTAGCACAGGTACTAATGCTAGCACTAGCACTAATGCTTAACGCTAACACTAATACTGGCACTAGCACTAACACTGGCACTAACACTAGCACTAGCACTAACACTAACACTAGCACTAAAACTAACACTAACACTAGCACCAACACTGGCACTAACACTAACACTGGCACTAACACTAACAATAACACTGCACTAGCACTAACACTAGCACTAAAACTAACAGTAATACTAGCACTAACACTAACACTAGCACTAAGACTAAAACTGGCACTAACACTAACATTAACATTGGCAGTAACACTAACAATAACACTGCACTAACACTAGCACTAACACTAAAACTGACAATAGCACTAGCACTAACACTAACACCGGCACTAACACTAATACTAGCAATAGCACTAAAACTAACACTAATACAAGTACTAATACTAACCCTAGCACTAGCACAAACACTAATACTAGCACTAGCACTAAAACTAACACTAGCACTAATACTAACACAAACACTAACACCGGCACTAACACTGACACTAGCACTAAAACTAACACTAACACTAGCACCAACACTGGCACTAACACTAACACTAACAATAACACTGCACTAGCACTAACACTAGCACTAAAACTAACAGTAATACTAGCACTAACACTAACACTAGCACTAACGCTAGCACTAGCACTAACACTAACACTGGCACTAACACTAACACTAGCACTAACACTAACACTGGCACTAACGCTAGCACTAGCACTAACATGAACACTAGCACTAACACTAACACTGGCACTAACGCTAGCACTAGCACTAACACTGGCACTAGAACTAGCACTAACACTAATACTAACACTGGCACTAACGCCAGCACTAGCACTAACATGAACACTAGCACTAACACTAACACAGGTACTAATGCTAGCACTAGCACTAATGCTTAACGCTAACACTAATACTGGCACTAGCACTAACACTGGCACTAACACTAGCACTAGCACTAACACTAACACTAGCACTGGCACTAACGCTAACACTAGCACTAACATGAACACTAGCACTAACTGGCACTAGCAGTAACACTAACACACTGACACTGGCACTAACATTAGCACTAGTACTAAGACTAACACTAGCGCTAACACACTGACACTGGCACTAACGTTAGCACTAGCACTAACACTAACAGTAGCACTAACAATAACACTAGCACTAGCACTAACACTAACACTAACACCGGCACTAACACTAGCACTAACACTAGCACTAGCATTAACACTAACACTAACATTGGCAGTAACACTAACAATAACACTGCACTAACACTAACACTAAAACTGACACTGACACTAGCACTAACACTAGCACTAACACCAGCACTAACACTAACACTAGCACTAGCATTAACACTAACATTAACATTGGCAGTAACACTAACAATAACACTGCACTAACACTAGCACTAACACTAAAACTGACACTAGCACTAGCACTAGCACTAGCACTAGCACTAACACTAACACCGGCACTGACACTAATACTAGCAATAGCACTAAAACTAACACTAATACAAGTACTAACACTAACACTAGCACTAGCACTAACACTAATACTAGCACTAGCACTAAAACTAACACTAGCACTAATACTAACACAAACACTAACACCGGCACTAACACTGACACTAGCACTAAAACTAACACTAACACTAGCACCGACACTGGCACTAACATTAACAATAACACTGCACTAGCACTAACACTAACACTAGCACTAAAACTAACAGTAATACTAGCACTAACACTAACACTAAAACTAACAGTAATACAAGCACTAACACTAACAATAACACTGCACTAACACAAACACTAACACCGGCACTAACACTGACACTAGCACTAAAACTAACACTAACACTAGCACCAACACTGGCACTAACACTAACACTGGCACTAACACTAACAATAACATTGCACTAGCACTAACACTAACACTAGCACTAAAACTAACAGTAATACTAGCACTAACACTAACACTAGCACTAAGACTAAAACTGGCACTAACACTAACATTAACATTGGCAGTAACACTAACAATAACACTGCACTAACACTAGCACTAACACTAAAACTGACACAAGCACTAGTACTAGCCCTAACACTAACACCGGCACTAACACTAATACTAGCAATAGCACTAAAACTAACACTAAAACAAGTACTAATACTAACACTAGCACTAACACTAATACTAGCACTAGCACTAAAACTAACACTAGCACCAACACTGGCACTAACACTAACAGTAACACTAGCACCAACATTGGCACTAACACTAACAGTAACACTAACAATAACACTGCACTAGCACTAACACTAGCACTAAAACTAACACTGCACTAACACTAACACTAGCACTAACACTGCACTAACACTAACACTAGCACTAACACTGCACTAACACTAACACTAACAATAACACTGCACTAGCACTAACACTAACACTAGCACTAAAACTAACACTAACACTAGCACTAACACTAACACTAGCACTAACACTGCACTAGAACTAACACTAACACTAGCAGTAAAACTAACAGTAATACTAGCACCAACACTAACACTAACAATAACACTGCACTAGCACTAACACTAACACTAACACTAAAACTGACATTAGCACTAACACTAACACCGGCAATAACACTAATACTAGCAATAGCACTAAAACTAACACTAATACAAGTACTAATACTAACACTAGCACTAACACTAATACTAGCACTAGCACTAAAGCTAACACTAGCACTAATACTAACACAAACACTAACACCGGCACTAACACTGACACTAGCACTAAAACTAACACTAACACTAGCACCAACACTGGCACTAACACTAACACTAACAATAACACTGCACTAGCACTAACACTAGCACTAAAACTAACACTAACACTAGCACTAACACTGCACTAGCGCTAACACTAACACTAGCACTAACACTGCACTAACACTAACACTAACACTAACACTGCACTAGCACTAACACTAACACTAGCACTAAAACTAACAGTAATACTAGCACTAACACTAACACTAGCAGTAACACTGCACTAGCACTAACACTAACACTAGCACTAAAACTAACACTAACACTAGCACTAACACTAACACTAGCACTAACACTGCACTAGCACTAACACTGCACTAACACTAACACTAACAATAACACTAAAACTAACAGTAATACTAGCACCAACACTAACAATAACACTGCACTAGCACTAACACTAACACTAGCACTAAAACTAACAATAATACTAGCACTAAGACTAACACTAACAATAACACTGCACTAGCACTAACACTAACACTAACAATAACACTGCACTAGCACTAACACTAACACTAGCACTAAAACTAACAGTAATACTAGCACTAATACTAACACTAGCACTAAGACTAACAGTAATACTAGCACTAACACTAACAGTAACAATAACACTGCACTAGCACTAACACTAACATTAACACTAACACTGCACTAGCACTAACACTAACACTAGCACTAGCACTAACACTAACACTAGCACTAACACTAACACTAACACTAGCACTAACACTAACAATAACACTGCACTAGCACTAACACTAACACTAGCACTAAAACTAACAGTAATACTAGCACTAACACTAACACTAGCACTAACACTGCACTAGCACTAACACTAACACTAGCACTAAAACTAACACTAACACTAGCACTAACACTAACACTAGCACTAACACTGCACTAGCACTAACACTGCACTAACACTAACACTAACAATAACACTAAAACTAACAGTAATACTAGCACTAACACTAACACTAACACTGGCACTAACGCCAGCACTAGCACTAACATGAACACTAGCACTAACACTAGCACAGGTACTAATGCTAGCACTAGCACTAATGCTTAACGCTAACACTAATACTGGCACTAGCACTAACACTGGCACTAACACTAGCACTAGCACTAACACTAACACTAGCACTAAAACTAACACTAACACTAGCACCAACACTGGCACTAACACTAACACTGGCACTAACACTAACAATAACACTGCACTAGCACTAACACTAGCACTAAAACTAACAGTAATACTAGCACTAACACTAACACTAGCACTAAGACTAAAACTGGCACTAACACTAACATTAACATTGGCAGTAACACTAACAATAACACTGCACTAACACTAGCACTAACACTAAAACTGACAATAGCACTAGCACTAACACTAACACCGGCACTAACACTAATACTAGCAATAGCACTAAAACTAACACTAATACAAGTACTAATACTAACCCTAGCACTAGCACAAACACTAATACTAGCACTAGCACTAAAACTAACACTAGCACTAATACTAACACAAACACTAACACCGGCACTAACACTGACACTAGCACTAAAACTAACACTAACACTAGCACCAACACTGGCACTAACACTAACACTAACAATAACACTGCACTAGCACTAACACTAGCACTAAAACTAACAGTAATACTAGCACTAACACTAACACTAGCACTAACGCTAGCACTAGCACTAACACTAACACTGGCACTAACACTAACACTAGCACTAACACTAACACTGGCACTAACGCTAGCACTAGCACTAACATGAACACTAGCACTAACACTAACACTGGCACTAACGCTAGCACTAGCACTAACACTGGCACTAGAACTAGCACTAACACTAATACTAACACTGGCACTAACGCCAGCACTAGCACTAACATGAACACTAGCACTAACACTAACACAGGTACTAATGCTAGCACTAGCACTAATGCTTAACGCTAACACTAATACTGGCACTAGCACTAACACTGGCACTAACACTAGCACTAGCACTAACACTAACACTAGCACTGGCACTAACGCTAACACTAGCACTAACATGAACACTAGCACTAACTGGCACTAGCAGTAACACTAACACACTGACACTGGCACTAACATTAGCACTAGTACTAAGACTAACACTAGCGCTAACACACTGACACTGGCACTAACGTTAGCACTAGCACTAACACTAACAGTAGCACTAACAATAACACTAGCACTAGCACTAACACTAACACTAACACCGGCACTAACACTAGCACTAACACTAGCACTAGCATTAACACTAACACTAACATTGGCAGTAACACTAACAATAACACTGCACTAACACTAACACTAAAACTGACACTGACACTAGCACTAACACTAGCACTAACACCAGCACTAACACTAACACTAGCACTAGCATTAACACTAACATTAACATTGGCAGTAACACTAACAATAACACTGCACTAACACTAGCACTAACACTAAAACTGACACTAGCACTAGCACTAGCACTAGCACTAGCACTAACACTAACACCGGCACTGACACTAATACTAGCAATAGCACTAAAACTAACACTAATACAAGTACTAACACTAACACTAGCACTAGCACTAACACTAATACTAGCACTAGCACTAAAACTAACACTAGCACTAATACTAACACAAACACTAACACCGGCACTAACACTGACACTAGCACTAAAACTAACACTAACACTAGCACCGACACTGGCACTAACATTAACAATAACACTGCACTAGCACTAACACTAACACTAGCACTAAAACTAACAGTAATACTAGCACTAACACTAACACTAAAACTAACAGTAATACAAGCACTAACACTAACAATAACACTGCACTAACACAAACACTAACACCGGCACTAACACTGACACTAGCACTAAAACTAACACTAACACTAGCACCAACACTGGCACTAACACTAACACTGGCACTAACACTAACAATAACATTGCACTAGCACTAACACTAACACTAGCACTAAAACTAACAGTAATACTAGCACTAACACTAACACTAGCACTAAGACTAAAACTGGCACTAACACTAACATTAACATTGGCAGTAACACTAACAATAACACTGCACTAACACTAGCACTAACACTAAAACTGACACAAGCACTAGTACTAGCCCTAACACTAACACCGGCACTAACACTAATACTAGCAATAGCACTAAAACTAACACTAAAACAAGTACTAATACTAACACTAGCACTAACACTAATACTAGCACTAGCACTAAAACTAACACTAGCACCAACACTGGCACTAACACTAACAGTAACACTAGCACCAACATTGGCACTAACACTAACAGTAACACTAACAATAACACTGCACTAGCACTAACACTAGCACTAAAACTAACACTGCACTAACACTAACACTAGCACTAACACTGCACTAACACTAACACTAGCACTAACACTGCACTAACACTAACACTAACAATAACACTGCACTAGCACTAACACTAACACTAGCACTAAAACTAACACTAACACTAGCACTAACACTAACACTAGCACTAACACTGCACTAGAACTAACACTAACACTAGCAGTAAAACTAACAGTAATACTAGCACCAACACTAACACTAACAATAACACTGCACTAGCACTAACACTAACACTAACACTAAAACTGACATTAGCACTAACACTAACACCGGCAATAACACTAATACTAGCAATAGCACTAAAACTAACACTAATACAAGTACTAATACTAACACTAGCACTAACACTAATACTAGCACTAGCACTAAAGCTAACACTAGCACTAATACTAACACAAACACTAACACCGGCACTAACACTGACACTAGCACTAAAACTAACACTAACACTAGCACCAACACTGGCACTAACACTAACACTAACAATAACACTGCACTAGCACTAACACTAGCACTAAAACTAACACTAACACTAGCACTAACACTGCACTAGCGCTAACACTAACACTAGCACTAACACTGCACTAACACTAACACTAACACTAACACTGCACTAGCACTAACACTAACACTAGCACTAAAACTAACAGTAATACTAGCACTAACACTAACACTAGCAGTAACACTGCACTAGCACTAACACTAACACTAGCACTAAAACTAACACTAACACTAGCACTAACACTAACACTAGCACTAACACTGCACTAGCACTAACACTGCACTAACACTAACACTAACAATAACACTAAAACTAACAGTAATACTAGCACCAACACTAACAATAACACTGCACTAGCACTAACACTAACACTAGCACTAAAACTAACAATAATACTAGCACTAAGACTAACACTAACAATAACACTGCACTAGCACTAACACTAACACTAACAATAACACTGCACTAGCACTAACACTAACACTAGCACTAAAACTAACAGTAATACTAGCACTAATACTAACACTAGCACTAAGACTAACAGTAATACTAGCACTAACACTAACAGTAACAATAACACTGCACTAGCACTAACACTAACATTAACACTAACACTGCACTAGCACTAACACTAACACTAGCACTAGCACTAACACTAACACTAGCACTAACACTAACACTAACACTAGCACTAACACTAACAATAACACTGCACTAGCACTAACACTAACACTAGCACTAAAACTAACAGTAATACTAGCACTAACACTAACACTAGCACTAACACTGCACTAGCACTAACACTAACACTAGCACTAAAACTAACACTAACACTAGCACTAACACTAACACTAGCACTAACACTGCACTAGCACTAACACTGCACTAACACTAACACTAACAATAACACTAAAACTAACAGTAATACTAGCACCAACACTAACACTAACAATAACACTGCACTAACACTAACACTAACACTAGCACTAAAACTAACAGTAATACTAGCACTAAGACTAACACTAACAATAACACTGCACTAACACTAACAATAACACTGCACTAGCACTAACACTAGCACTAAAACTAACAGTGATACTAGCACTAACACTAACACTAGCACTAACACTGCACTAGCACTAACACTAACAATAACACTGCACTAGCACTAACGCTAACACTAGCACTAAAACTAACAGTAATACTAGCACTAACACTAACACTAACAATAACACTGCACTAGCACTAACACTAACACTAGCACTAAAACTAACAGTGATACTAGCACTAACACTAACACTAGCACTAAGACTAACAGTAATACTAGCACTAACACTAACATTAACACTAACACTGCACTAGCACTAACACTAACACTAGCACTAGCACTAACACTAACACTAACACTAGCACTAACACTAACACTAGCACTAGCACTAACACTAACACTAACACTAACAATAACACTGCACTAGCACTAACACTAACACTAGCACTAAAACTAACAGTAATACTAGCACTAACACTAACACTAGCACTAACACTGCACTAGCACTAACACTAACACTAGCACTAAAACTAACACTAACACTAGCACTAACACTAACACTAGCACTAACACTGCACTAGCACTAACACCGCACTAACACTAACACTAACAATAACACTAAAACTAACAGTAATACTAGCACCAACACTAACACTAACAATAACACTGCACTAGCACTAACACTAACACTAGCACTAAAACTAACAGTAATACTAGCACTAAGACTAACACTAACAATAACACTGCACTAGCACTAACACTAACACTAACAATAACACTGCACTAGCACTAACACTAACACTAGCACTAAAACTAACAGTGATACTAGCACTAACACTAACACTAGCACTAACACTGCACTAGCACTAACACTAACACTAACAATAACACTGCACTAGCACTAACGCTAACACTAGCACTAAAACTAACAGTAATACTAGCACTAACACTAACAATAACACTGCACTAGCACTAACACTAACACTAGCACTAAAACTAACAGTGATACTAGCACTAACACTAACACTAGCACTAAGACTAACAGTAATACTAGCACTAACACTAACAGTAACAATAACACTGCACTAGCACTAGCACTAACACTAGCACTAGCACTAACACTAACACTAGCACTAAGACTAACAGTAATACTAGCACTAACACTAACACTAACACTGCACTAGCACTAACACTAACTCTAACACTAACACTAACACTGCACTAGCACTAACACTAACACTAGCACTAACACTAAAACTGGCACTAACACGAACACTAATGTTAGCTAAAGTCCACTAAAATAGAAGTTGCATAGGTTACCTGGAATGGTCTCCAACATGGAATTAATATGGACCAGTGCAGCTTGGTCCAGGGCAGGACAGATCTGCAGACAGACAGAAACACAGACAGATCTATTGAAGAGAGAGTTGAAACAGACAGAGGCTTATATATATACATATAGGGTGTAAGTAACAAGTACATGATAAAAAAAGATGTGTTTGTAACTTTAAAGTCAGAGTGATAAAGATGGATTAAAAATTTGAGACCTGACTTGCAAAGTGACTCAAGAAATTAAAAGTAAATAAATAAATTTGGTGATTTAACAACCATAGCCATCTTCAGGATTCATCACCACTCTCTGACTTTCCTCATTCATCATTTAAATCACAACATTCCCACTTGTGTTTAAGAAGAGTATAGGAAACAAAAATGAACAGATTCACGAGGAATTGAAAAACATGATGAAAATGCACATGAATTCAAAATGTTGAGTGATTAATAGTGAAATATCTACAAATTTCCATTTGGTTAAATATTTGTTCATCGTATGCAGTGTCAATGTTTAATTTGCTTCAGAAGTGTGTCGGGAGTGATCTCTAACTGACCTGCTGGTTAAGGAGGAAGCGCATCCCTGTCGTCAAGAAGGTTCCAAGGAAGTCATAAACCCTCCTGGAGACACGTCAAAATCATCATCATTAATCATCATCTTCAGCTTCATTACCACCTACTGATGGAGTGCTCGAATTCCATCCTTCTTCTGATAGACAGCCGTTATGTAGTCCCCACTTCATGTAAGGCCATCTACCCACTGACTTAAAGCTAGACCCAGACCCCAGACCTTACCCAAATCCTAACAGTGGACCTAACCCCATTTTTGACTCCTGAACGAGCCTCACCAGCAGTTGAAACTCACCCCAGCGTGCCGCTGAACTTGGCCCTCATCTTGGTGATCTTCGCATCACAGCTGACATTGCTGATCTTTAGTCGGCCCTGTTTATCTCGGCCCAGATGCAGAGCTGTGTTGATGTTGACGCCTTCGGCTGAGGCGTTGATAGCTCCTGTATCATAACTGTCACACACACAGGTCATTTCACACTACTGTTAGAAACTTACTCAATATAGCCACAAGCGGGTCCAAGCAGTATTGAAGCTGCTTATTGTAGCGCCCCCATGTGTCCGATCAGTTTCATATTTGGTACATGGCTTCTATGTGCCACAAAGAATAAGTATACCAAATTTCAGATTTTTGGCCATAGCGGTTTTTGAGATATTGACATGTGTCATTTGTAGCGCCCCCTATGGACAACATTGCACAAAATGTTAGCATGCTTCCAAAGAATGTTGTGATGATTGTACGTGACAAGTTTCGTTAATTTTGGACAATCACGTCACTAGATATAGGCAATTGAACCACTATGGACCACACTTTAAATTTTGATTGACATGTAACTTGGAAATGGAATGACATATCAACATTCTTTCCACAACTTTCTATCAGCGTCCTTTGGAGATGACGTACACCAAATGTCATGCGAATCGGATGAGCAGCCTCCGGCTAGCTCATTTTACTTTCACTTTCGGTTTTTTGAAAATAGCGGGAAGATTTGGCAGGCAGGAATTGGCGTAGATTCAGGGGCTTCCGAGGAATTAGAAGAAAAAACAATTTCTCAAAAATTCCATACAGAGCCCGAGATATGACCCAAAACGTAAACGTGCTTATTGGAGCATTTTGCGGAAACAACAACAATAACAATAATAATAATAATAATGATGATGATAATAATAATAACAGTGATGATGATAATAGTAATGATGATAATAATAATAATGATGATGATGATGATAATAATAGTAATGATGATAATAATAATAATGATAATAAGGATGATGATAATAATAATGACGATGATAATAATAACGATGATGATGATAATAATAATGACGATGATGATAATAATGATAATAGTAATAAGGATGATGATAATAATAATGATGATGATAATATTAATAAGGATGATAATGATGATGATGATGATGATAACGATGATAATAATGATGATGATAATAATAATGACGATGATAATAATAATGATAATAGTAATAAGGATGATGATGATGATAATAATAGTAATGATGATAATAATGATGATGATAATAATAATGACGATGATAACAATAACGATGATGATAATAATAATAATGATGATAATAATAATAATCCTTAGAAGAAAAAAACAATAGGGTTCCGCTGCTGTCGCTGCTTGGACCCCTAAATATTACCAACACTGCCAGGGTTAGCGGCTCTTTCCTTTGTACGTATATATTTTTATATATTCTCTGCACCATTGCACTTTATCGCCCCTTATTTCTTCCGTGTAAGTCAGTCCTTGTGTATAAACGTGAAGATTGTTGTGTTATCGTGTTATTATTCTATGTAAGGTACACTGAGAGACATGAAACCGGAGTCACATTCCCTGTACATGCGAATTTACATGGTCGATGAACTTGATTCTGATTCCGTTGCATGTCTGTCCATCCTGGAAGAGGGATCCCTCCTCTGTTGGTCTTCCTGAGGTTTCTCCAGTATATATATATATTTTTTTTTTTCCCTGATTAGGTTTTTCTTGTGGAGTTTTTCCTCATTCAGGTTCAAGGATAGAAGGTGTCACATGTTGTATATTGTACTGATTCTACAGCCCTTCAGGACTACCTTGTGAATCTGGGCTATACAAATAAACTTGACTTAACTTGACTCAACACTTTAGCAGTAGTGTGTACATGTTAGGTGTAGGTGAGCCTAGTAGGAACTGAACCTCTAATGGGATCAGACAAAGGTCAGGGGTCATGAGAAAGCTCCATGGAAGTGAACTAACAAGAACCAGTAGAGGATCTTTCTGTGGAAGTTCAGACTGATGGATGAGTTCTGGACGTCAAACAACAGACCCAGATCTGGCTGGAACCGCAGGTCAGAATGATTCAGGTCCAGCTCCATTATCTTCACACTGCCAGGAGGAGAGAAGGGGGAATGAATTAGTTTAGGTTAGATTACATTACATTAGCTTATGTTTGATTAGATTAGATTACATTAGACTAGATTAGATTAGATTGTTAGATTACATTGTGGCAGGATGAGGAAAAACACAGGAGACGAAGGCGAGTTTGAACTTTATTCCTCAGCTCCAAAACCAAACTGCAACAGGAACAACCCTGCACCAGTGAGCCCGGGAAGGTAAACCACGCCCCCAGCTCACAGCCCTGCTGGGTGAGAGGCACAGCCCCCAGTGTCGGCCACACCAGCTAAGCGTCGAGGTCCTCCTTAGGAGCCGAACGCAACCCGAGCATAACCCAAGGTAAACGGTCCATCCAGTTACCATCCGAGAGCGCAGCGCACAGCGCCGCCTTGAGCGACCGGTGAAAACGTTCACACAACCCGTTAGCCTGAGGGTGATACGCGGTAGTGCGGTGTACCTGCACACCCAAGGATCGCGCAAGTGCCGACCAGAGCTCTGACACGAACTGGGGGCCCCTGTCTGAGGTGATAGCTGACGGAGTGCTGAAATGGGCGACCCAGGAGGAAAGAAACGCGCGTGCAACATCCGAGGATGTTGTGGAGGATAGAGGGACAGCCTCTGGCCACCTGGTGGTCCGATCTACCATTGTGAGCAGGTGCGTAAAACCCTGTGAAGAAGGTAGAGGGCCCACCAGGTCCACATGCACGTGGTCGAAACCTCTGGCCGGGATCGGAAACGGTTCGAGGGGCGACTTAGTGTGCTGGTGGACCTTAGCGCGCTGGCACGCTACACATGCAGCCGCCCACCCCTTGACGTCCTTGCGGAGGCCAGGCCAGACGAACTTGGAACCGACCAACTTCACCGACGCCCGAACTCCAGGGTGCGAGAGGGAGTGAATCGAATCGAAAACTCGACGGCGCCAGGCCACTGGAACAACGGGGCGGGGACGGCCGGTGGAGACATCGCAGAGGAGGGCAGGACTGCCTTCCTGCATCACAGCGTCCTCTAGCTTGAGGCTGGTACGCGTTGACCTAAGGGCAAGGACGTCCGGGTCGCTGGGCTGGTCGGCAGCCATAGCGGAGAAATCCACACCGAGGTGCACAGGACACACAAGCACACGCGACAGACAATCAGCAACAGGGTTGGACTTCCCGGCTACATGGTGAATGTCCGTTGTGAACTCGGAGATGGCCGCTAGGTGGCGCTGCTGACGAGCAGACCACGGCTCAGTCACCTTGGACATGGTGAAAGTCAGCGGTTTATGATCCACATAAGCCGTGAATGAGCGACCCTCCAGCAGGAAGCGGAAATGACGGGTTGCAAGGTGCAGTGCCAGACCATTAGCACACAGAAAATCCGCGCCGATAATAGGAACAGTAATGGCGGCGACTACAAAGTCCCACTCAAAATGGCGCCAGTGTCGGCGCTACGGGGGGCATTGGCCGGACCTCGTCCCCCCAAATGAAAGTTGTGCCCCCCCGCCAATTACCCAGTGATGATGTGAAAATTAGTACTTAAACATCATGTAAAAATTAAAATTAATTAATGCACATAGCACATTTAAATACATAATCAATAATAATAATAATCAATGAAATAAAATGCTTAGATGTCGTGATTGTGGAGGAGCGGGGTTAGCGGGACACCGGAGCGGGACGTCAGTGTGTGAGTTTGTCCATTCAGGCGGTCGTTGCGCGTGACACACGGGGCTGCTTGCCGCCAGTAAGCTCACGCGGTCTGCTGGAGCGTCTGCGCGCGGGAATGGAAAACAGCGGGAGGAACGAGCAGAGCACAAGTAAGGACTCTAAGCGCACATTCGAAGGTTAATTTAGCAAATAATTAATTTTAAAAAATCACAATCGAAGAATATTCAAATACAGCATGTAAATTTGACAGCCTTAATGCTCGTGCCCCCCCGTGAAAACCGTAGGCCCGGCCGTCAGATTTGTTCAGGCGTCGACACTGAATGGCGCCCGTGGAAGCGAACAGTCACCAACCGTTAGCTGCACTCAACTGTGGGCCGCCGCCTTCGGCCGACCTGTCTGTCTTAGCAGGAGGGAGTAGGCTCTGTTGCGAGCCTGAGTCCACCAGAAACCGTCTTCCTGACATCGTTTCCTTAATGAAGAGCAGCTCACTACGTCCGCCAGCGCCCACAGCTGCTACTGAGCGCTGCCCTGGAGTTTCCCGCCGCCTCAAACGTGCACGGAGGGACGCAGCGCCTCGCCTTGCCGCCGAACCGCTGGTGGAAGAAACAGAGGCCGCTCCCGCGCCGTCTCCGGGCAGTCACTCCAGCCACCACTGCCGGGTCCGCGTCCTCCGACGTCGGCTGCAGAGGCTCCGATGCCACACTCTGCACAGAGAACCGTCTGGTAGCCAGCAGGACCCGATTGGCCTCCTCAGCCAAACCTCGGCAGTCACCAGCGGCCAGACACGGGGAGTTAGCCAAAGCCGCGCGCACAGGAGACGGGAGCTGGCGCAGGAAAACGTGCGGGAAAAGGAATCCGCCTTCGTCCGAGCCTAGCAGCGACAGCATATTGTCCGTGAGATCCACAGCCGTCCCGTCGCCCAAACCGGATAGGGAAAGGATTCTATCTGCCCTCTCTGCGGTAGATAGGCTGTACCTCCGGAGCAGAAGATGTTTGAGGGCGACGTATTTACCGTGTTGCGGGGGGGGGGGGGCAACAGCTGCATGGCCCGGCGTGTGGACTGCTGGTCCAGCGCAGCGACGACCAGATAGTATCTGGAGTCGTCCGCGGAGATTCCACGCAGGTGGAACAGCGCCTCGACATGCTGGAACCACGAGGCCGGGTCGCTCTGCCAGAACTCTGGGAGCTTCACAGCCGCGGCGAGAACGGCCGGCTGTGAGAGTTGGGGCGGCGTGGCCGAAGTGGATTCACACTCCTCTTCTGCTCCAAACGTGTTCACGTCGGGGTCACCAATGTGGCAGGATGAGGAAAAACACAGGAGACGAAGGCGACTTCGATGTTTATTCCTCAACTCCAAAAACCAAACTGCAGCAGGAACAACCCTGCACCTGAGAGCCCGGGAATGTAAACCACAACCCCCAACGTAAACCACGCCCCCAGCTCACAGCCCTGCTGGGTGAGAGGCATAGCCCCTAGTGGCTGCCACAACATCGCATTAGATTACATTAGATTAGATAGTTAGATTACATCACATTAGATTACATAAAATTAGATTACTTTAGATTAGATTGTTAGATTACATCACATTAGATGACATTAGGTTAGATTGTTAGATTACATCACATTAGATTACATTAGATTACATTAGGTTAGATTAGATTGTTAGATTACAACACATTAGATTACATTAGATTAGATAGTTAGATTACATCACATTAGATTACATAAAATTAGATTACATAAAATTAGATTACTTTAGATTAGATTGTTAGATTACATCACATTAGATTACATTAGATTACATTAGGTTAGATTAGATTGTTAGATTACAACACATTAGATTACATTAGGTTAGATTGTTAGATGACACCACATTAGATTACATTAGGTTAGATTACATTAGGTTAGACTACACTAGACTTAGTTATTTTAGATTACATTAGATTTGACGAAACCAGATTAGATTACATGTATTATTTTAGATAAAATTAGATAAAAGTAGATCAGATAAAAGTAGATGGGTTTTTTATTTCATCAGAATAGATTAAATTTGAGCAAATTAGATGAGATAAAATGAGACCAGCTATCCAAGTTGTATGATATTACATCAGATAATAATACAGTAACAAACGTGAGCAGACGGGATTAATGAAAGGTGTGATATAAGACAGGCTCGGCGCTACATGACATTCAGGGAAGCCGGGTTAGACTGGAGGCCTTACTCTGAGACTGTGTACTGGAAGCGGCCCTCTTTGCCCTTCATGTCAGGCATGGTGATGTTGCTCAGCTCCTCTTCCACAAACTTCTGTGTCTCCAGCTTCACTAGATACACAAATACATCGCGTGTGTTACTAACACACAGCAAAGAGAGCACATACAACTCCAATAACGCACATCGAATGATTCGCATTTATACAGCGGCGGCTTTTCTAGTCTACCGACCACTCACGGTGCTTCACAGTGTATGCCTCCCATTCACCCATTCACCCATTCACACACACACACACACACAAACATTCACCCATTCACACACACACACATTCACACCCATTCACACACACACACATTCACACCCATTCACACACACATACACACACACACACACACACACACATTCACCCATTCACACACACACATTCACACCCATTCACACACACACATCTTCACCCATTCACACACACACACACCTTCACCCATCCATACACACATTCACACCCATTCACACACACACATCTTCACCCATTCACACACACACACATTCACCTTCACCCATCCACACACACACATTCACACACACACACATTCACCTTCACCCATTCACACACACACACATTCACCTTCACCCATTCACACACACACACACACATTCACACATTCACACACGCACACACATTCACCCATTCACACACACACATTCACACACATTCACCTTCACCCAATCACCTTCACCCATTCACACACACACATTCACCTTCACACATTCACACACACACATTCACACAATGACCTTCACCCATTCACACACACACACACATTCACCTTCACCCAATCACCTTCACCCATTCACAAACACACACACATTCACCTTCACACATTCACACACACACACACACACACACACACATTCACCCAATCACCTTCACCCATTCACACACACACACATTCACACACACACAAACACACACACACACATTCACCTTCACCCATTCACACACACACACATTCACACACACACATTCACCTTCACCCAATCCACACACACACATTCACCTTCACACATTCACACACACACACACACACACACACACACACACATTCACCTTCACCCATTCACACACACACACATTCACCTTCACCCATTCACACACACACACACACACACACACATATTCACCTTCACACATTCACACACACACACACATTCACCCAATCACATTCACCCATTCACACACACACACATTCACACACACACACACACATTCACCTTCACCCAATCACCTTCACCCATTCACACACACACATTCACCTTTACACATTCACACACACACACACACATTCACCTTCACCCAATCCCCTTCACCCATTCACACACACACATTCACCTTCACACATTCACACACACACACACACACACACACACACACACACACACACATTCACCAAATCACCTTCACCCATTCACACACACACACACACACACATTCACCTTCACCCAATCACCTTCACCCATTCACAAACACACACACATTCACCTTCACACATTCACACACACACACACACATTCACCCAATCACCTTCACCCATTCACACACACACACATTCACACACACACAAACACACATTCACCTTCACCCATTCACACACACACACATTCACACACACACATTCACCTTCACCCAATCCACACACACACATTCACCTTCACACATTCACACACACACACACACACACACACACATTCACCTTCACACATTCACCTTCACCCATTCACACACACACACACACACACACACACACACATTCACCTTCACCCATTCACACACACACACACACACACACACACACACTCACCTTCACATATTCACACACACACACATTCACCTTCACCCAATCACCTTCACCCATTCACACACACACACACACACACACACACACAGACACAGACACACACATTCACCTTCACACATTCACACACACACACACATTCACCTTTACACATTCACACACACACACACATTCACCTTCACCCAATCCCCTTCACCCATTCACACACACACATTCACCTTCACACATTCACACACACACACACACACACATTCACCCAATCAACTTCACCCATTCACACACACACACACACACACATGCACCTTCACCCAATCACCTTCACCCATTCACAAACACACACACATTCACCTTCACACATTCACACACACACACACACACACACACACACACACATTCACCCAATCACCTTCACCCATTCACACACACACATTCACACACACACAAACACACATTCACCTTCACCCATTCACACACACACACATTCACACACACACATTCACCTTCACCCAATCCACACACACACATTCACCTTCACACATTCACACACACACACACACACACACACACACACACACACACACACACACACACACACACACACACATTCACCTTCACCCATTCACACACACACACACACACATTCACCTTCACCCATTCACACACACACACATTCACCTTCACCCATTCTCTCTCTCTCTCTCTCACACACACATTCACCTTCACCCATTCACACACACACACATTCACCTTCACCCATTCTCTCTCTCTCTCTCTCTCACACACACACACACACACACACACACACACACACATTCACCCATTCACACACATATTCACCTTCACCCATTCACACACACACACACTCACCCATTCACCTTCACCCATTCACACACACACACACACATCCACCTTCACCCATTCACACACACACACACACACACACACACACACACACACACACACACACTTGCTTGCTGGTTGTCCATTGTATCTGATGATGACCATCTTCTCCTATTTGTGAGCCCTTTGGTGGCTGAATAGTCCCATCCTGGATGCACAGTTGTGTTTGCAGACCGGGCATAGAAAAGTGGTGCTGGGGGGGGGGGCAGGGGTAGCTTTGCAGACTGGGCATGTAAAAGTGGTGCTGGGGGGGGCAGGGGTAGCTTTGCAGACCGGGCATGTAAAAGTGGTGCTGGGGGGGGGGCAGGGGTAGCTTTGCAGACCGGGCATGTAAAAGTGGTGCTGGGGGGGGGGCAGGGGTAGCTTTGCAGACCGGGCATGTAAAAGTGGTGCTGGGGGGGGGCAGGGGTAGCTTTGCAGACCGGGCATGTAAAAGTGGTGCTGGGGGGGGGGGGCAGGGGTAGCTTTGCAGACCGGGCATGTAAAAGTGGTGCTGGGGGGGGGGGGGGCAGGGGTAGCTTTGCAGACCGGGCATGTAAAAGTGGTGCTGGGGGGGGCAGGGGTAGCTTTGCAGACCGGGCATGTAAAAGTGGTGCTGGGGGGGGGGGCAGGGGTAGCTTTGCAGACCGGGCATGTAAAAGTGGTGCTGGGGGGGGGGCAGGGGTAGCTTTGCAGACCGGGCATGTAAAAGTGGTGCTGGGGGGGGGGGCAGGGGTAGCTTTGCAGACCGGGCATGTAAAAGTGGTGCTGGGGGGGGGGGCAGGGGTAGCTTTGCAGACCGGGCATGTAAAAGTGGTGCTGGGGGGGGGGGCAGGGGTAGCTTTGCAGACCGGGCATGTAAAAGTGGTGCTGGGGGGGGGGCAGGGGTAGCTTTGCAGACCGGGCATGTAAAAGTGGTGCTGGGGGGGGGGGGCAGGGGTAGCTTTGCAGACCGGGCATGTAAAAGTGGTGCTGGGGGGGGGCAGGGGTAGCTTTGCAGACCGGGCATGTAAAAGTGGTGCTGGGGGGGGGGGCAGGGGTAGCTTTGCAGACCGGGCATGTAAAAGTGGTGCTGGGGGGGGGGCAGGGGTAGCTTTGCAGACCGGGCATATAAAAGTGGTGCTGGGGGGGGGCAGGGGTAGCTTTGCAGACCGGGCATGTAAAAGTGGTGCTGGGGGGGGGGGCAGGGGTAGCTTTGCAGACCGGGCATGTAAAAGTGGTGCTGGGGGGGGGGCAGGGGTAGCTTTGTGAGCGTGCCTCTTCACACGCTTTGCTACACGGTGTTGTGTGCGCTGGTTTTCCATAGACTTCACTCCCTGTGAGACGTGAGAGCACCAGATGCTGCGGCAGGAGGCAAGTTCCTCCAAAGAAGAGGGGCTGATCTGACATCTTTTCAGCGTGGTCTTCATTTGGTCTTTGAACCGCTTCTTCTGCCCACCAGCAGTGTGTTGACCAAGGCGTAGTTGGCCGTAGAGGACTTTACATGGGAGTCGTTGGCCGGGCATGTGAATAACATGCCCAAGCCACCCGAGAGGATGGTGGTTTAGGGTAGACTCCACACTGCAGCTGCCTGCCCGCTCCAACACCTCTGTGTGTGGCACTCTGTCCTCCCAAGTAATGCTTCATTATATATATATATATATATACATATATACACACACACACACACACACATATACATGCATATATATATATTCAACTCAATTAAAAAACCTTTATTGCAGACTCAGGGTCCATAACGGACAAAGACAAATAGGTAAAAGACAAACCCTAGATAATACACAGAGTAAACACAATAAATAACACAACAGGAACAAGTCAGTGTGTTAAAAGAAGGCAGCTATACCAGGGGTCCCACAGCCGGGATGGGTAGCATGTGGCCCTGAATCTTATATTAGTTAAACTCTTGATGATTACATTATCAGTCATTGAGCCAGCAAATAAATTTAAACATGAGCTTTCTCAGAAGAGCCTGAAAGGTATCGACTCCTGCAGCCACAGACATTTCACTTGCACTACACCATCTAGGTCTTTTTAGCAGTACTCTCGTGGCATCATTAGAAGCCACTCGAAGCCTCTGTAAGCTTGCTTTTTTATAGTTTGACCACGGGGGGGGGGGGGCAGTATAGTGTTGTACAATATGTAGTTTGACCACGGGGGGCAGTATAGTGTTGTACAATATGTAGTTTGACCACGGGGGGCAGTATAGAGTGTTGTATAATATGTAGTTTGACCACGGGGGGGCAGTATAGACTGTTGTACAATATGTAGTTTGACCGGGGGGGGGGCAGTATAGAGTGTTGTACAATATGTAGTTTGACCACGGGGGGGGGCAGTATAGAGTGTTATATAATATGTAGTTTGACAACGGGGGGGGGCAGTATAGAGTGTTGTACAATATGTAGTTTGACCACGGGAGGGGGGGGGCAGTATAGAGTGTTGTACAATATGTAGTTTGACCACGGGGGGGCAGTATAGAGTGTTGTACAATATGTAGTTTGACCACGGGGGGGGGGGGGGCAGTATAGTGTTGTACAATATGTAGTTTGACCACGGGGGGGCAGTATAGAGTGTTGTACAATATGTAGTTTTACCGGGGGGGGGCAGTATAGAGTGTTGTACAATATGTAGTTTGACCACGGGGGGGGGGCAGTATAGAGTGTTGTACAATATGTAGTTTGACCACGGGGGGGCAGTATAGAGTGTTGTACAATATGTAGTTTGACCACGGGGGGCAGTATAGAGTGTTGCACAATATGTAGTTTGACCACGGGGGGGCAGTATAGAGTGTTGTACAATATGTAGTTTTACCGGGGGGGGGGGCAGTATAGAGTGTTGTACAATATATAGTTTGACCACAGGGGGGGCAGTATACAGTGTTGTACAATATGTAGTTTGACCACGGGGGGGCAGTATAGAGTGTTGTACAATATGTAGTTTGACCACGGGGGGGGCAGTATAGAGTGTTGTACAATATGTAGTTTGACCACGGGGGGGGGGGTTGTTTTGAAAAGCATGTAGGGGCCAGGGCGCTGTTGAAGTGGCGTGCATTAGAAATACAACAAGGTGACTTATGTGGGGTATATATTGGGGTGGTGCTGGGGCAGGTGGGAGGACAGGCAGTTTAAAAAACATATTTAAGAAAAAAAAAGAAGCACATTAAAAAATGGGGGGTAATAAAGATCACATGTGTATCATGTAATGGGGGTAATAAAGGTCACATGTGTATCATGTAATGGGGGGGTAATAAAGGTCACATGTGTATGATGTAATGGGGGTAATAAAGGTCACATGTGTATCATGTAATGGGGGGTAATAAAGGTCACATGTGTATCATGTAATGGGGGGTAATAAAGGTCACATGTGTATCATGTAATGGGGGGGTAATAAAGGTCACATGTGTATCATGTAATGGGGGTAATAAAGGTCACATGTGTATCATGTAATGGGGGGGTAATAAAGGTCACATGTGTATCATGTAATGGGGGTAATAAAGGTCACATGTGTATCATGTAATGGGGGTAATAAAGGTCACATGTGTATCACCTAATGGGGGGGGTAATAAAGGTCACATGTGTATCATGTAATGGGGGTAATAAAGATCACATGTGTATCATGTAATGGGGGTAATAAAGATCACATGTGTATCATGTAATGGGGGTAATAAAGGTCACATGTGTATCATGTAATGGGGGGTAATAAAGGTCACATGTGTATCACCTAATGGGGGGGGTAATAAAGGTCACATGTGTATCATGTAATGGGGGGTAATAAAGGTCACATGTGTATCATGTAATGGGGGGTAATAAAGGTCACATGTGTATCATGTAATGGGGGGTAATAAAGGTCACATGTGTATCATGTAATGGGGGGTAATAAAGGTCACATGTGTATCACCTAATGGGGGGGGGGTAATAAAGGTCACATGTGTATCATGTAATGGGGGTAATAAAGGTCACATGTGTATCATGTAATGGGGGTAATAAAGGTCACATGTGTATCATGTAATGGGGGGGGTAATAAAGGTCACATGTGTATCATGTAATGGGGGGTAATAAAGGTCACATGTGTATCATGTAATGGGGGGTAATAAAGGTCACATGTGTATCATGTAATGGGGGGTAATAAAGGTCACATGTGTATCATGTAATGGGGGGGGGTAATAAAGGTCACATGTGTATCATGTAATGGGGGGGGTAATAAAGGTCACATGTGTATCATGTAATGGGGGGGTAATAAAGGTCACATGTGTATCACCTAATGGGGGGGGGTAATAAAGGTCACATGTGTATCATGTAATGGGGGGGGTAATAAAGGTCACATGTGTATCATGTAATGGGGGGTAATAAAGGTCACATGTGTATCATGTAATGGGGGGTAATAAAGGTCACATGTGTATCATGTAATGGGGGGGTAATAAAGGTCACATGTGTATCATGTAATGGGGGGTAATAAAGGTCACATGTGTATCATGTAATGGGGGGTAATAAAGGTCACATGTGTATCATGTAATGGGGGGTAATAAAGGTCACATGTGTATCATGTAATGGGGGGTAATAAAGGTCACATGTGTATCATGTAATGGGGGGTAATAAAGGTCACATGTGTATCATGTAATGGGGGGTAATAAAGGTCACATGTGTATCATGTAATGGGGGGTAATAAAGGTCACATGTGTATCATGTAATGGGGGGTAATAAAGGTCACATGTGTATCATGTAATGGGGGGGTAATAAAGGTCACATGTGTATCATGTAATGGGGGGTAATAAAGGTCACATGTGTATCATGTAATGGGGGGTAATAAAGGTCACATGTGTATCATGTAATGGGGGGTAATAAAGGTCACATGTGTATCATGTAATGGGGGGTAATAAAGGTCACATGTGTATCATGTAATGGGGGGTAATAAAGGTCACATGTGTATCATGTAATGGGGGGTAATAAAGGTCACATGTGTATCATGTAATGGGGGGGTAATAAAGGTCACATGTGTATCATGTAATGGGGGGGGGGGTAATAAAGGCCCATTCGTTCCCATTATTGACGGTGGACATATCGGGTCTGCGATGCTGGAAGGCTTCTCCGCCCAGCACAGCTCACCTCTTTTGGCCCCGAGGGAATATGCACTAGTCTTTGCCAGGGTTTTCCATGAGAGGCAGTAACTGGTGTTCTTCTCTACCAGTGACCACATGTGGCGGCTTAAGGCCGCCGCATGTCTTGCATGCTCATGTCTGAAGCTACTCATATGGGCGTTAAACCTCATTTGAAAAGGGTCCTCTGTTAGTCCCACGTAAGGGTCCACATTGTGGTTGTCTTTTCTTGTCCCCGATGCCTGGTAGAGGACTCCCTCTGTCTGGCATGTTCCTTCTAGAGGACACGACGTCTTAGCACGGCAGTTGCAGTTGGAGGTGTTGGGTTGTGGTGAGGGGGTGTGTGCCTTGGCCATGATGCTTGTGTTGTGGGATGAATAACCTGCTGAACATCTGGCCTGCTGCACATCTGCCCGCAGCTGTAGCTCATTTTGACTGTGTTTCTGTTGAATATCTTTCTCAGTTGGTGGTCTGGGGGAAAGTACTCATCCAAAAGCTTGAAAAATAGTTTTCCAATATCAGAGGCCACACGGTGTCGCTGTAGGAGGCTTATACCAGCTGATGTCCCACCTTCTGCTGCAGCGTTGTTGTTGTTCTTACTGGCTGTCACTAATTGGTGGTGGGTTGTGCTTAAGTCTGAAATCAGATCCACATGTTTGTAAGGCTTCCTGGTATTGGGGGGCGTGTGCTTCATTAAAGAGAGAGAGTCTCCTGTTTATGCTCTCTGGGGTGTTTTCCAGATGGAGGGTGCACGGCTGCTTCCTCTGTGGACGTACTGCAGTACATGGTTGGGCTTCATGTCTGCTCTGTATGTACCATTTCTAAGGTCTAACGAGGTGTCCAGGAAGTCGGTCTGGTTTCTCTTCGCCTCAGTTGTAAGGTTTAGGCCATTGCTTGTGAATATGCTGCACATTTTCTTTTTTATTCTCTCCACGTCTCTTGCCGGTTCGTTGCAGACTGCCCGCCCGCCGTCTCTACATCAGCAGCGGATGAGTGCGAGACGCGTGAAACAGGCCTGGACTGCTCTGCATGACAGTCCTTTCTCCTGTGTCCATGTTGATATTCCGCTCCTCATTAGTCGAGCACTCAACACCGTTGACGGTTTCGGAAAAAAACGGTAACTCTGATCCTCACCCTGTTGAGCACATATGAGACCACCATGGACCCAGTGAATTTCGGATAGTCAACAAAGAACATACCAGCGCCCACCCAGAAAGACCACCTGAAAGGCCTCGTTACAAAGACAGAGAAATCCACAAGATGGGTAAGATGGAGAGCTTCCTTCTTTCTTAATGCAGCTGACTCACCTGAAGAAGAGCTGACGTACGGACTCAAGTCGTCCAAATCACCGCCGACCATCCCGCAACTGAACCCTTTGAGGAGGGAATGCTCAGAACCATCCAGAACACTACATCTCACCGCCCAAACAAAGCTTCCCAGGAGGAACTCCACCAAGACACGAGATTCATACAAGAAGATGGTAAACTCTTCACTGCAGCCCACCAAATCACCATGACCCGATCACCATGACAACCGTCCTTCTACACAGCAACATCACCACATCTTACAAGAAGGCTGCAAAGCCCGCTGAAAGAGACACCACCCTAAAGAGACATCACCCTAAAGAGACACCACCCTAAAGAGACGTCACCATAAAGAGACATCACTATAAGGGTCACCAACCTAAAGAGACATCACTATAAAGAGACATCACCATAAAGAGACATCACTATAAAGAGACACCACCCTAAAGAGACATCACTATAAAGAGACATCACTATAAAGAGACACCACCCTAAAGAGACATCACTATAAAGAGACACCACCCTAAAGAGACGTCACCATAAAGAGACATCACTATAAAGAGACACTACCCTAAAGACATCACCATAAAGAGACACCACCCTAAAGAGACATCACCATAAAGAGACATCACTATAAAGAGACATCACTATAAAGAGACATCACCATAAAGAGACACCACCCTAAAGAGACATCACCATAAAGAGACACCACCCTAAAGAGACATCACTATAAAGAGACATCACTATAAAGAGACACCACCCTAAAGAGACATCACTATAAAGAGACACCACCCTAAAGAGACGTCACCATAAAGAGACATCGCTATAAGGGTCACCAACCTAAAGAGACATCACCATAAAGAGACATCACCATAAAGAGACATCACTATAAAGAGACACCACCCTAAAGAGACATCACTATAAAGAGACATCACTATAAAGAGACACCACCCTAAAGAGACATCACTATAAAGAGACGTCACCATAAAGAGACATCACTATAAAGAGACACCACCCTAAAGACATCACCATAAAGAGACACCACCCTAAAGAGACATCACCATAAAGAGACATCACTATAAAGAGACATCACCATAAAGAGACACCACCCTAAAGAGACATCACCATAAAGAGACATCACTATAAAGAGACACCACCCTAAAGAGACATCACTATAAAGAGACACCACCCTAAAGAGACGTCACCATAAAGAGACATCACTATAAAGAGACACCACCCTAAAGACATCACCATAAAGAGACACCACCATAAAGAGACATCACCATAAAGAAACATCACTATAAAGAAACTTCGCCATAAAGAGACATCACTATAAAGAGACACCACCATAAAGAGACATCACCCTAAAGAGACACCACCCTAAAGAGACATCACTGTAAAGAGACACCACCCTAAAGAGACATCACCATAAAGAGATATCACTATAAAGAGACACCACCCTAAAGAGACATCACTATAAAGAGACACCACCCTAAACAGACATCACCATAAAGAGACACCACCATAAAGAGACATCACCCTAAAGAGACATCACTATAAAGAGACACCACCCTAAAGAGACATCACCATAAAGAGACACCACCCTAAAGAGACATCACCATAAAGAGACATCACTATAAAGAGACACCACCCTAAAGAGACATCACCATAAAGAGACACCACCCTAAAGAGACATCACCATAAAGAGACACCACCCTAAAGAGACATCACCATAAAGAAACATCACTATAAAGAAACATCGTCATAAAGAGACATCACTATAAAGAGACACCACCATAAAGAGACATCACCCTAAAGAGACACCACCCTAAAGAGACATCACTGTAAAGAGACACCACCCCAAAGAGACATCACCATAAAGAGACATCACCCTAAAGAGACACCACCCTAAAGAGACATCACTGTAAAGAGACACCACCCTAAAGAGACATCACCATAAAGAGACATCACTATAAAGAGACACCACCATAAAGAGACATCACTATAAAGAGACACCACCCTAAAGAGACATCACCATAAAGAGACACCACCCTAAAGAGACATCACTATAAAGAGACACCACCCTAAACAGACATCACCACAAAGAGACACCACCCTAAAGAGACATCACCATAAAGAGACATCACTATAAAGAGACACCACCCTAAAGAGACATCACTATAAAGAGACACCACCCTAAAGAGACATCACCATAAAGAGACACCACCCTAAAGAGACATCACTATAAAGAGACATCACCATAAAGACACATCGCCATAAAGAGACACCACCCTAAAGAGACATCACTATAAAGAGACACCACCCTAAAGAGACATCACCATAAAGAGACATCACTATAAAGAGACACCACCCTAAAGAGACATCACTATAAAGAGACACCACCCTAAAGAGACATCACCATAAAGAGACACCACCTTAAAGAGACATCACTATAAAGAGACACCACCCTAAAGAGACATCATCCAAAAGAGACACCACCCTAAAGAGACACCACCCTAAAGAGACATCACCATAAAGAGACACCACCCTAAAGAGACATCAATATAAACAGACACCACCCTAAAGAGACATCACCATAAAGACACACCACCCTAAAGAGACATCACCATAAAGAGACATCACCATAAACAGACATCACCATAAAGAGACATCACTATAAAGAGACACCACACTAAAGAGACATCACTATAAAGAGACACCACCCTAAAGAGCCATCACCATAAAGAGACATCACTATAAAGAGAGACCACCCTAAAGAGACATCACCATAAAGAGACATCACTATAAAGAGACACCACCCTAAAGAGACATCACTATAAAGAGACACCACCCTAAAGAGACACCACCCTAAAGAGACATCACTATAAAGAGACACCACCCTAAAGAGACATCACCCAAAAGAGACACCACCCTAAAGAGACACCACCATAAAGAGACACCACCCTAAAGAGACATCACTATAAAGAGACACCACCCTAAAGAGACATCACCATAAAGAGACACCACCCTAAAGAGACATCACCATAAAGAGACACCACCCTAAAGAGACATCACCATAAAGAGACATCACTATAAAGAGACATCACCCTAAAGAGACAGCACCCTAAAGAGACATCACTGTAAAGAGACACCACCCTAAAGAGACATCACCATAAAGAGACATCACTATAAAGAGACACCACCATAAAGAGACATCACTATAAAGAGACATCACCATAAAGAGACACCACCCTAAAGAGACATCACCATGAAGAGACATCACTATAAAGAGACATCACTATAAAGAGACACCACCCTAAAGAGACATCACTATAAAGAGACACCACCCTAAAGAGACGTCACCATAAAGAGACATCACCATAAAGAGACATCACTATAGAGACATCGCCATAAAGAGACATCACTATAAAGAGACATCGCCATAAAGAGAAATCACTATAAAGAGACATCACCATAAAGAGACGTCACTATAAAGAGACATCACCATAAAGAGACATCACTATAAAGACACATCACCATAAAGAGACATCACTATAAAGAGACATCACTATAAAGAGACATCACTATAAAGAGACATCACCATAAAGAGACATCACTATAAAGAGACATCGCCATAAAGAGACATCGCCATAAAGAGACATCACCCTAAAGAGACATCACTATAAAGAGACATCACTATAAAGAGACATCACCATAAAGAGACATCACTATAAAGAGACATCACCCTAAAGAGACATCACTATAAAGAGACATCACTATAAAGAGACATCACCATAAAGAGACATCACTATAAAGAGACATCGCCATAAAGAGACATCACTATAAAGAGACATCACCATAAAGAGACCTCGCCATAAAGAGACATCGCTATAAAGAGACATCGCCATAAAGAGACATCACCCTAAAGAGACATCACCCTAAAGAGACATCGCCATAAAGAGACATCACCCTAAAGAGACATCACTATAAAGAGACATCACTATAAAGATACATCACCATAAAGAGACATCACTATAAAGAGACATCGCCATAAAGAGACACCACCCTAAAGAGACATCACTATAAAGAGACATCACCATAAAGACACATCACCCTAAAGAGACATCACCCTAAAGAGACATCGCCATAAAGAGACATCACCCTAAAGAGACTACACTATAAAGAGACATCGCCATAGAGAGACATCGCCCTAAAGAGACATCACTATAAAGACACATCGCCATATAGAGACATCACTATAAAGAGACATCGCCATAAAGAGACATCACTATAAAGAGACATCACTACAAAGACATCACCATAAAGAGACATCACCATAAAGAGACATCACCATAAAGAGACATCACCATAGAGAGACATCACTATAAAGAGACACCACCCTAAAGAGACATCACCATAAAGAGACACCACCCTAAAGAGACATCACCATAAAGAGACATCACCCTAAAGAGACATCACCATAAAGAGACACCACCCTAAAGAGACATCACCCTAAAGAGACATCACCATAAAGAAACATCACTATAAAGAAACATCGCCATAAAGAGACATCACTATAAAGAGACACCACCATAAAGAGACATCACCCTAAAGAGACACCACCCTAAAGAGACACCACCCTAAAGAGACATCACCATAAAGAGACACCACCCTAAAGAGACATCACTATAAAGAGACACCACCCTAAACAGACATCACCATAAAGAGACATCACTATAAAGAGACACCACCCTAAAGAGACATCACTATAAAGAGACATCACTATAAAGAGACATCACTATAAAGAGACATCGCCATAAAGAGACATCACCATAAAGAGACATCACCCTAAAGAGACATCACTATAAAGAGACGTCACTATAAAGAGACATCGCCATAAAGAGACATCACCATAAAGAGACATCACCATAAAGAGACATCACCCTAAAGAGACATCACCCTAAAGAGACATCACTATAAAGAGACAACACCATAAAGAGACATCACTATAAAGAGACATCGCCATAAAGAGACATCACTATAAAGAGACATCACCATAAAGAGACCTCGCCATAAAGAGACATCGCTATAAAGAGACATCGCCATAAAGAGACATCGCCCTAAAGAGACATCACCCTAAAGAGACATCACCATAAAGAGACATCACCCTAAAGAGACTACACTATAAAGAGACATCGCCATAAAGAGACATCACCCTAAAGAGACTACACTATAAAGAGACATCACTATAAAGAGACATCGCCATAAAGACACGTCACTATAAAGAGACATCACTACAAAGACATCACCATAAAGAGACATCACTATAAAGACACATCACCATAGAGAGACATCGCCATAAAGAGACATCGCCATAAAGAGACATCACTACAGAGACATCACTATAAAGAGACATCACCATAAAGAGACATCACTATAAAGACAGATCACCATAAAGAGACATCACCATAGAGAGACATCACCATAAAGAGACATCACCATAGAGAGACATCACCATAAAGAGACATCACCATAGAGACACATCACTATAAAGAGACACCACCCTAAAGAGACATCACCATAAAGAGACACCACCCTAAAGAGACATCACTATAAAGAGACACCAACCCAAAAGAGACATCACCATAAAGAGACATCACTATAAAGAGACATCACCATAAAGAGACACCACCCTAAAGAGACATCACCATAAAGAGACACCACCCTAAAGAGACATCACCATAAAGAGACACCACCCTAAAGAGACATCACCGTAAAGAAACATCGCCATAAAGAGACATCACTATAAAGAGACACCACCATAAAGAGACATCACCCTAAAGAGACACCACCCTAAAGAGACATCACTGTAAAGAGACACCACCCAAAAGAGACATCACTATAAAGAGACACCACCATAAAGAGACATCACTATAAAGAGACACCACCCTAAAGAGACATCACCATAAAGAGACATCACTAAAAAGAGACACCACCCTAAAGAGACATCACTATAAAGAGACACCACCCTAAACAGACATCACCATAAAGAGACACCACCCTAAAGAGACATCACCATAAAGAGACATCACTATAAAGAGACACCACCCTAAAGAGACATAACTATAAAGAGACACCACCCTAAAAAGACATCACCATAAAGAGACATCACTATAAAGAGAGACCACCCTAAAGAGACATCACCATAAAGACACATCACCATAAAGAGACATCACTATAAAGAGACACCACCCTAAAAAGACATCACCATAAAGAGACACCACCCTAAAGAGACATCACTATAAAGAGACACCACCCTAAAGAGACATCACCCAAAAGAGACACCACCCTAAAGAGACACCACCCTAAAGAGACATCACTATAAAGAGACATCACCATAAAGAGACACCACCCTAAAGAGAAATCACCATAAAGAGACACCACCCTAAAGAGACATCACCATAAGGAAACTTCACTATAAAGAGACATCACCATAAAGAGACATCACTATAAAGAGACATCACCCTAAAGAGACAGCCCCCTAAAGACACATCACTGTAAAGAGACACCACGCTAAAGAGACATCACCATAAAGAGACATCACTATAAAGAGACATCACTATAAAGAGACATCACCACAAAGAGACACCACCCTAAAGAGACATCACCAGAAAGAGACATCACTATAAAGAGACACCACCCTAAAGAGACATCACCCAAAAGAGACACCACCCTAAAGAGACACCACCCTAAAGAGACATCACTATAAAGAGACATCACCATAAAGAGACACCACCCTAAAGAGACATCACTATAAAGAGACACCACCCTAAAGAGACATCACCATAAAGAGACACCACCCTAAAGAGACACCACTATAAAGAGACATCACTATAAAGAGACATCACCCTAAAGAGACAGCCCCCTAAAGAGACATCACTGTAAAGAGACATCACCATAAAGAGACATCACCCTAAAGAGACATCACCCTAAAGAGACATCGCCATAAAGAGACATCACCCTAAAGAGACATCACTATAAAGAGACATCGCCATAGAGAGACATCGCCATAAAGAGACATCACTATAAAGAGACATCACTATAAAGACACATTGCCATATAGAGACATCACTATAAAGAGACATCGCCATAAAGAGACATCACTATAAAGAGACATCACTTTAGAGAGACATCGCCATAAAGAGACATCGCCATAAAGAGACATCACTATAGAGACATCACTATAAAGAGACATCACCATAAAGAGACATCACTATAAAGACAGATCACCATAAAGAGACATCACCATAGAGAGACATCACCATAAAGAGACATCACCATAGAGAGACATCACCCTAAAGAGACATCACCATAAAGAGACACCACCCTAAAGAGACATCACCATAAAGAAACATCACTATAAAGAAACATCGTCATAAAGAGACATCACTATAAAGAGACACCACCATAAAGAGACATCACCCTAAAGAGACACCACCCTAAAGAGACATCACTGTAAAGAGACACCACCCCAAAGAGACATCACCATAAAGAGACATCACCCTAAAGAGACACCACCCTAAAGAGACATCACTGTAAAGAGACACCACCCTAAAGAGACATCACCATAAAGAGACATCACTATAAAGAGACACCACCATAAAGAGACATCACTATAAAGAGACACCACCCTAAAGAGACATCACCATAAAGAGACACCACCCTAAAGAGACATCACTATAAAGAGACACCACCCTAAACAGACATCACCACAAAGAGACACCACCCTAAAGAGACATCACCATAAAGAGACATCACTATAAAGAGACACCACCCTAAAGAGACATCACTATAAAGAGACACCACCCTAAAGAGACATCACCATAAAGAGACACCACCCTAAAGAGACATCACTATAAAGAGACATCACCATAAAGACACATCGCCATAAAGAGACACCACCCTAAAGAGACATCACTATAAAGAGACACTACCCTAAAGAGACATCACCATAAAGAGACATCACTATAAAGAGACACCACCCTAAAGAGACATCACTATAAAGAGACACCACCCTAAAGAGACATCACCATAAAGAGACACCACCTTAAAGAGACATCACTATAAAGAGACACCACCCTAAAGAGACATCATCCAAAAGAGACACCACCCTAAAGAGACACCACCCTAAAGAGACATCACCATAAAGAGACACCACCCTAAAGAGACATCAATATAAACAGACACCACCCTAAAGAGACATCACCATAAAGACACACCACCCTAAAGAGACATCACCATAAAGAGACATCACCATAAACAGACATCACCATAAAGAGACATCACTATAAAGAGACACCACACTAAAGAGACATCACTATAAAGAGACACCACCCTAAAGAGCCATCACCATAAAGAGACATCACTATAAAGAGAGACCACCCTAAAGAGACATCACCATAAAGAGACATCACTATAAAGAGACACCACCCTAAAGAGACATCACTATAAAGAGACACCACCCTAAAGAGACACCACCCTAAAGAGACATCACTATAAAGAGACACCACCCTAAAGAGACATCACCCAAAAGAGACACCACCCTAAAGAGACACCACCATAAAGAGACACCACCCTAAAGAGACATCACTATAAAGAGACACCACCCTAAAGAGACATCACCATAAAGAGACACCACCCTAAAGAGACATCACCATAAAGAGACACCACCCTAAAGAGACATCACCATAAAGAGACATCACTATAAAGAGACATCACCCTAAAGAGACAGCACCCTAAAGAGACATCACTGTAAAGAGACACCACCCTAAAGAGACATCACTATAAAGAGACACCACCATAAAGAGACATCACTATAAAGAGACACCACCCTAAAGAGACATCACCATAAAGAGACATCACTAAAAAGAGACACCACCCTAAAGAGACATCACTATAAAGAGACACCACCCTAAACAGACATCACCATAAAGAGACACCACCCTAAAGAGACATCACCATAAAGAGACATCACTATAAAGAGACACCACCCTAAAGAGACATAACTATAAAGAGACACCACCCTAAAAAGACATCACCATAAAGAGACATCACTATAAAGAGAGACCACCCTAAAGAGACATCACCATAAAGACACATCACCATAAAGAGACATCACTATAAAGAGACACCACCCTAAAAAGACATCACCATAAAGAGACACCACCCTAAAGAGACATCACTATAAAGAGACACCACCCTAAAGAGACATCACCCAAAAGAGACACCACCCTAAAGAGACACCACCCTAAAGAGACATCACTATAAAGAGACATCACCATAAAGAGACACCACCCTAAAGAGAAATCACCATAAAGAGACACCACCCTAAAGAGACATCACCATAAGGAAACTTCACTATAAAGAGACATCACCATAAAGAGACATCACTATAAAGAGACATCACCCTAAAGAGACAGCCCCCTAAAGACACATCACTGTAAAGAGACACCACGCTAAAGAGACATCACCATAAAGAGACATCACTATAAAGAGACATCACTATAAAGAGACATCACCACAAAGAGACACCACCCTAAAGAGACATCACCAGAAAGAGACATCACTATAAAGAGACACCACCCTAAAGAGACATCACCCAAAAGAGACACCACCCTAAAGAGACACCACCCTAAAGAGACATCACTATAAAGAGACATCACCATAAAGAGACACCACCCTAAAGAGACATCACTATAAAGAGACACCACCCTAAAGAGACATCACCATAAAGAGACACCACCCTAAAGAGACACCACTATAAAGAGACATCACTATAAAGAGACATCACCCTAAAGAGACAGCCCCCTAAAGAGACATCACTGTAAAGAGACATCACCATAAAGAGACATCACCCTAAAGAGACATCACCCTAAAGAGACATCGCCATAAAGAGACATCACCCTAAAGAGACATCACTATAAAGAGACATCGCCATAGAGAGACATCGCCATAAAGAGACATCACTATAAAGAGACATCACTATAAAGACACATTGCCATATAGAGACATCACTATAAAGAGACATCGCCATAAAGAGACATCACTATAAAGAGACATCACTTTAGAGAGACATCGCCATAAAGAGACATCGCCATAAAGAGACATCACTATAGAGACATCACTATAAAGAGACATCACCATAAAGAGACATCACTATAAAGACAGATCACCATAAAGAGACATCACCATAGAGAGACATCACCATAAAGAGACATCACCATAGAGAGACATCACCCTAAAGAGACATCACCATAAAGAGACACCACCCTAAAGAGACATCACCATAAAGAAACATCACTATAAAGAAACATCGTCATAAAGAGACATCACTATAAAGAGACACCACCATAAAGAGACATCACCCTAAAGAGACACCACCCTAAAGAGACATCACTGTAAAGAGACACCACCCCAAAGAGACATCACCATAAAGAGACATCACCCTAAAGAGACACCACCCTAAAGAGACATCACTGTAAAGAGACACCACCCTAAAGAGACATCACCATAAAGAGACATCACTATAAAGAAACACCACCATAAAGAGACATCACTATAAAGAGACACCACCCTAAAGAGACATCACCATAAAGAGACACCACCCTAAAGACACATCACTATAAAGAGACACCACCCTAAACAGACATCACCACAAAGAGACACCACCCTAAAGAGACATCACCATAAAGAGACATCACTATAAAGAGACAACACCCTAAAGAGACATCACTATAAAGACACACCACCCTAAAGAGACATCACCATAAAGAGACACCACCCTAAAGAGACATCACTATAAAGAGACATCACCATAAAGACACATCGCCATAAAGAGACACCACCCTAAAGAGACATCACTATAAAGAGACACCACCCTAAAGAGACATCACCATAAAGAGACATCACTATAAAGAGACACCACCCTAAAGAGACATCACTATAAAGAGACACCACCCTAAAGAGACATCACCATAAAGAGACACCACCTTAAAGAGACATCACTATAAAGAGACACCACCCTAAAGAGACACCACCCTAAAGAGACATCACCATAAAGAGACACCACCCTAAAGAGACATCAATATAAACAGACACCACCCTAAAGAGACATCAATATAAACAGACACCACCCTAAAGAGACATCACCATAAAGACACACCACCCTAAAGAGACATCACCATAAAGAGACATCACCATAAACAGACATCACCATAAAGAGACATCACTATAAAGAGACACCACACTAAAGAGACATCACTATAAAGAGACACCACCCTAAAGAGCCATCACCATAAAGAGACATCACTATAAAGAGAGACCACCCTAAAGAGACATCACCATAAAGAGACATCACTATAAAGAGACACCACCCTAAAGAGACATCACTATAAAGAGACACCACCCTAAAGAGACACCACCCTAAAGAGACATCACTATAAAGAGACACCACCCTAAAGAGACATCACCCAAAAGAGACACCACCCTAAAGAGACACCACCATAAAGAGACACCACCCTAAAGAGACACCACCATAAAGAGACACCACCCTAAAGAGACATCACTATAAAGAGACACCACCCTAAAGAGACATCACCATAAAGAGACACCACCCTAAAGAGACATCACCATAAAGAGACACCACCCTAAAGAGACATCACCATAAAGAGACATCACTATAAAGAGACATCACCCTAAAGAGACAGCACCCTAAAGAGACATCACCGTAAAGAGACACCACCCTAAAGAGACATCACCATAAAGAGACATCACTATAAAGAGACACCACCATAAAGAGACATCACTATAAAGAGACATCACCATAAAGAGACACCACCCTAAAGAGACATCACCATGAAGAGACATCACTATAAAGAGACATCACTATAAAGAGACACCACCCTAAAGAGACATCACTATAAAGAGACACCACCCTAAAGAGACGTCACCATAAAGAGACATCACCATAAAGAGACATCACTATAGAGACATCGCCATAAAGAGACATCACTATAAAGAGACATCGCCATAAAGAGAAATCACTATAAAGAGACATCACCATAAAGAGACGTCACTATAAAGAGACATCACCATAAAGAGACATCACTATAAAGACACATCACCATAAAGAGACATCACTATAAAGAGACATCACTATAAAGAGACATCACTATAAAGAGACATCGCCATAAAGAGACATCACTATAAAGAGACATCGCCATAAAGAGACATCGCCATAAAGAGACATCACCCTAAAGAGACATCACCATAAAGAGACATCACTATAAAGAGACATCACCATAAAGAGACATCACTATAAAGAGACATCACCCTAAAGAGACATCACTATAAAGAGACATCACTATAAAGAGACATCGCCATAAAGAGACATCACTATAAAGAGACATCACCATAAAGAGACCTCGCCATAAAGAGACATCGCTATAAAGAGACATCGCCATAAAGAGACATCACCCTAAAGAGACATCACCCTAAAGACACATCGCCATAAAGAGACATCACCCTAAAGAGACATCACTATAAAGAGACATCACTATAAAGATACATCACCATAAAGAGACATCACTATAAAGAGACATCGCCATAAAGAGACACCACCCTAAAGAGACATCACTATAAAGAGACATCACCATAAAGACACATCACCCTAAAGAGACATCACCCTAAAGAGACATCGCCATAAAGAGACATCACCCTAAAGAGACTACACTATAAAGAGACATCGCCATAGAGAGACATCGCCATAAAGAGACATCACTATAAAGACACATCGCCATAAAGAGACATCACTATAAAGAGACATCGCCATAAAGAGACATCACTATAAAGAGACATCACTACAAAGACATCACCATAAAGAGACATCACCATAAAGAGACATCACCATAAAGAGACATCACCATAGAGAGACATCACTATAAAGAGACACCACCCTAAAGAGACATCACCATAAAGAGACACCACCCTAAAGAGACATCACCATAAAGAGACATCACCCTAAAGAGACATCACCATAAAGAGACACCACCCTAAAGAGACATCACCCTAAAGAGACATCACCATAAAGAAACATCACTATAAAGAAACATCGCCATAAAGAGACATCACTATAAAGAGACACCACCATAAAGAGACATCACCCTAAAGAGACACCACCCTAAAGAGACACCACCCTAAAGAGACATCACCATAAAGAGACACCACCCTAAAGAGACATCACTATAAAGAGACACCACCCTAAACAGACATCACCATAAAGAGACATCACTATAAAGAGACACCACCCTAAAGAGACATCACTATAAAGAGACATCACTATAAAGAGACATCACTATAAAGAGACATCACCATAAAGAGACATCACCCTAAAGAGACATCACTATAAAGAGACGTCGCTATAAAGAGACATCGCCATAAAGAGACATCACCATAAAGAGACATCACCCTAAAGAGACATCACCCTAAAGAGACATCACTATAAAGAGACAACACCATAAAGAGACATCACTATAAAGAGACATCGCCATAAAGAGACATCACTATAAAGAGACATCACCATAAAGAGACCTCGCCATAAAGAGACATCGCTATAAAGAGACATCGCCATAAAGAGACATCGCCCTAAAGAGACATCACCCTAAAGAGACATCACCATAAAGAGACATCACCCTAAAGAGACTACACTATAAAGAGACATCGCCATAAAGAGACATCACCCTAAAGAGACTACACTATAAAGAGACATCACTATAAAGAGACATCGCCATAAAGACACGTCACTATAAAGAGACATCACTACAAAGACATCACCATAAAGAGACATCACTATAAAGACACATCACCATAGAGAGACATCGCCATAAAGAGACATCGCCATAAAGAGACATCACTACAGAGACATCACTATAAAGAGACATCACCATAAAGAGACATCACTATAAAGACAGATCACCATAAAGAGACATCACCATAGAGAGACATCACCATAAAGAGACATCACCATAGAGAGATATCACCATAAAGAGACATCACCATAGAGACACATCACTATAAAGAGACACCACCCTAAAGAGACATCACCATAAAGAGACACCACCCTAAAGAGACATCACTATAAAGAGACACCAACCCAAAAGAGACATCACCATAAAGAGACATCACTATAAAGAGACATCACCATAAAGAGACACCACCCTAAAGAGACATCACCATAAAGAGACACCACCCTAAAGAGACATCACCATAAAGAGACACCACCCTAAAGAGACATCACCGTAAAGAAACATCGCCATAAAGAGACATCACTATAAAGAGACACCACCATAAAGAGACATCACCCTAAAGAGACACCACCCTAAAGAGACATCACTGTAAAGAGACACCACCCTAAAGAGACATCACTATAAAGAGACACCACCATAAAGAGACATCACTATAAAGAGACACCACCCTAAAGAGACATCACCATAAAGAGACATCACTAAAAAGAGACACCACCCTAAAGAGACATCACTATAAAGAGACACCACCCTAAACAGACATCACCATAAAGAGACACCACCCTAAAGAGACATCACCATAAAGAGACATCACTATAAAGAGACACCACCCTAAAGAGACATAACTATAAAGAGACACCACCCTAAAGAGACATCACCATAAAGAGACATCACTATAAAGAGAGACCACCCTAAAGAGACATCACCATAAAGACACATCACCATAAAGAGACATCACTATAAAGAGACACCACCCTAAAAAGACATCACCATAAAGAGACACCACCCTAAAGAGACATCACTATAAAGAGACACCACCCTAAAGAGACATCACCCAAAAGAGACACCACCCTAAAGAGACACCACCCTAAAGAGACATCACTATAAAGAGACATCACCATAAAGAGACACCACCCTAAAGAGAAATCACCATAAAGAGACACCACCCTAAAGAGACATCACCATAAGGAAACTTCACTATAAAGAGACATCACCATAAAGAGACATCACTATAAAGAGACATCACCCTAAAGAGACAGCCCCCTAAAGACACATCACTGTAAAGAGACACCACGCTAAAGAGACATCACCATAAAGAGACATCACTATAAAGAGACATCACTATAAAGAGACATCACCACAAAGAGACACCACCCTAAAGAGACATCACCAGAAAGAGACATCACTATAAAGAGACACCACCCTAAAGAGACATCACCCAAAAGAGACACCACCCTAAAGAGACACCACCCTAAAGAGACATCACCATAAAGAGACACCACCCTAAAGAGACATCACTATAAAGAGACACCACCCTAAAGAGACATCACCCTAAAGAGACACCACCCTAAAGAGACACCACTATAAAGAGACATCACTATAAAGAGACATCACCCTAAAGAGACAGCCCCCTAAAGAGACATCACTGTAAAGAGACATCACCATAAAGAGACATCACCCTAAAGAGACATCGCCCTAAAGAGACATCACCCTAAAGAGACATCACTATAAAGAGACATCGCCATAGAGAGACATCGCCATAAAGAGACATCACTATAAAGAGACATCACTATAAAGACACATTGCCATATAGAGACATCACTATAAAGAGACATCGCCATAAAGAGACATCACTATAAAGAGACATCACTTTAGAGAGACATCGCCATAAAGAGACATCGCCATAAAGAGACATCACTATAGAGACATCACTATAAAGAGACATCACCATAAAGAGACATCACTATAAAGACAGATCACCATAAAGAGACATCACCATAGAGAGACATCACCATAAAGAGACATCACCATAGAGAGACATCGCTATAAAGACACATCACCCTAAAGAGACATCACCATAAAGACACATCACCATAAAGAGACATCGCTATAAAGACACATCACCATAAAGAGACATCACCATAGAGACATCACCATAAAGAGACATCACACTAAAGAGACATCACCACAAAGAGACATCACCATAGAGAGACATCACTATAAAGAGACACCACCCTAAACAGACATCACCATAAAGAGACACCACCCTAAAGAGACATCACTATAAAGAGACACCACCCTAAACAGACATCACCATAAAGAGACACCACCCTAAAGAGACATCACCATAAAGAGACATCACTATAAAGAGACACCACCCTAAAGAGACATCACTATAAAGAGACACCACCCTAAAGAGACATCACCATAAAGAGAGACTACCCTAAAGAGACATCACCATAAAGAGACATCGCCATAAAGAGACATCACTATAAAGAGACACCACCATAAAAGACACCACCCTAAAGAGACATCACCATAGAGAGACATCACCATAAAGAGACATCACTATAAAGAGACACCACCCTAAAGAGGCCTCACTATAAAGAGACACCACCCTAAAGAGACATCACCATAAAGAGACATCACTATAAAGAGAGACCACCCTAAAGAGACATCACCATAAAGAGACATCACTATAAAGAGACACCACCCTAAAGAGACATCACTATAAAGAGACATCACCATAAAGACACATCACCCTAAAGAGACATCACCCTAAAGAGACATCGCCATAAAGAGACATCACCCTAAAGAGACTACACTATAAAGAGACATCGCCATAGAGAGACATCGCCATAAAGAGACATCACTATAAAGACACATCGCCATATAGAGACATCACTATAAAGAGACATCGCCATAAAGAGACATCACTATAAAGAGACATCACTACAAAGACATCACCATAAAGAGACATCACCATAAAGAGACATCACCATAGAGAGACATCACTATAAAGAGACACCACCCTAAAGAGACATCACCATAAAGAGACACCACCCTAAAGAGACATCACCATAAAGAGACATCACCCTAAAGAGACATCACCATAAAGAGACACCACCCTAAAGAGACATCACCCTAAAGAGACATCACCATAAAGAAACATCACTATAAAGAAACATCGCCATAAAGAGACATCACTATAAAGAGACACCACCATAAAGAGACATCACCCTAAAGAGACACCACCCTAAAGAGACACCACCCTAAAGAGACATCACCATAAAGAGACACCACCCTAAAGAGACATCACTATAAAGAGACACCACCCTAAACAGACATCACCATAAAGAGACATCACTATAAAGAGACACCACCCTAAAGAGACATCACTATAAAGAGACATCACTATAAAGAGACATCACTATAAAGAGACATCGCCATAAAGAGACATCACCATAAAGAGACATCACCCTAAAGAGACATCACTATAAAGAGACGTCACTATAAAGAGACATCGCCATAAAGAGACATCACCATAAAGAGACATCACCATAAAGAGACATCACCCTAAAGAGACATCACTATAAAGAGACAACACCATAAAGAGACATCACTATAAAGAGACATCGCCATAAAGAGACATCACTATAAAGAGACATCACCATAAAGAGACCTCGCCATAAAGAGACATCGCTATAAAGAGACATCGCCATAAAGAGACATCGCCCTAAAGAGACATCACCCTAAAGAGACATCACCATAAAGAGACATCACCCTAAAGAGACTACACTATAAAGAGACATCGCCATAAAGAGACATCACCCTAAAGAGACTACACTATAAAGAGACATCACTATAAAGAGACATCGCCATAAAGACACGTCACTATAAAGAGACATCACTACAAAGACATCACCATAAAGAGACATCACTATAAAGACACATCACCATAGAGAGACATCGCCATAAAGAGACATCGCCATAAAGAGACATCACTACAGAGACATCACTATAAAGAGACATCACCATAAAGAGACATCACTATAAAGACAGATCACCATAAAGAGACATCACCATAGAGAGACATCACCATAAAGAGACATCACCATAGAGAGACATCACCATAAAGAGACATCACCATAGAGACACATCACTATAAAGAGACACCACCCTAAAGAGACATCACCATAAAGAGACACCACCCTAAAGAGACATCACTATAAAGAGACACCAACCCAAAAGAGACATCACCATAAAGAGACATCACTATAAAGAGACATCACCATAAAGAGACACCACCCTAAAGAGACATCACCATAAAGAGACACCACCCTAAAGAGACATCACCATAAAGAGACACCACCCTAAAGAGACATCACCGTAAAGAAACATCGCCATAAAGAGACATCACTATAAAGAGACACCACCATAAAGAGACATCACCCTAAAGAGACACCACCCTAAAGAGACATCACTGTAAAGAGACACTACCCTAAAGAGACATCACTATAAAGAGACACCACCATAAAGAGACATCACTATAAAGAGACACCACCCTAAAGAGACATCACCATAAAGAGACATCACTAAAAAGAGACACCACCCTAAAGAGACATCACTATAAAGAGACACCACCCTAAACAGACATCACCATAAAGAGACACCACCCTAAAGAGACATCACCATAAAGAGACATCACTATAAAGAGACACCACCCTAAAGAGACATAACTATAAAGAGACACCACCCTAAAAAGACATCACCATAAAGAGACATCACTATAAAGAGAGACCACCCTAAAGAGACATCACCATAAAGACACATCACCATAAAGAGACATCACTATAAAGAGACACCACCCTAAAAAGACATCACCATAAAGAGACACCACCCTAAAGAGACATCACTATAAAGAGACACCACCCTAAAGAGACATCACCCAAAAGAGACACCACCCTAAAGAGACACCACCCTAAAGAGACATCACTATAAAGAGACATCACCATAAAGAGACACCACCCTAAAGAGAAATCACCATAAAGAGACACCACCCTAAAGAGACATCACCATAAGGAAACTTCACTATAAAGAGACATCACCATAAAGAGACATCACTATAAAGAGACATCACCCTAAAGAGACAGCCCCCTAAAGACACATCACTGTAAAGAGACACCACGCTAAAGAGACATCACCATAAAGAGACATCACTATAAAGAGACATCACTATAAAGAGACATCACCACAAAGAGACACCACCCTAAAGAGACATCACCAGAAAGAGACATCACTATAAAGAGACACCACCCTAAAGAGACATCACCCAAAAGAGACACCACCCTAAAGAGACACCACCCTAAAGAGACATCACTATAAAGAGACATCACCATAAAGAGACACCACCCTAAAGAGACATCACTATAAAGAGACACCACCCTAAAGAGACATCACCATAAAGAGACACCACCCTAAAGAGACACCACTATAAAGAGACATCACTATAAAGAGACATCACCCTAAAGAGACAGCCCCCTAAAGAGACATCACTGTAAAGAGACATCACCATAAAGAGACATCACCCTAAAGAGACATCACCCTAAAGAGACATCGCCATAAAGAGACATCACCCTAAAGAGACATCACTATAAAGAGACATCGCCATAGAGAGACATCGCCATAAAGAGACATCACTATAAAGAGACATCACTATAAAGACACATTGCCATATAGAGACATCACTATAAAGAGACATCGCCATAAAGAGACATCACTATAAAGAGACATCACTTTAGAGAGACATCGCCATAAAGAGACATCGCCATAAAGAGACATCACTATAGAGACATCACTATAAAGAGACATCACCATAAAGAGACATCACTATAAAGACAGATCACCATAAAGAGACATCACCATAGAGAGACATCACCATAAAGAGACATCACCATAGAGAGACATCACCCTAAAGAGACATCACCATAAAGAGACACCACCCTAAAGAGACATCACCATAAAGAAACATCACTATAAAGAAACATCGTCATAAAGAGACATCACTATAAAGAGACACCACCATAAAGAGACATCACCCTAAAGAGACACCACCCTAAAGAGACATCACTGTAAAGAGACACCACCCCAAAGAGACATCACCATAAAGAGACATCACCCTAAAGAGACACCACCCTAAAGAGACATCACTGTAAAGAGACACCACCCTAAAGAGACATCACCATAAAGAGACATCACTATAAAGAGACACCACCATAAAGAGACATCACTATAAAGAGACACCACCCTAAAGAGACATCACCATAAAGAGACACCACCCTAAAGAGACATCACTATAAAGAGACACCACCCTAAACAGACATCACCACAAAGAGACACCACCCTAAAGAGACATCACCATAAAGAGACATCACTATAAAGAGACACCACCCTAAAGAGACATCACTATAAAGAGACACCACCCTAAAGAGACATCACCATAAAGAGACACCACCCTAAAGAGACATCACTATAAAGAGACATCACCATAAAGACACATCGCCATAAAGAGACACCACCCTAAAGAGACATCACTATAAAGAGACACCACCCTAAAGAGACATCACCATAAAGAGACATCACTATAAAGAGACACCACCCTAAAGAGACATCACTATAAAGAGACACCACCCTAAAGAGACATCACCATAAAGAGACACCACCTTAAAGAGACATCACTATAAAGAGACACCACCCTAAAGAGACATCATCCAAAAGAGACACCACCCTAAAGAGACACCACCCTAAAGAGACATCACCATAAAGAGACACCACCCTAAAGAGACATCAATATAAACAGACACCACCCTAAAGAGACATCACCATAAAGACACACCACCCTAAAGAGACATCACCATAAAGAGACATCACCATAAACAGACATCACCATAAAGAGACATCACTATAAAGAGACACCACACTAAAGAGACATCACTATAAAGAGACACCACCCTAAAGAGCCATCACCATAAAGAGACATCACTATAAAGAGAGACCACCCTAAAGAGACATCACCATAAAGAGACATCACTATAAAGAGACACCACCCTAAAGAGACATCACTATAAAGAGACACCACCCTAAAGAGACACCACCCTAAAGAGACATCACTATAAAGAGACACCACCCTAAAGAGACATCACCCAAAAGAGACACCACCCTAAAGAGACACCACCATAAAGAGACACCACCCTAAAGAGACATCACTATAAAGAGACACCACCCTAAAGAGACATCACCATAAAGAGACACCACCCTAAAGAGACATCACCATAAAGAGACACCACCCTAAAGAGACATCACCATAAAGAGACATCACTATAAAGAGACATCACCCTAAAGAGACAGCACCCTAAAGAGACATCACTGTAAAGAGACACCACCCTAAAGAGACATCACTATAAAGAGACACCACCATAAAGAGACATCACTATAAAGAGACACCACCCTAAAGAGACATCACCATAAAGAGACATCACTAAAAAGAGACACCACCCTAAAGAGACATCACTATAAAGAGACACCACCCTAAACAGACATCACCATAAAGAGACACCACCCTAAAGAGACATCACCATAAAGAGACATCACTATAAAGAGACACCACCCTAAAGAGACATAACTATAAAGAGACACCACCCTAAAAAGACATCACCATAAAGAGACATCACTATAAAGAGAGACCACCCTAAAGAGACATCACCATAAAGACACATCACCATAAAGAGACATCACTATAAAGAGACACCACCCTAAAAAGACATCACCATAAAGAGACACCACCCTAAAGAGACATCACTATAAAGAGACACCACCCTAAAGAGACATCACCCAAAAGAGACACCACCCTAAAGAGACACCACCCTAAAGAGACATCACTATAAAGAGACATCACCATAAAGAGACACCACCCTAAAGAGAAATCACCATAAAGAGACACCACCCTAAAGAGACATCACCATAAGGAAACTTCACTATAAAGAGACATCACCATAAAGAGACATCACTATAAAGAGACATCACCCTAAAGAGACAGCCCCCTAAAGACACATCACTGTAAAGAGACACCACGCTAAAGAGACATCACCATAAAGAGACATCACTATAAAGAGACATCACTATAAAGAGACATCACCACAAAGAGACACCACCCTAAAGAGAAATCACCAGAAAGAGACATCACTATAAAGAGACACCACCCTAAAGAGACATCACCCAAAAGAGACACCACCCTAAAGAGACACCACCCTAAAGAGACATCACTATAAAGAGACATCACCATAAAGAGACACCACCCTAAAGAGACATCACTATAAAGAGACACCACCCTAAAGAGACATCACCATAAAGAGACACCACCCTAAAGAGACACCACTATAAAGAGACATCACTATAAAGAGACATCACCCTAAAGAGACAGCCCCCTAAAGAGACATCACTGTAAAGAGACATCACCATAAAGAGACATCACCCTAAAGAGACATCACCCTAAAGAGACATCGCCATAAAGAGACATCACCCTAAAGAGACATCACTATAAAGAGACATCGCCATAGAGAGACATCGCCATAAAGAGACATCACTATAAAGAGACATCACTATAAAGACACATTGCCATATAGAGACATCACTATAAAGAGACATCGCCATAAAGAGACATCACTATAAAGAGACATCACTTTAGAGAGACATCGCCATAAAGAGACATCGCCATAAAGAGACATCACTATAGAGACATCACTATAAAGAGACATCACCATAAAGAGACATCACTATAAAGACAGATCACCATAAAGAGACATCACCATAGAGAGACATCACCATAAAGAGACATCACCATAGAGAGACATCACCCTAAAGAGACATCACCATAAAGAGACACCACCCTAAAGAGACATCACCATAAAGAAACATCACTATAAAGAAACATCGTCATAAAGAGACATCACTATAAAGAGACACCACCATAAAGAGACATCACCCTAAAGAGACACCACCCTAAAGAGACATCACTGTAAAGAGACACCACCCCAAAGAGACATCACCATAAAGAGACATCACCCTAAAGAGACACCACCCTAAAGAGACATCACTGTAAAGAGACACCACCCTAAAGAGACATCACCATAAAGAGACATCACTATAAAGAGACACCACCATAAAGAGACATCACTATAAAGAGACACCACCCTAAAGAGACATCACCATAAAGAGACACCACCCTAAAGAGACATCACTATAAAGAGACACCACCCTAAACAGACATCACCACAAAGAGACACCACCCTAAAGAGACATCACCATAAAGAGACATCACTATAAAGAGACACCACCCTAAAGAGACATCACTATAAAGAGACACCACCCTAAAGAGACATCACCATAAAGAGACACCACCCTAAAGAGACATCACTATAAAGAGACATCACCATAAAGACACATCGCCATAAAGAGACACCACCCTAAAGAGACATCACTATAAAGAGACACCACCCTAAAGAGACATCACCATAAAGAGACATCACTATAAAGAGACACCACCCTAAAGAGACATCACTATAAAGAGACACCACCCTAAAGAGACATCACCATAAAGAGACACCACCTTAAAGAGACATCACTATAAAGAGACACCACCCTAAAGAGACATCATCCAAAAGAGACACCACCCTAAAGAGACACCACCCTAAAGAGACATCACCATAAAGAGACACCACCCTAAAGAGACATCAATATAAACAGACACCACCCTAAAGAGACATCACCATAAAGACACACCACCCTAAAGAGACATCACCATAAAGAGACATCACCATAAACAGACATCACCATAAAGAGACATCACTATAAAGAGACACCACACTAAAGAGACATCACTATAAAGAGACACCACCCTAAAGAGCCATCACCATAAAGAGACATCACTATAAAGAGAGACCACCCTAAAGAGACATCACCATAAAGAGACATCACTATAAAGAGACACCACCCTAAAGAGACATCACTATAAAGAGACACCACCCTAAAGAGACACCACCCTAAAGAGACATCACTATAAAGAGACACCACCCTAAAGAGACATCACCCAAAAGAGACACCACCCTAAAGAGACACCACCATAAAGAGACACCACCCTAAAGAGACACCACCATAAAGAGACACCACCCTAAAGAGACATCACTATAAAGAGACACCACCCTAAAGAGACATCACCATAAAGAGACACCACCCTAAAGAGACATCACCATAAAGAGACATCACTATAAAGAGACATCACCATAAAGAGACATCACTATAAAGAGACATCACCCTAAAGAGACAGCACCCTAAAGAGACATCACCGTAAAGAGACACCACCCTAAAGAGACATCACCATAAAGAGACATCACTATAAAGAGACACCACCATAAAGAGACATCACTATAAAGAGACATCACCATAAAGAGACACCACCCTAAAGAGACATCACCATGAAGAGACATCACTATAAAGAGACATCACTATAAAGAGACACCACCCTAAAGAGACATCACTATAAAGAGACACCACCCTAAAGAGACGTCACCATAAAGAGACATCACCATAAAGAGACATCACTATAGAGACATCGCCATAAAGAGACATCACTATAAAGAGACATCGCCATAAAGAGAAATCACTATAAAGAGACATCACCATAAAGAGACGTCACTATAAAGAGACATCACCATAAAGAGACATCACTATAAAGACACATCACCATAAAGAGACATCACTATAAAGAGACATCACTATAAAGAGACATCACTATAAAGAGACATCGCCATAAAGAGACATCACTATAAAGAGACATCGCCATAAAGAGACATCGCCATAAAGAGACATCACCCTAAAGAGACATCACTATAAAGAGACATCACTATAAAGAGACATCACCATAAAGAGACATCACTATAAAGAGACATCACCCTAAAGAGACATCACTATAAAGAGACATCACTATAAAGAGACATCGCCATAAAGAGACATCACTATAAAGAGACATCACCATAAAGAGACCTCGCCATAAAGAGACATCGCTATAAAGAGACATCGCCATAAAGAGACATCACCCTAAAGAGACATCACCCTAAAGACACATCGCCATAAAGAGACATCACCCTAAAGAGACATCACTATAAAGAGACATCACTATAAAGATACATCACCATAAAGAGACATCACTATAAAGAGACATCGCCATAAAGAGACACCACCCTAAAGAGACATCACTATAAAGAGACATCACCATAAAGACACATCACCCTAAAGAGACATCACCCTAAAGAGACATCGCCATAAAGAGACATCACCCTAAAGAGACTACACTATAAAGAGACATCGCCATAGAGAGACATCGCCATAAAGAGACATCACTATAAAGACACATCGCCATAAAGAGACATCACTATAAAGAGACATCGCCATAAAGAGACATCACTATAAAGAGACATCACTACAAAGACATCACCATAAAGAGACATCACCATAAAGAGACATCACCATAAAGAGACATCACCATAGAGAGACATCACTATAAAGAGACACCACCCTAAAGAGACATCACCATAAAGAGACACCACCCTAAAGAGACATCACCATAAAGAGACATCACCCTAAAGAGACATCACCATAAAGAGACACCACCCTAAAGAGACATCACCCTAAAGAGACATCACCATAAAGAAACATCACTATAAAGAAACATCGCCATAAAGAGACATCACTATAAAGAGACACCACCATAAAGAGACATCACCCTAAAGAGACACCACCCTAAAGAGACACCACCCTAAAGAGACATCACCATAAAGAGACACCACCCTAAAGAGACATCACTATAAAGAGACACCACCCTAAACAGACATCACCATAAAGAGACATCACTATAAAGAGACACCACCCTAAAGAGACATCACTATAAAGAGACATCACTATAAAGAGACATCACTATAAAGAGACATCACCATAAAGAGACATCACCCTAAAGAGACATCACTATAAAGAGACGTCACTATAAAGAGACATCGCCATAAAGAGACATCACCATAAAGAGACATCACCCTAAAGAGACATCACCCTAAAGAGACATCACCCTAAAGAGACATCACTATAAAGAGACAACACCATAAAGAGACATCACTATAAAGAGACATCGCCATAAAGAGACATCACTATAAAGAGACATCACCATAAAGAGACCTCGCCATAAAGAGACATCGCTATAAAGAGACATCGCCATAAAGAGACATCGCCCTAAAGAGACATCACCCTAAAGAGACATCACCATAAAGAGACATCACCCTAAAGAGACTACACTATAAAGAGACATCGCCATAAAGAGACATCACCCTAAAGAGACTACACTATAAAGAGACATCACTATAAAGAGACATCGCCATAAAGACACGTCACTATAAAGAGACATCACTACAAAGACATCACCATAAAGAGACATCACTATAAAGACACATCACCATAGAGAGACATCGCCATAAAGAGACATCGCCATAAAGAGACATCACTACAGAGACATCACTATAAAGAGACATCACCATAAAGAGACATCACTATAAAGACAGATCACCATAAAGAGACATCACCATAGAGAGACATCACCATAAAGAGACATCACCATAGAGAGATATCACCATAAAGAGACATCACCATAGAGACACATCACTATAAAGAGACACCACCCTAAAGAGACATCACCATAAAGAGACACCACCCTAAAGAGACATCACTATAAAGAGACACCAACCCAAAAGAGACATCACCATAAAGAGACATCACTATAAAGAGACATCACCATAAAGAGACACCACCCTAAAGAGACATCACCATAAAGAGACACCACCCTAAAGAGACATCACCATAAAGAGACACCACCCTAAAGAGACATCACCGTAAAGAAACATCGCCATAAAGAGACATCACTATAAAGAGACACCACCATAAAGAGACATCACCCTAAAGAGACACCACCCTAAAGAGACATCACTGTAAAGAGACACCACCCTAAAGAGACATCACTATAAAGAGACACCACCATAAAGAAACATCACTATAAAGAGACACCACCCTAAAGAGACATCACCATAAAGAGACATCACTAAAAAGAGACACCACCCTAAAGAGACATCACTATAAAGAGACACCACCCTAAACAGACATCACCATAAAGAGACACCACCCTAAAGAGACATCACCATAAAGAGACATCACTATAAAGAGACACCACCCTAAAGAGACATAACTATAAAGAGACACCACCCTAAAGAGACATCACCATAAAGAGACATCACTATAAAGAGAGACCACCCTAAAGAGACATCACCATAAAGACACATCACCATAAAGAGACATCACTATAAAGAGACACCACCCTAAAAAGACATCACCATAAAGAGACACCACCCTAAAGAGACATCACTATAAAGAGACACCACCCTAAAGAGACATCACCCAAAAGAGACACCACCCTAAAGAGACACCACCCTAAAGAGACATCACTATAAAGAGACATCACCATAAAGAGACACCACCCTAAAGAGAAATCACCATAAAGAGACACCACCCTAAAGAGACATCACCATAAGGAAACTTCACTATAAAGAGACATCACCATAAAGAGACATCACTATAAAGAGACATCACCCTAAAGAGACAGCCCCCTAAAGACACATCACTGTAAAGAGACACCACGCTAAAGAGACATCACCATAAAGAGACATCACTATAAAGAGACATCACTATAAAGAGACATCACCACAAAGAGACACCACCCTAAAGAGACATCACCAGAAAGAGACATCACTATAAAGAGACACCACCCTAAAGAGACATCACCCAAAAGAGACACCACCCTAAAGAGACACCACCCTAAAGAGACATCACCATAAAGAGACACCACCCTAAAGAGACATCACTATAAAGAGACACCACCCTAAAGAGACATCACCCTAAAGAGACACCACCCTAAAGAGACACCACTATAAAGAGACATCACTATAAAGAGACATCACCCTAAAGAGACAGCCCCCTAAAGAGACATCACTGTAAAGAGACATCACCATAAAGAGACATCACCCTAAAGAGACATCGCCCTAAAGAGACATCACCCTAAAGAGACATCACTATAAAGAGACATCGCCATAGAGAGACATCGCCATAAAGAGACATCACTATAAAGAGACATCACTATAAAGACACATTGCCATATAGAGACATCACTATAAAGAGACATCGCCATAAAGAGACATCACTATAAAGAGACATCACTTTAGAGAGACATCGCCATAAAGAGACATCGCCATAAAGAGACATCACTATAGAGACATCACTATAAAGAGACATCACCATAAAGAGACATCACTATAAAGACAGATCACCATAAAGAGACATCACCATAGAGAGACATCACCATAAAGAGACATCACCATAGAGAGACATCGCTATAAAGACACATCACCCTAAAGAGACATCACCATAAAGACACATCACCATAAAGAGACATCGCTATAAAGACACATCACCATAAAGAGACATCACCATAGAGACATCACCATAAAGAGACATCACACTAAAGAGACATCACCACAAAGAGACATCACCATAGAGAGACATCACTATAAAGAGACACCACCCTAAACAGACATCACCATAAAGAGACACCACCCTAAAGAGACATCACTATAAAGAGACACCACCCTAAACAGACATCACCATAAAGAGACACCACCCTAAAGAGACATCACCATAAAGAGACATCACTATAAAGAGACACCACCCTAAAGAGACATCACTATAAAGAGACACCACCCTAAAGAGACATCACCATAAAGAGAGACCACCCTAAAGAGACATCACCATAAAGAGACATCGCCATAAAGAGACATCACTATAAAGAGACACCACCATAAAAGACACCACCCTAAAGAGACATCACCATAGAGAGACATCACCATAAAGAGACATCACTATAAAGAGACACCACCCTAAAGAGGCCTCACTATAAAGAGACACCACCCTAAAGAGACATCACCATAAAGAGACATCACTATAAAGAGAGACCACCCTAAAGAGACATCACCATAAAGAGACATCACTATAAAGAGACACCACCCTAAAGAGACATCACTATAAAGAGACACCACCCTAAAGAGACATCACCATAAAGAGACACCACCCTAAAGAGACATCACCATAAAGAGACACCACCCTAAAGAGACATCACCATAAAGAGACACCACCCTAAAGAGACATCACTATAAAGAGACACCACCCTAAAGAGACACCACTATAAAGAGACATCACCATAAAGAGACATCACCATAAAGAGACATCACCCTAAAGAGACAGCCCCCTAAAGAGACATCACCGTAAAGAGACATCACCATAAAGAGACACCACCCTAAAGAGACATCACCATAAAGAAACATCACTATAAAGAGACACCACCATAAAGAGACATCACTATAAAGAGACATCACTATAAAGAGACACCACCCTAAAGAGACATCACCATAAAGAGACATCACTATAAGAGACACCGCCCTAAAGAGACGTCACCATAAAGAGACATCACTATAAAGAGACATCGCCATAAAGAGACATCACCATAAAGAGACATCACTATAAAGAGACATCACCATAAAGAGACATCACCATAAAGAGACGTCACTATAAAGAGACATCACCATAAAGAGACATCACTATAAAGAGACAACATTATAAAGAGACATCGCCATAAAGAGACATCGCCATAAAGAGACATCGCCATAAAGAGACATCACTATAAAGAGACATCGCCATAAAGAGACATCACCATAAAGAGACGTCACTATAAAGAGACATCACCATAAAGAGACATCACTATAAAGAGACAACATTATAAAGAGACATCGCCATAAAGAGACATCGCCATAAAGAGACATCACTATAAAGAGACATCACCATAAAGAGACATCGCCATAGAGAGACATCACTATAAAGACAGATCACCCTAAAGAGACATCACCCTAAAGAGACAGCCCCCTAAAGAGACATCACCGTAAAGAGACATCACCATAAAGAGACACCACCCTAAAGAGACATCACCATAAAGAAACATCACTATAAAGAGACACCACCATAAAGAGACATCACTATAAAGAGACATCACTATAAAGAGACACCACCCTAAAGAGACATCACCATAAAGAGACATCACTATAAGAGACACCGCCCTAAAGAGACGTCACCATAAAGAGACATCACTATAAAGAGACATCGCCATAAAGAGACATCACTATAAAGAGACATCACCATAAAGAGACATCACCATAAAGAGACATCACTATAAAGAGACAACATTATAAAGAGACATCGCCATAAAGAGACATCGCCATAAAGAGACATCGCCATAAAGAGACATCACTATAAAGAGACATCGCCATAAAGAGACATCACCATAAAGAGACGTCACTATAAAGAGACATCACCATAAAGAGAGATCACTATAAAGAGACAACATTATAAAGAGACATCGCCATAAAGAGACATCACTATAAAGAGACATCACCATAAAGAGACATCGCCATAGAGAGACATCACTATAAAGACAGATCACCCTAAAGAGACATCACCATAGAGAGACATCACCATAGAGAGACATCACCATAAAGAGACATCACCATAGAGAGACATCAATATAAAGAGACATCACCCTAAAGAGACATCACCATAAAGAGACATCACCATAAAGAGACATCACTATAAAGACACATCACTATAAAGACACATCACCATAAAGAGACATCACCATAGAGAGACATCACCATAAAGAGACATCACCATAGAGAGACATCACTATAAAGTGACACCACCCTAAAGAGACATCACTATAAAGAGACATCAGCATAAAGAGACATCACTATAAAGAGACATCACTATAAAGAGACATCACCATAGAGAGACATCACCATAAAGAGACATCACCATAGAGAGACATCACCATAAAGAGACATCACCATAGAGAGACATCACCATAAAGAGACACCACCCTAAAGAGACATCACTATAAAGAGACATCACCATAGAGAGACATCACCATAAAGAGACACCACCCTAAAGAGACATCACTATAAAGAGACATCACCATAGAGAGACATCACCATAAAGAGACATCACCATAGAGAGACATCACCATAAAGAGACATCACCATAGAGAGACTGTTAGGGTTTGCACCCGACCCCAAGAGCACAAACACAGAAGGCACAATATAGCGGGACCAACAGGCTAATTTATTGAAGAGAAAACTCAGGAAGTCCACTCTCACCAGGAAACGCGAAGTCCACCTTTAAGCCAGGAACCGTGGAGTCGCCCTTTAATCCGGGAACAGTGGAGTCGGCCCTTAATCCAGGCAGGAGGGGGGGGGTAAACAGGAGGATACCAAAGGAGAACGGAAAATCACAGCAACGCTGGAGTGAAGAAATCCTCTTCGTAAACGGAAAGCAGCGCACAGGGGAAGGGGAGCAACGAGGAAGGTCCAACAGAGAAATCTCCAGGGAAGATCCAGGTAAGTAAACAAACTTCGATGAGCAGGACAAGCACAAGTACTCTCCCAGGGAACGGCACGAACTGGCAACAAGCTGAGAGTGACACAGCCAGATATAGGGAGGTGATTGCCAACAGGTGAGTGGAGGGGTAACGAGGAAACAGGCATCAGGTGGAGTTGGCAGAGCTCCGGGTACGCTTACACTGCAGAGCGGGTGTGGAGCGGGGAGACGTAACAGTACCCCCCCCCCCTCTACGGGAGCCACCTGGCGACTGACCTGGCGCCCCCGGGTGGGCACGGTAGAAGTCGGCGAGGAGAGAGGGATCCATAATGAGCTTCCGCGAAATCCAACTGCGCTCCTCAGGTCCATAACCTGCCCAGTCCGCGAGATACTGGAACCCGCGGCCGCAGCGCCGGACTTTAAGCAGCCGGCGGACCTTCCATTGAGGATGACCATCTACAAATTCCGGAGGCGGAATAAGAGGACTGCTGGAGACGGGCTTAACTCGAGAGACGTGGAAGACAGGATGAATGTGCATGGAGGAAGGCATCTTCAGCCGAACAGCTGCCGGGCTCAGGACTTTCTGGACTTCAAAAGGACCAATGAAGCGGGGCGAGAGTTTCTTGTCGGTTGTCTGGAGGGGAACGTCCTTCGTGGACAGCCAGACCCTCTGTCCCTTCTTGTACTCCGGCGCAGGGGTACGTCGCCGGTCAGCCCCTCTGCGAGCGCGCTCCCCAGCCTTGAGCAGTGCTGTCCGGATGGTCCTCCAGACACGCTGACAGCGTCGCAAGTGGAGCTGTACGGAGGGAACGGCCACTTCATCCTGCTGTGGGTCGAACAGGGGAGGTTGATACCCCAGGGATGCCTCGAATGGAGAAAGTCCAGATGCAGAGCTGACCAGGGAATTGGTGGCGTACTCTACCCACGGTAGGTAGTCACTCCAGGTGGAGGGCTTGCTGTTACATACACAACGCAACGCTGTCTCCATGCTCTGGTTTGCCCTCTCGGTCTGACCATTTGTTTGGGGGTGGTAGCCCGAAGACAGACTTACTGTGGCTCCGATGCCTTTACAAAATGCACGCCACACTTGTGAGGTGAACTGAGGACCTCTATCGGAGACTACATCTGATGGCAGGCCATGAAGCCGGAAGACATGTTGCATCAAGAGGTCCGCGGTCTCAGCAGCCGAAGGAAGTTTGGGAAGGGCTATCAGATGGACGCCCTTGCTGAAACGGTCTATGACGGTGAGAACCACAGTGTTTCCCCGAGAAGGTGGTAGTCCGGAAACGAAATCCAAAGCCACGTGAGACCAGGGGCGGCTAGGAATAGGGAGTGGCTGCAACAGACCAGATGGCGCCTGGTGAGAGGCCTTGCTGCGGGCGCAAACAGTGCAGGCCGCTACAAAGCTCTTGACATCCTCCCGCATAGTTGGCCACCAGAAGCGCCGAGCGATGAACGACTGGGTACGACTAACTCCTGGGTGACAGGAGAAACGACTGCTATGACCCCACTGAAGAACTCGAGACCGAACAGCATCTGGGACGAAGAGGCGACGGGGTGGCACGTTACTCGGAGCGGGTTGAGCACGTTGGGCAGTGCGAACAGCCGACTCAAGACCAAAAGTGACCACACCGACCACTCTAGCCGCAGGGAGGATGGGTTCAGGCTCTTCAAACGCGCCTTCCTTCGGGTGTAACCGAGACAGGATGTCAGCCTTTACGTTGCGTGTCCCAGGACGGTAAGTCAGAACATAGTTGAAACGACTAAGGAAGCCAGCCCACCGAGCCTGACGACTGTTGAGACGTTTGGCTGCCCTCAGGTGAGTCAAGTTCTTGTGGTCCGTCCAGATGAGAAACGGGTGCTCAGCGCCCTCGAGCCAGTGGCGCCATTCCTCCAGAGCAGCCACTACAGCCAGTAACTCCCGGTTTCCAACGTCATAATTCTGCTCGGCCGGCAGAAATCGGCGGGAGAAAAAGGCGCAAGGATGGAGTTTCTGGTCCTCAGCCGACTGCTGGGAGAGCACCCCCCCTACGCCTGAATCCGAGGCATCAACCTCTACCACGAATTGTCTCTTGGGGTCAGGATGGAGCAGCACTGGGGCCGAGGTGAACCTTGTCTTGAGGACTTGGAAAGCAGAGCTGGCAGCAGGAGACCAGATGAAGGGTTTGGCTGGGGAGGTCAACGCAGTAAGCGGTTCTGCCAGCTGGCTGTAGTTGCGAATGAATCTCCGGTAGAAATTTGCGAACCCTAGAAAACTCTGCAGGACAAGCACAAGTACTCTCCCAGGGAACGGCACGAACTGGCAACAAGCTGAGAGTGACACAGCCAGATATAGGGAGGTGATTGCCAACAGGTGAGTGGAGGGTTAACGAGGAAACAGGCATCAGGTGGAGTTGGCAGAGCTCCGGGTACGCTTACACTGCAGAGCGGGTGTGGAGCGGGGAGACGTAACAGAGACATCACTATAAAGTGACACCACCCTAAAGAGACATCACTATAAAGAGACATCACCATAAAGAGACATCACCATAGAGAGACATCACCATAAAGAGACATCACCATAAAGAGACATCACCATAGAGAGACATCACCATAAAGAGACATCACCATAAAGAGACATCACCATAGAGAGACATCTGTTAGGGTTTGTGGAAGACCCCAAGCGCACGACACCAGACAGAGATGGGGTTAGCCGAAAACTGGCGTACTTTATTCAAACATAGGAAGGCAATGAGCGACAAGGAAAAAACGGAAAGTCCAAGGGGGGAAAAAAACTCGCGGGTAATCCAAACGGGAACACGGCAGGATACTTCCACGGGGAAACCTTGCAAGGGAAAAACATGAACCAAGGGCTGGGATGAGTTCGTAGAGAAAAGGACCGTGAGAGGAGAGTCGCTGCTACTGCGGGGAGGTTACAACACGAACTGACAACGGGCACGTGGGAGGCCACCAAACTTAAGCCCAGCCCTGATGACTAAGCCCCGCCCTGACGAACCGATTGGCTGCCGGCGTGGGGTGGGCGGGCCACTGCGCGGGGTGGGCGAGCCATAACAGTACCCCCCCCTCCACGGGAGCCACCAGGCGACTTGCCCGGCTTGTCGGGATGGGAATGATGGAACTCAGTGAGCAGCCCAGGGTCCAGGATGAGCTGGCGGGAGACCCAGCTACGTTCCTCCGGACCGTAGCCCTCCCAGTCCACCAAATACTGGAACCCCCGTCCTCGGCGCCGGACGTCCACTGGGGGTGCCCATCCACGATCTCAGGGGGAGGCGGAGCCGGGGCCGGAGGCATCAGTGGACTGTGGGAGACAGGCTTAACCCGAGACACATGAAACACGGGATGGGTCTTCAAGGAAGCCGGAAGCTTAAGACTCACCGCCGCGGGGCTGAGCACCTTCCTGATCTCAAAGGGCCCGACAAACCGGGGGTTCACCTTCTTCGCGGTGGACTGAAGCGGGAGATCCTTCGAGGACAGCCACACCCTTTGGCCTGGTTGGTACGTAGGTGCTGGGGACCGGCGTCGGTTGGCTCCCCCACTGGCACGCTCAGCTGCCCGGAGCAGAGCGGCTCTGGTCACCTCCCAGACGCGACAACACCGGTTCAGATGGGCCTGCACGGAGGGAACCGCCACTTCCGACTCCTGCACAGCAAAGAGAGGCGGCTGGTAGCTCAGGGACACCTCAAAAGGTGAGAGGCCGGTGGCAGAGCTGACCAGGGAGTTGATGGCATACTCGACCCAGGAGAGGAACCGGCTCCAGGAGCTGGGCTTCTTGGCGGCCACTCACCGGAGGGCAGACTCCACGCTCTGGTTCATCCTCTGTCTGTCCGTTAGTCTGTGGGTGATAGCCAGAGGAGAGACTAACAGAGGCACCCAACCCCTTACAAAAGGCCCGCCATACCTGGGAGACGAACTGGGGCCCTCGGTCCGAGACGACGTCCAGGGGAAGGCCGTGGAGACGGAACACGTGGCTCGTCAGGAGGTCCGCCGTCTCAGAAGCCGATGGGAGTCTGGGGAGGGCCACCAGGTGCACTCCCTTACTGAAGCGGTCCACCACTGTCAAGATCACAGTGTTACCCTGGGAGGGCGGCGGTGCGGAGACAAAATCCAACGCCACATGGGACCAGGGCCGGCTTGGAGTTGGGAGGGGCTGCAGCAGACCCGCAGGTGCCTGGTGAGAGGCCTTGATGCGAGCACAGACGGAGCAGGCCCCTACAAAGTCCCTGACGTCGTTCCTCATGGTGGGCCACCAGAAACGCCGAGCCAGAAAGGTGAAGGTGCGGTGGACACCCGGATGGCAAGCAAACTGACTGGCATGGCCCCACTGGAGAACCCGGGGCCGCACTGCGTCCGGGACGAATAGGCGGCATGGAGGGACGTGGCTCGGGGCAGGATGGGAGTGCAACGCCTGCCTGACTACGGTCTCGATGCCCCAGGTAACCACACCAACCACCCTGGCCTCAGGAAGGATGGGAGTCGGCTCCTCTGTAGCTGGCTCCCTCCTCGGGTGTTGTCGGGACAGGGAGTCTGCCTTCGTGTTGCGGGACCCGGGGTGATAAGTCAGCGTGAAGTCAAACCGACTGAGGAATCTGGCCCACCGTGCCTGCCGACCATTGAGGCGCTTGGATGCCCGGATGAACGTCAAGTTCTTCTGATCCGTCCAGATGGTGAACTGCTGTTCCGCCCCCTCCAGCCAATGGCGCCACTCCTCCAGAGCAGCCACCACTGCCAGCAGCTCCCGATTCCCGACATCGTAGTTCTCCTCGGCGGGGAGGAACCAGCGAGAGAAGAAGGCGCATGGGTGGACCTTCTGGTCAGACGCTGACCGCTGGGAGAGGACAGCCCCCAACCCGGTGTCCGAAGCGTCCACCTCTACGATGAACTGCCTCTTGGGGTCGGGGTGGAGCAGGACCGGGGCGCTGGTGAACCTCTCCTTGAGGGACTGGAACGCAGAGCGGGCAGCCGGGGACCAGATGAATGGCTGGGAGGGGGAGGTCAGCCTGGTGAGAGGTTCTGCCATGCAGCTGTAGTTCCGGATGAACCTCCGATAGAAGTTCACAAACCCGAGGAAGCTCTGTAATTCCTTCCATGATGTGGGATCGGGCCAGTCCACCACAGCCTGGACCTTGCGGGGGCCGGCCCGGGTCTGTCCCCTCTCAACGACGAAGCCCAGGTAGTCAACGGAAGGGGAATGGAACCGGCACTTCTCTGCCTTGACGAAGAGCCGGTTCCGGAGGAGACGTTCGAGTACCCGGCGGACATGCTGGACATGTTCCTCGAGGGTCCTGGAGAAGATGAGGATGTCATCGAGGTACACCACCACAAACTCGTCGAGCATGTCGCGGAGAATGTCATTCATGAGAGCCTGGAATACCGCCGGGGCGTTGGTGAGGCCGAACGGCATGACCAGGTACTCATAATGACCCCGGGGCGTCTTAAAGGCTGTCTTCCACTCGTCCCCCTTCCGGATCCGGACCAGATGATAGGCACACCGGAGGTCCAGCTTAGTGAAGACTGTAGCCTGGGTGAGGGGCTCAAGGGTGGAACTCATGAGAGGAAGGGGGTACTTGTTCTTGACGGTTATCTCATTGAGTTGGCGATAGTCAATGCAGGGTCGGAGGCCCCCGTCCTTCTTCTTCACGAAAAAGAATCCAGCTGCCACCTGGGAGGACAAGGGCCGAATGAGCGCCGCTGCCAAGGACTCAGAGATGTACTCGTCCATCGCAGCTTTCTCGAGGAAGGTCACACTGTACAGACGACTGCTGGAAAGGGGTGCCCCAGAGTGGAGGTCGATAGCACAGTCATAAGGCCGATGAGGAGGAAGAGATTGGGCCCGGGTCTTGCTGAAAACCTCACCTAACTCATGGTACTCAGGGGGAACAGAGGAGAGGTCGGGAGGCGGGGCACTAGGGGCATGTCGGGGGGGTGGGGCGGGAGCAGCCTGGAGACATTGGGCATGACAGGAGGAGCTCCACTCCATGATGGTACCGGAGGCCCAGGCGATGTGTGGCTCATGCTGCACGAACCAGGGGCGCCCTAGGATCACAGGGACTAACGGGGACTGGATGATGTAGAACCGAAGTCTCTCCACATGGTTACCTGCTATGGTGAGAGAGACAGGGTGGGTGCGTTGGGTGACGCTGGCCAGGCAGCGCTCGTCCAGCGCGAAGGCCTCCATGGGCTTCTCCAGCGTCTCTAGCGGGATGTTAGCCTGGGCAGCAAACTCTGAGTCCAGGAAACACTCATCAGCCCCCGAGTCGAGGAGTGCACCCACCATGAGCCGTTGGTCAGCCCAGGCCAGGGTAACGCTAACTAGATGGTTCTGTGGGGCAGGACGGCGGGAACAGGAAAGTCGGCTCACTAGGATCTCCCGGGGCCCCAGTGAGCCTAGTCTTTTGGCCGAGTGGGGCAGCCGCTGATCAGATGTCCCTTCTGACCACAGTAGAGGCATTGACCCGCCTTGAACCGGGCCTCCCGTTCGGCCGGACTAAGGCGCGTGCGCCCCAGCTGCATAGGTTCCTCCCCCGTCGTGGTCTGGGGCGCGGGGGGAGAAACGGCCACAGGGAAAGTGGGGTGAACAGGAGTAGGGATCCTGTTAGGAGTGCTGGACGACTGGGGAATGGACGGGGATCCACGCAGGGCTCGCTCGCGCCTCTTCTCCCGGAGGCGTCCGTCGATGCAGATGGCGAGCTTGATCAGGTCCTCGAGGGAGGTGGGCTCCTCCCGGGTGGCTAGCTGGTCCTTGACAGCCTCGCTGAGACCTCTCCGGAAGGTGACCCGAAGTGACCGGTCGTTCCAGCTGCTCTCAGCTGCGGCCAGCCTGAACTCCACCGAGTAGTCTGTGACACTGCCACTGCCCTGCTGCCACTGCCCTGCTGGACCCTGGTGCTCAGCCGAGCACCAGGGTCCTGGCCACCGATTGGATGGTGGAAAACCTTCCGTAGTTCCGCCTCAACGGCCTCGTAGGTGAGGCAGAAACTGGCCTTCATGGACCAGGAAGCAGTGGCCCACTGAGCTGCTCGGCCTGTGAGCAGGTTGGTCACGTAAGCAACCCGGGCAGCATCAGACGTGAACATGCTGGGTTGGTGCAGGAAAACCAGCTCACACTGCATGATGAACGTGGCACAGGTCTCAAAGTCGCCATCAAACGGTCGTGGGCTGGAGAGGCAGGGCTCCCGGGGAACTGGGTTGAGCCCCACAGGGTTAACCGGGGCCGCGGGCCCAGGATCTCTGCTTGTTGGCTCGCCAACGCCGCCTGCTGCCTCGTTAGGTTACCCACACAGGCCTGGAGGGGCGGGACCCGAGTCTGAAGATCTCTCACCGCGGCGGAGGCCGCCTCTAGCTGCTGGGTGTGGGAGTTAGTCAGTTGGATCTGTCCGATGAGGGCCGCTCGAAGCGGGCTGGCCAGTACGCTCTCCGTGTCGGCTGGGGTCGTCATGGTCAGTTCGTACTGTTAGGGTTTGTGGAAGACCCCAAGCGCACGACACCAGACAGAGATGGGGTTAGCCGAAAACTGGCGTACTTTATTTATAGGAAGGCAATGAGCGACAAGGAAAAAACGGAAAGTCCAAGGGGGAAAAAAACTCGCGGGTAATCCAAACGGGAACAAGGCAGGATACTTCCACGGGGAAACCTTGCAAGGGAAAAACATGAACCAAGGGCTGGGATGAGTTCATAGACAAAAGGACCATGAGAGGAGAGTCGCTGCTACTGCGGGGAGGTTACAACACGAACTGACAACGGGCACGTGGGAGGCCACCAAACTTAAGCCCAGCCCTGACGAACCGATTGGCTGCCGGCGTGGGGTGGGCAGGCCACGGTGTGGGGTGGGCGAGCCATAACAACATCGCCATAAAGAGACATCACTATGAAGAGAGATCACCATAAAGGGACATCACTATAAAGAGACATCACTATAAAGAGACATCACTAAAGAGACAACACCATAGAGAGACATCACTATAAAGAGACATCACTAAAGAGACATCACTAAAGAGACATCACTATAAAGAGACATCACTAAAGAGACATCACTAAAGAGACATCACCATAAAGAGACATCACTATAAAGAGACATCACTATAAAGAGACATCGCCATAAAGAGACATCACTAAAGAGACATCACTATAAAGAGACATCGCCATAAAGAGGCATCGCTATAAAGAGACATCGCCATAAAGAGACATCGCCATGAAGAGACATCACTATAAAGAGACATCGCCATAAAGAGACATCGCCATAAAGAGACATCACTATAAAGAGACATCACTATAAAGAGACATCGCCATGAAGAGACATCACTATAAAGAGACATCACCATAAAGAGACATCGCCATGAAGAGACATCACTATAAAGAGACATCACCATAAAGAGACATCACTATAAAGAGACATCGCCATAAAGAGACATCGCCATAAAGAGACATCACTATAAAGAGACATCACTATAAAGAGACATCACCATAGAGAGACATCGCCATAAAGAGACATCACCATAAAGAGACATCACCATAAAGAGACATCACTATAAAGAGACATCACCATAAAGAGACATTGCCATGAAGAGACATTGCCATAAAGAGACATCGCTATAAAGAGACATCACTATAGAGAGACATTGCCATAAAGAGACATCACTATAAAGAGACATCACCATAAAGAGACATCACCCTAAAGAGACATCGCCATAAAGAGACATCGCCATAAAGAGACATCACCATAAAGAGACATCACCATAAAGAGACATCACTATAAAGAGACATCGCCATAAAGAGACATCACTATAAAGAGACATCGCCATAAAGAGACATCACTATAAAGAGACATCGCCATAAAGAGACATCACTATAAAGAGACATCGCCATAAAGAGACATCACTATAAAGAGACATCGCCATAAAGAGACATCACTATAAAGAGACATCACTATAAAGAGACATCACCATAAAGAGACATCACTATAAAGAGACATCACCTTAATCGAGAAATCTATGTAATTCTAAAGGGCTCACAAGTTTTTCTTGCAACTGTACCTTGCCAATAAAACTGACTCTGAATCAAAATTCCACAGTGTCTATGTTGAACCCTTTGCTCTGGAGAGCCATTACATCGCTTGAGGAAGTGGTATGAAAACCAGGATTTAATTTCTAGGAAGCAGTCAGAAAGGGAATTGGGTGGAAGAGTGGAGGTAGGTTTGGTGGATAGATAAAGCTGGGTGTTATCCACGTAACAGTGAAATTGGATGCCAAATTTCCTGAAAATGTGGCCAAGAGGTAGTAGGTAAATAATAAATGGGAAGGGTCCCAATACAGAGCCCTGGGGAACACCAGTAGTAACAGGAAAGGACTGTGATCGCAAATTTTTAAGTTGGGCAAATTGAATGTGGTCAGAAAGATATGATCTAAACCAGTCGGGGGGGGGGCAGTTATTCCAATGGAAGCTAATCTCACTACGAGGATGTTGTGCGAGACGTTGTCTTGTTTCACCCCGTTTATTGTAAAGCGACTTTGGGTGTTAGAAAAGCGCTATATAAGATTGAATTATTATTATTATTATCAAAGGCTGCACTCAGATCAAGGAGGACAAGTATGGTTAACAGCCCAGAGTCAGCTGCCATCAACAGATCATTAGTGATTTTCAACAAGGCTGTCTCCGTACTGTGCATGGAGCGAAAACCAGACTGGAATTGTTCAAACAGATTGTTGTTAGTCAAGTGAGCGTGTACCTGAGATGCGACTGTTCTTTCAAGTGGTTTAGAAAGAAATGGTAAATTTGAGATTGGGTGAAAATTATTCAAATTGTTGGGGTCTGCACCAGGTTTCTTGAGTATTGGAGTTATTGCAGCTGTTTTGAGAGATGAGGGAACAAGACCAGAGGTAAGGGAGGAATGTATGATATCAGTTATAAAGAGGATAGAGAGGGTAGACAGGCTTTTACTAAATGAGTAGGAAGGGGGTCTAACTGACAGGTAGATGATTTGGATTTGTGAATAAGACCAGATATTTCTGCAACAGTTGGGAATTTAAAACTAGATAGTGAAGAACAGAGGGGAACAGAAGGGTGACTAAGATGAACTGTATGCAGTATTGTCCGACGAGGTCAATTGCTGATGAATATTTTCAATTTTGGCATTAAAAAAGGTCATGACGGCGTTACATTGAGCAATTGAATACAGGTGAGGTGCAAGAGTGTCTGGTGGCTGTAAAGTGTTGTTTACCACTGAAAACAGGGCTCAACTGTTCCCTTCGCCAGATCTAATTAAATTTGCATAATAAGACGATTTTGCTGTGGACAGAGCCTCCTTACAATACAGTTTTTAAATCAGTCAGCCAACGCAATGATCAGATTGATAAAACTCCTGGTGTAGGAGATTTGATCAAGGATTTATAGATTTGGCCGTTAGGCGGTGCCGTCAAAATTGCTTTTAGAAAGTGTTGTCGTGCTCACCTCCCCATGCATGTCAGTTTCACAATTTAGGTCCCATCAAGCAAGGTGAATATAAATATTTGATCTATTTCATTATGTCCCTTCCACTGGGGCTGGGCTCTTGAGGGGGAGGGCTTGGGGCTCCTGACACATGTGTGTGTGTGTGGGGGGGGCACATTGGTTCGAATTACACAACAGGCAATCAGAAGCATGAAGTGTGTGTGGTGTCATAGAAAACAGCTGGGTAGAGTTCTTACACATCTCCAATCCTCTGTTGGTGATGCGGATCTTGCAGCCAGGCGGTTCATCGGCCATGATGGAGAAAACGCAGAGAAACAGGAAGAGGAGGGGCAACAGACAGGAAGTCATTCTGGGGCTGAACAAACAGAACTGAAAGACAGAAGGAGACATGGGATTAACATATACTTACACACACACACACACACACACACACACACACACACACACACACACACACACACACACACACACACACACACACACACACCATCATCGGCAGTCACTCAGGGTCGAGTATGACTGTCCTCCTAGGTCCGTGTGTGTCTTCAGGTGGGTTTAGAGGCTGATCCTGGAGCCACATATGTTGGGACAATGGTGTGCAAGAGTGTGAAGAAGTGGTTGAAGATGTGGTCTGGGCCTTTCTGGTAACTTGTTCCTTCCTGAGTCTGCGCTTGTTTTCAGCAACACAGCCAAGGTCATGGTTGTAGCGCCCAGCAGCCTCACAGACAGCCAGTCTCCAGGCCTCCCTGTTTTTTGTTGCTTGTTCCCAGGTGTTAAGGTTGATGCTAAACCTTTTGATGTGGGCCTTGATGTTGTATTTATATTGCTTCTTTCGTCCTAATGGGGCACAGCGTCCTGTCACGACCTGAGAGTAAAGGACTTGTTTCAGGAGGCGAGAGTCAGACATGCGGAGGACATGGCCAGTCCATCTCAGCTCATGTTGTGCGATGGTGGCAGTTATAGTAGGCATGTTGGCCTCCTCGAGGACGGTGAAGTTCGTGCGCTTATCCTCCCCGCTGATCTTAAGGATCTTCCTGAGGCATTGCTGTTGATATGCCTCGAGTGCCCTCAGGTGCCTGCTATATGTGGTCCAGGTTTCTGACCTATATATAGTAGGGTGGGCAGCACTGCCGCTTTGCACACCAGAATCTCTGTTCTAGCCTGAAGGTCGCGGTTTTCAAAAACAATTTTTACTCAAGCTTGAGAAGACCTGGCTGGCACAACTGAGATGAGGGTGTATTTCAATGTAAATGTTGGCTTTGGAGGAGAGAAGGCTGCCAAGATATGGGAACTGTTCCACATTTTTATCCAAAGGAATTGAATCAAGTGCAACTGGACTTGGTATATATCCTTGGTATATATCCGTATATATCCTTGGTATACAGTGCATCCGGAAAGTATTCACACCCCTTCACTTTCCCCACATTTTGTTATGTTACAGCCTTATTCCAAAATTGATTAAATTCCTTTTTCCCTCATCAATCTACACACAATACCCCATAATGACAAAGCGAAAAAGCTTTTGTAGAATTTTTTGCAAATTCATTAAAAACTGAAATATTGCATGTACATAAGTATTCACACCCTTTACTCAGTACTTGGTTGAGGCACCTTTGGCAGCGATTACAGCCTCAAGTCTTCTTGGGTATGAAGCTACAAGCTTGGCACACCTATATTTGGGGTATTTCTCCCATTCTTCTCTGCAGATCCTCTCGAACTCTGTAAGGTTAGATGGGGAGTGTCGTTGCACAGCTATTTTCAGGTCTTTCCGGAGATGTTCAATCGGGTTCAAGTCTGGGCTCTGGCTGGGCCACTCAAGGACATTCACAGACTTGTCCCGAAGCCACTCCTTCGTTGTCTTGGCTGTGTGCTTAGGGTCGTTGTCGTGTTGAAAGGTAAACCTTCGCCCCAGTCTGAGGTCCTGAGCACTCTGGAGCAGGTTTTCATCAAGGATCTCTCTGTACTTTGCTCCATTCATCTTTCCCTCGATCTTGACTAGTCTCCCAGTTCCTGCCGCTGAAAAACATCCCCACAGCATGATGCTGCCACCACCATGCTTCACTGTAGGGATGGTATTAGCAAGGTGATGAGAGGTGCCTGGTTTCCTCCAGACGTGACGTTTGGCATTCAGGCCAAAGAGTTCAATCTTGGTCTCATCAGACCAGAGAATCTTGTTTCTCATGGTCTGAGAGTCCTTTAGGTGCTTTCTGGCAAACTCCAAGCGGGCTGTCATGTGCCTTTTACTGAGCAGAGGCTTCCGTCTGGCCACTCTACCATAAAGGCCTGATTGGTGGAGTGCTGCAGAGATGGTTGTCCTTCTGGAAGGTTCTCTCATCTCCACAGAGGAACGCTGGAGCTCTGTCAGAGTGACCATCGGGTTCTTGGTCACCTCCCTGACCAAGGCCCTTCTCCCCCGACTGCTCAGTTTGGAAGGCGGCCAGCTCTAGGAAGAGTCCTGGTGGATCCAAACGTCTTCCATTTACGAATGATGGAGACCAGTGTGCTCTTCGGGACCTTCAAAGCTGCAGAAATTTTTTGTACCCTTCCCCAGATCTGTGCCTTGATATTATCCTGTCTCGGAGGTCCACAGACAATTCCTTTGACTTCATGGCTTGGTTTCTGCTCTGACATGCACTGTCAACAGTGGGACCTTATATAGACAGGTGTGTGCCTTTCCAAATCATGTCCAATCCATTGAATTTACTACAGGTGGACTCCGATCAAGATGTAGAAACATCTCAAGGATGATCAGTGGAAACACGATGAACCTGAGCTCAATTTCGAGTGTCATAGCAAAGGCTGTGAATACTTCTGTACATGCAAAATTTCAGTTTTTTATTTTTAATAAATTTGCAAAAATTTCAACAAAACCTTTTTCACTTTGTCATTATGGGGTATTGTGTGTAGATTGATGAGAAAAAAAAAGGAATTTAATCCATTTTGGAATAAGGCTGTAACATAACAAAATGTGGGGAAAGTGAAGGGGTGTGAATACTTTCCGGATGCACTGTATATCCAGTTGCACTTGATTCAATTCCTTTAGATAACCATGACCTGGATGAATGAGAACATTCACATACATGTTCCACATTTTCAAGTCTGGTGTTGTCTACAGAGATGGACGGGGACAGAGCAGGGCTATTTCTGTTGGGGGGGGGGTTAGTAGACACACACACACACACACACACACACACACACACAGATCACATCACATTTACTCTCGTTTGCTCTGTCCCTCTCCCTCTCTAAAGGAAGTGTTGGACGGCTGCTAGCAGAGTACTGTGGAGTGTGCACATGGTCAGGGACTGCGTGTGATCCTCTGAACTGAAATCACGGTGTGCTATGAACTAATGTAAGCCCGCCCTTTCACAACTCCCTACTCCTTTCACAAAAGCCTCCTCTCGTCTCCTCCTTTACCTTCTTCTCTTTTCTTCTCACCTCTTCACGCCAAGAGTTTCAACAGGAGTTTTGACTCAGCCATCAGATTCAACAAACTGTTGAAAATGTAGCTTCTTCCTGCTTAGATTTATAGTAAAGATGAATCCATTGCTCTTATTCCATGACACTGGAAACACCATACATGCTTTCTTCTCTTCCTGCAAAACCTGTAGCTCCCTATAGACAGGTGTGAAGCATGCATGCTTGTCCTAACTTCAGGTTGTCCAACAAACATCCCGCAGCCAGACTTGTGACTGGCACCTGGAAGAGGGACCTCATTACATGTGTGTTGGCTGCTCTATACTGGCTCCCTGTTAGTTTTACACTGTTGTGGGGGGTTTTTTTTTTCCGAAAACCTACCTTTTTACTAAGACCTGTGGTCTGTAGTCTTTTAATCTTTTTTTTTTTGTTCTTATCTTGTGTAAAGCGTCCTTGAGTTCCTTGAAATGCGGTATACAAAACCAAGTTGTTGTTGTTGTTGTTTCAAAGCAGTATTAACTCTCTCTACTAACTCTATTAACTATCTATTAACACTCTTACCCCTTTCAGACCAAGCTCCGACCCGGGTCGGACCAGGGTTGATTTTGTGTATGAAAGGGATAACCCGGGTTGTCCGACCCCGCTTGGCGACCTGGGTCAAGAGGTGGGTCAGACCAGGGTTGACTTCGGTGTGAATTTTTTTTTGTTTTTGTTTTTTTTTGTTTATTGAACATTGTTCATGTTCATGTACAGATTCTTGAAGAAAGTTCATTACAAAACAAACATGGCAAATATACATTCCATCCAAACATACATAGATATATCCAAAGTGCCAACGGGAACAGTATGTAAACATTTCTATACATTATATCAGGAAGTGCATAGAGATTGAATGTCATATGACAAATATACGGAAATGTATTATGAAAATAAGGGTACAAACAATAATAAATTAAATACATGACATACACTAAAATAATAAAACATAGTCCATCATACAAGGGGGAATTAATAAGGATATCAGTCTTCTGATTCAGTAGGAAAATGTCTTAACACCTCATAAATCTTTAGAGCTTTTGTATCGGTCATTAATTTTAAAGATTTCAAGTATAATCTAAATTCATTTAAAAAAACAACACATTTGGGGGACGACTTAAAGTATTTATTTTTATGAATAAAGAATTTGGCTAAGCAGAGGATTACATTACAACAGAGTTCATCGTTTTTGTTTTGCAAAATCCTACCAGATGTTATATTGTCTCTAGAAATCCAAGTTGGGAAGGACAAAATCCTTTGCTTTATCCATTTGTGAACGTCAAGCCAGAACGCAAGTACCACACATGAGAAAAATACATGGTCCGTAGTTTCTATGTCACTTTCACAAAATGAACATATATTATCGTCAAAACCAAACCGTGATCTAAGTAGTTCTTTAGAGGGATATATGTTATTCATAATTTTGAAGTGTGTTTCCTTCGCTTTGGGGGGGGGGGGGGATAGGAAATGTTAGATACATTGATCTCAATTTAATAATTGATTTTTTATCAAATTTGTGTAAAATGTCATTTTTGTTTTGTCTTTCAGGGCATAAGTTTTCAGTGAGACAGTTTCTAATAAAATGATTATCACATTTTTTGTCCGAGATTAAAAACCCTTGAATTGACAGTGGGGCCAATCGTGGCTGTATAGGTTGGTAAGTCATTATATTTGTTATCAGAGATGCAAATTCTTTGGGGAGTGCTTTATGTAATTTAGTAAAGTCTGATTTGGGAGGCTTGAAAGTACGTTTTGTCTGGAATTCTTCATAATTTAATAAATTACCACGAGGATCAACTATCGACCATATATTTTCCTCATACCAATCTTTAAAGAATAAAGACTTGTTCCGATATAATATATATCTATTATTCCAAAGTACAGTTGTGTGGGGTGAAAAGTTATGTACATATAACATTCTCCAATACAACAGTATCTGTTTATGGAACTCTGATAATGAAACAGGAAGTTTATCAATATTATAGTCAGATCTGAGTAGAATCCAAAGGAGTTGAATCAAGTGCAACTGGACTTGGTATATATCCGGATATATACCAAGTCCAGTTGCACTTGATACAACTCCTTCGGATAACCATGACCTGGATGAATGAGAACATTCACAGACATCTGAGTAGAAATTTCAATCCTCCAATTTTATTGAATAAGTGATTTGGAATACAGTACCAGAAGGAGTTACTATGTTTGATCCAAGATTTTAGCCAATTTATTTTTAAAGTTCCATTAAGGCAATCAAAATCAATAACTTTTAGTCCTCCATCCTTTACTTCTTTAACCATATGGCTTTTCTTTATATAGTGTGGTCTGTTTTGCCAAATGACATTTAGATTAATCTGATTGATTGATTTGATTAATTTTTTGGAATGGCGTGAGAATAGGTTGGGTAAATACACCCTGATAAGCATTCCATCTTAGTTAAATACATTCTGCCAAGAACTGACAGGTCTCTTTGGAGCCAGATGTTTAGCTTGGATTTACATTCCTTTAACTTATTTTCTACATTCAAAGACTGACTTCGTTTTTGGTCTTTTGAAAGGAAAATTCCCAGGTATTTGATTTCTGATTTAATAGGAATATTACAGATTTCTTTTAGTGGGGTGTCATGTACAGCCAATAGTTCACATTTTTTTTAAATTTAGTGTTAATCCTGAAGCTTTAGAGAATTTTTCAACTTTTTCAATAGTTGTTGGAATTTGGTGTCTATCTTTTAAGAAAATTGTCGTGTCATCTGCTAGTTGGCTGATGATAATATCTGTACCTAATACATTTAGTTGTTTAATGTCATCACAATTTTTGAGGTAAATTGCTAACATTTCTGTAACTAGTATGAATAAATATGGAGAAACCGGACAACCCTGAGGAATCCCTACATTAACCTTAAAACTGGGGGTGGTGCCAGCAGGTAGTATCACACAGCTGGTAATATTCTGATAGTCCACTGACAAAATTCCTAAAATTAACTCCAAATCCAAAATGTTCAAGTACCAAGATGATAAATGGATGCTCCACAGAGTCAAACGCTTTATAAAAAACTAAAAACAGGAGAAACCCATCATCTTCAATTTGGTTCCTGTATTCAGTAATGTCCATTACCAGCCTTATATTGTTGTGGATTGATCTTCCTTTTAGAAAACCTGATTGTGTTTCTGCAATAGGATTCAAAATCCCTGTTTGAAGACGAGTAGTGAAAATGTAGGTTAGGAGTTTGTAGTCTGAGTTTCTAAGAGTGATGGGCCTTCTATTATCTATAAATCTGGGGTCTTTTCCAGGTTTTGGAATTGAAATGATAATCCCTTGTTTCATTGTAGGTGGAGGTGTGCAAGTTTCAAATATTTCCATGAAAACTTGACGTAGTAGTTCTCTAATATCTTCCCAGAAATGTCTGTAGAAGTCACCTGTGAGGCCGTCTGACCCAGGGGGTTTATTTAGAGACAAGCGACTAATAACTGCATCAAGTTCTGCAATTGTTATTTGATGATCGCAAGTTTGTTTGAAACCATCTTCAATTTTGGGGAATATAACTTGCTATATCCTTTAAGAATGCATGACAATCCTCATTAGAACATTTAGAGTTGTAAAGCTGGCTATAGAATTTAAGGATTTCCGAGGAGATAAATATTTCATCTGTGGTTTCTATATCATCAATTATCAAGGATTTAATGTTATTTTTTTCCTGCCTTCTTTTTTCAAGGTTACAGAAATATGCTGAGTTTTTTTCACTCTCCTCTATCCATTTAGCTCTAGACCTAATAAAGGCTCCTTTTGCTTTCTGAGTGTAGATTTCATCTAAATTATTATTATTATTTTCTGTTTCTCGTCTTCAGTGGGATTAGGTTTATTGCAGTAAACATTAAGCTATTTAATTATATCTAGTTCTTTTCTTTCAAGATCTTTTTTAATTTTTTTACTGAATGAGATGGGTTGGTGTATTTTATATTTTAGGAACTCCCATTTCTTAACAGGCGTTGTTAGTTCTTCAGAGTTTATGATCTCTTGAATCAATAGTTTAATTCTTCTACAGTAATCAGAATTTTTATTTAGACTGGAGTTAAATTTCCAATATTTGTGAGAATAAGTACTCCTGTTTTTAGGTTTAACATGTAGAGAAATAATGCTGTGATCAGTAAGTGGAGCATCCGAGATATCAGAGTTGATATCATAGCGCAGCAAGTGGCTTGCAATTAACCAATAGTCAATTCTAGATTTTAAATTTGAATTTGGGCTGAACCATGAGTATCTAAATATTCCTGGATTTAAATATCACCATGCATCAATCAGATTTTGTTCATTGCACAAGTTAGAAAATATGGAATTAGGGTGACTTGCAGAATGTCTAAGAGGATATTTATTAAAGAAATCATCCTGGACTAAATTCAGATCCCCTCCAACTATAATATTATCAGTTGAGTATGATAATTTTAAGTTGTCTAATTGTAAGCTTATTTGATCAAATAGTCTTCTGTTTTCTGTGCTATTGTTGTAGCCATAAACATTAATCAGAATGAATTTCAATTCATCTATGTTTAGGGTAAGAATCAACCAGTGGCCATGTTCATCTGCCTTGTGGGATATAACCAGACCTCTGAAGTTTTTTAGGAGGATGGCAACCCCTGCTGATCTTGAAGTGCCATGGCTGAAGAAAGCATCATCTCCCCATTGTTTAGACCAAAATAAAGTATCCTAAATCTTGGAGTGAGTTTCTTGTAGAAAAACAACGTTTGCATTTTCCCCTTTACAGAATAAGTAGAAGCTTTTCCTTTTTGTCATGTCTCTTAGACCCCTTGCATTAACAGAAATGAGAGATATATCATTTTTTAGACTAAACATAGAACACAAAAAACACAGAGATAAATAACTGAACTGTTAAAGAACAAGAAAAATGGTTTATCTGCTAGTAGTTACTGAACTTTGTGTAACAAAACCCTAAGCATTTTTTCTATTTATAACTCACTTGTTTTAGGAATCAACATTCCAGGTCATTTAGGTCTATGGTGTGACTCTCTGTCCGTTAATGAACGCATATGGGCCACGGAAAACAGTCTTCAGACCTGCCCTCCTTGCTTGCTCAACTTTCGGCCAAACAGCTTGCCGTGCCTCCCTGTCTTCTTTGGTGAGATCTTCTGCGAAGTGGACGTTGAGATTCTTGCAGACTGGGGGAAGTTTGGTGGTTCACCAGAGTTCATCCCTGTAGAGCCGTCCAGTGAACTGCATGATGATCTGACGAGGGCGGCTGTTGTTGTTCGGCCCCAGACGGTGCACAGAGTCCAGGATGAGATCCATCTTCTCCTTCCAGTGTGGAACAATCTCCCCGATGATTTCAGCGACGAGCTGTCGTGTATTCTCCTCCTTTTCTTCTTTCAGGCCGTTAATTCTTAAGTTCCATCTTCTCTTGTAGCGCTCCAGTTCTGCAGCTCTCTTTTCCACCTCTGTAGCTCTCTTTTCCAGCTCTGCGTTCTTCACACGAAGTTGTTTTATTTCTCCATCCAACTCTGTTTTTAACCTTGCACTCTTTGATTTCGGCCGAGTTAAACTCGACCGCTTTTGCGATGTTAGCAATGGTCAGTGTGTTTTGTTTCAATTCCGTCTTGAAATCCTACATCATGTTGCGGAGAGTACCGATGGCAGCTAAGATAGCAGCATTCGAGGTATCCTCAGCATGGGCTCCAGCAGTTGTGGCCTCATCTCCTTTTTGTTTTTCCTGAGGACCTGGCGGCTTAGCAGGAGGTGTAAGGGTGTTTTTCTGAGGACCTGGCGGCTTAGCAGGAGGTGTAAGGGTGTTTTTCTGAGGACCTGGCAGCTTAGCAGGAGATGTAAGGGTGTTTTTGCTGAGGACCTGGCGGCTTAGCAGGAGGTGTAAGGGTGTTTTCTGAGGACCTGGTGGCTTAGCAGGAGATGTAAGGGTGTTTTTCCTGAGGACCTGGCGGCTTAGCATGAGATGTAAGGGTGTTTTCTGAGGACCTGGCAGCTTAGCAGGAGATGCAAGGGTGTTTTCTGAGGACCTGGCGGCTTAGCAGGAGGTGTAAGGGTGTTTTCCTGAGGACCTGGCGGCTTAGCAGGAGATGTAAGGGTGTTTTCTGAGGACCTGGCAGCTTAGCAGGAGATGTAAGGGTATTTTCCTGAGGACCTGTCGGCTTAGCAGGAGATGCAAGGGTGTTTTCCGAGGACCTGGCGGCTTAGCAGGAGGTGTAAGGGTGTTTTCCTGAGGACCTGGCAGCTTAGCAGGATATGTAAGGGTGTTTTCTGAGGACCTGGCAGCGTAGCAGGAGATGTAAGGGTGTTTTCTGAGGACCTGGCGGCTTAGCAGGAGATGTAAGGGTGTTTTCCTGAGGACCTGGCGGCTTAGCAGGAGATGCAAGGGTGTTTTCTGAGGACCTGGCGGCTTAGCAGGAGGTGTAAGGGTGTTTTCCTGAGGACCTGGCAGCTTAGCAGGAGATGTAAGGGTGTTTTTCCTGAGGACCTGGCAGCTTAGCAGGAGGTGTAAGGGTGTTTTTCTGAGGACCTGGCAGCTTAGCAGGAGATGTAAGGGTGTTTTCCTGAGGAGCTGGCGGCTTAGCAGGAGATGTAAGGGTGTTTTCCTGAGGACCTGGCAGCTTAGCAGGAGATGTAAGGGTGTTTTCCTGAGGACCTGGCAGCTTAGCAGGAGGTGTAAGGGTGTTTTCCTGAGGACCTGGCGGCTTAGCAGGTGATGTAAGGGTGTTTTTCTGAGGACCTGGCAGCTTAGCAGGAGGTGTAAGGGTGTTTTCCTGAGGACCTGGCAGCTTAGCAGGAGATGTAAGGGTTTTTTCCTGAGGAGCTGGCGGCTTAGCAGGAGATAAAAGGGTGTTTTCCTGAGGACCTGGCAGCTCAGCAGGAGGTGTAAGGGTGTTTTCCTGAGGACCTGGCAGCTCAGCAGGAGGTGTAAGAGTGTTTTCGTGCCTTTGGTGTTTGTCTCCATGTTCTCTGGACCGCAGTAGTCGTGCATGTGGAGAGCCTTTAGCTTCGCGTTAGCTTTAGCCATTTTTAGTTTACAGTGTGTTTAGGAAGTGACCGAAATGACCTACTCAGTTCTAAGAGCGACTCCGATAGATTCCAACGCAAACAGAGAAAGTTTCCTGTGAGTTTTTTGTCCAAGGTTGTCGGTTTCAGGGTTTGTTACGTGAGCTGTTTATTCCGCGTCCGCTCCCTCCGCTATCTTGCCGCTTCCCGGGACAAATGAATCTATTGGTTACGAATGGCGACGCACATCAGTGACGCAATCACAGGCTGCCGTTGTGCATATTATGTAGGTGCACGAGCCTTCATCAATGGACAGGACATGACCTGAGGTAAACATGACTGATTTCAACTGAGCCTTCTCCATGGCTTGCAGGTCCAACAAAGCTCAGTCTCCTGACTCTCTAAACTGGTATGCTGTTAGACTTTTCATCACAGGGACAACTGAGCCTACTTGAACTCTCGTTTATTTTACATTCTTTTCTTACAATATTTCTTACAATGTTTTATCCTACTGATTTTTTTATAGACAACAGCTTGAAAAACTAAGTGGTTTAAAACATGTAGGACACCCTTATTTTGCTCAATTTATATTATATTGTCACCTACTATGTTGACTGTTCCAACTGCAACTAATGCTCAGCGTACCAGGTCATAACTACTTGTTCAGTATTATTTCATAAGTTTTCTTATCTTAAGAATTTCTTTGTGTATACTTTCCCTAAATGCCAGGGGGTTCAGGAATGTTACAAAACGTAAAGCATTATTTTTATTTTCGAAACAGTTTGATACAGATTTTTGTTTCTGTCAAGAATCTCACTCAATCGCAAGTGATGTGAATTTTTGGAGAGCCCAATGGGGTAACGATTTATGGTTTTCTCACAGCTCAGAAAGATCGGCGGGTGTCTTAACCATGAAAAATAGATATAACGGCGACATCCTACACACAGACACAGATGCTAAAGGACATTTCATCTGTCAAATTATCAGTTATGATAAAATTATTTTGATTATTGTTAATGTGTATGGATACAACTCTAATTTAGAAAATTCTAAGTTATTTACTGTCATAGAGAATAGACTTAAACATTGGCTCACTAAATTTCCAAATTCCCAAATAATAATTGGAGGAGACTTTAATGTAACTTTGAATCCACTTATAGATAGATGGCCACCTACACAAGATAATAACAGAAACAATTTTATTAAATCTTTTATAGAAAGATATGATTTAGTAGACATATGGAGAGTCAAATCCCCAGATACGGTAACGTTCACTTGGAAGAACAAAGGAAACACAAAGCTTTCACGTTGAGATTTTTGGTTAGTTTCCAAACATTTTAATGAACAAGATATCACAGTAAAAGTTATCCCTTGTCCCTTAAGTGATCATAAGGCTATCTACATATCAATTAATCTGTTTCCCTCTGATAAAAGCTGCAAAGCCAAATATTGGAAATTGAACAACTCTCTTCTTAAATATGAGGAAGTTAAAATGAAAATTTCACAATTGATAACGCTTTACTTTGATAAGGCAAAAATAAATAATTCATTCAGATTGAGCTATTTAAGTATGAATCAGCGAAATATTTTAGGACTTACGGAAGTAATCTTGCCAAAATTAGATTAGAAGAACAGAACATTATCACAGATATTTCTTTACTCTCTCAAATTTCACCAGATGCCTTAACAAAAGAAGACAAAATTAAATTGTATGAGTCACAAGAGAAACTTGATGTGATCTATAAAAGAAGGGCAGAAGGAGCGTTTATTAGATCGCGGACACAATGGCTAGAAAAGGGTGAACAGAACTCTGCATATTTTTTCAAACTAGAAAAATATCATGGAAAAATTAATACCATTAATGAACTAAAAATTAATGATAGTATAAGAGATGACCCAAAACTAATATCTGATTTTTGTTCTACTTTTTATAAAAACCTGTACACATCTGAATACTCTGAAGATAATACTCAAACGTTCCTGAATTCACTACAGCATACCTCTCGACTTAAAGACTCTGAAAGAGATCTTTGTGATCTCCCTTTATCACTAACAGAGGTTAGCAACTGTATTAATTATTTAAAGGAGAACAAATCTCCGGGAACAGATGGCTTATCTTCTGAATTCTATAAATTGTTTTCACAGCAGATGGCACCATTTCTTCTACAAGTGTTTAATGAAAGCCTATCATCCAGTCGTTTACCTGCAAGTATGACTCAATTACATTAATTCCTAAACCACGCAAAGATCCACGTTATATTGACAACTGGCGCCCAATCTCTCTTCTAAATAATGACTATAAAATATTGGCTATGATTCTTGCTAGAAGAATCAAGAAAGTTCTAGATTCCATAATTGATGAAGCACAATCAGGATTCATGCCTAATAGACACATCACCAACAATATTAGACTAGTTTTAAATGTACTTGATTACTCACACCTCATTTCTGATAGCAGCTTTTTGCTCTTCTTAGACTTCTTTAAAGCCTTTGACACGGTGGAACATACTTTTCTCTTTCATTCGTCAAAGAAATTTGGTTTTGGAGACTTTTTTTGCAATACAATTAAAACCCTTTACAATAATGCCAACTGTTCAATCAAGCTTAAATATGGGTCATCTTCCAGGTTTGAGGTCAAACGTGGCGTTTGTCAAGGTTGCCCGATATCGCCATATTTATTTCTACTCGCTGCCCAACTTCTATGTGACCATATTAAGTGTAGTAATCTGAAAGGTGTTTCTATTGCTGATAGAACTGTTGTAATTAGTCAACTAGTGGATGACACCACTTTATTTCTAAAAGACAGCTCCCAAGTACCTTTAGCTATTAATATTGTAGAACAATTTACTAAAGCTTCGGGCCTTCATTTAAATCTTAAAAAATGTGAATTATTAGCTATCAAAGATTGCTGTGTTGATTCAATTTCCAATATTCAAGTTAAAAATTCGGTTACTTATTTAGGTATCATTATAGATAAAAATGAATCCCAAAAATGTAACACTAACTTCAATCCAATAATTAACAAAACTAAACAAAAATTCAATCTGTGGCTCTTACGTGACTTATCTTTAAGGGGCCGAATTCTCCTCTCAAAGGCTGAAGGAATATCGAGATTAACATATCCTGCACTATCATTAGGTATAGATAGTCATATATGCAGAACAATAGATAAAATATTATTTGATTTTGTATGGAAAAACCGCACCCATTATCATAGGAAATCTGTTCTGATGAGCGAATACAATAATGGTGGCCTTAATTTTTTAGACTTTTCCACACTAAATTACACCTTTAAAATAAATTGGATCAGACGTTACCTTATATGTCCATCTTCTCTTTGGAATTTCATTCCCCATTTTGTCTTTTCTTCAATTGGTGGTCTTAAATTTTTGCTTCTATGTAACTATAACATTGACAAAATTCCCCTCAAACTGTCTTCGTTCCGCAAACAAATGTTACTGGCATGGTGTCTAATTTACAAAAACAACTTTTCTCCTCACAGGTTTTTTATTTGGAATAATAGATATTTGCTGTATAAAAACAAATCTATCTTTTTCAAACAGTGGTTTGACAACAATATTCTTTTGATTAGTCAGTTGTATAACCAACATGGGCAACTTTACAATTACGTTGAATTCATTCAGCATTATAGATTCCCTGTTACACCTAAAGAATTTTCTATTGTTTTTGATGCTGTTCCCTCTGGTATTGTTTCAATTTTCAAAGGTGTTAATGTGAATGTTAATCTCCCTATATCAGTAGATGTAACTGAAACAACTGTTGGGAAAGCATGCTTTTCATGGAACACCAAGAACAAAAACAAGATTATTCGTCAACTGTTTCAACAAGATATTATTAGCTCACCCTCTGCCTTATCTTATTGGTCTGCCTTTGTTGGTGAAAAAAATTGTTTGGGAGAAAATTTGGCTTTTACCTCATAAGTTCCTCTTGACTAATAAAGTAAAAGACATATCTTTCAAAATTATTCATAGATTCTATCCAACTAATCATTATTTGCAGAGACTTAAGAAGGACATTGATGTGAGTTGTTCTCTCTGTGGTTTGTTTAATGAAACATTGGTTCATTTATTTCGGTCTTGCCCACACACTAAACAACTGTGGAGTAGGTTGTCTCGTTTGATTATTGATCATATTTACCCTCTTTTCACCCTGAGTTGGAAAAATGTATTGTTTGGATATACTGAATTTGATAGGAACCTCGATTCTCAGTATTATTTAATCAATTTGCTAATTATCTTAACAAAATTTTACATTCACAGATCTAAATTCTCTAGCAAGAAACCTAATTTTCCTGAGCAGTCTGCGTATATCAAACAATATATTTCATCAATATCTGATAGTGAAAACAAAAAAGCTGTAAAAACTTATAAGCACTTTATGATTTACAAAATATTTAGTTAAGTATGTAATTTATTTGTTTTACTTTATACAATCCCCCTGGCGTATTTATGTTAATGTTTATGATAATATATGAGTTAATGTTGTATACATTTGATAATGTGACTATTGTTGATTGACATTGTTGTATACTATTTTTGTACACTTTTGTTAATAAAGTTCTTAAAAAAATAAAAACAAACAAACGGTGCGACGCTGGCGGGATTGTTTTTTCAAACACATTGTTGGTGAACGTGGATTAAAGCAACATGGAGACATGGCAAGATGGAGAAGTGCGGGAGCTCCTCGCTGTGCGTGGTGAGGAGGAGACCAACAGGCAGATGACCGGGACGCTGAGGGACAACATTGTGTACGCGACCCTAGCAAGGCTGCTGCACCAGAGAGGCGTCCGGCGATCCCAAAACCAGATCCCAAACACCCTGAAGAAACACCAAGTCCAAACAAACTGAAGGCACTGAAGAAACACCAAGTCCAAACAAACTGAAGGCACTGAAGAAACACCAAGTCCAAACAAACTGAAGGCACTGAAGAAACACCAAGTCCAAACAAACTGAAGGCACTGAAGAAACACTAAGTCCAAACAAACCGAAGGCACTGAAGAAACACTAAGTCAAAACAAACTGAAGGCACTGAAGAAACACCAAGTCCAAACAAACCGAAGGCACTGAACAAACACGAAGTCCAAACAAACTGAAGGCACCGAAGAAACACCAAGTCCAAACAAACTGAAGGCACTGAAGAAACACCAAGTCCAAACACACTGAAGGCACTGAAGAAACACCAAGTCCAAACAAACTGAAGGCACTGAAGAAACACCAAGTCCAAACAAACTGAAGGCACTGAAGAAACACCAAGTCCAAACAAACTGAAGGCACTGAAGAAACACTAAGTCCAAACAAACTGAAGGCACTGAACAAACACGAAGTCCAAACAAACTGAAGGCACTGAACAAACACGAAGTCCAAACAAACTGAAGGCACTGAACAAACACGAAGTCCAAACAAACTGAAGGCACTGAACAAACACTAAGTCCAAACAAACTGAAGGCACTGAAGAAACACCAAGTCCAAACAAACTGAAGGCACTGAAGAAACACCAAGTCCAAACAAACTGAAGGCACTGAAGAAACACTAAGTCCAAACAAACCGAAGGCACTGAACAAACACCAAGTCCAAACAAACCGAAGGCACTGAAGAAACACCAAGTCCAAACAAACTGAAGGCACTGAACAAACACGAAGTCCAAACAAACTGAAGGCACTGAAGAAACACCAAGTCCAAACAAACTGAAGGCACTGAAGAAACACCAAGTCCAAACAAACTGAAGGCACTGAACAAACACGAAGTCCAAACAAACCGAAGGCACTGAACAAACACGAAGTCCAAACAAACTGAAGGCACTGAACAAACACGAAGTCCAAACAAACTGAAGGCACTGAAGAAACACTAAGTCCAAACAAACTGAAGGCACTGAAGAAACACCAAGTCCAAACAAACCGAAGGCACTGAAGAAACACTAAGTCCAAACAAACCGAAGGCACTGAACAAACACCAAGTCCAAACAAACCGAAGGCACTGAAGAAACACCAAGTCCAAACAAACTGAAGGCACTGAAGAAACACCAAGTCCAAACAAACTGAAGGCACTGAAGAAACACCAAGTCCAAACAAACTGAAGGCACTGAAGAAACACCAAGTCCAAACAAACTGAAGGCACTGAAGAAACACCAAGTCCAAACACACTGAAGGCACTGAAGAAACACCAAGTCCAAACACACTGAAGGCACTGAAGAAACACCAAGTCCAAACACACAGGCGACGCTGTGGTGCTCCCTGGGTGTTGCAAACCACCATAACACAACGGCCCGTCTGCACCGTGGGTCCACGGCTTCACGGTGGTTTGTGTTGTGACGTTGCGGTGTTGGGCCGATCCACCATAACACAACGGCCCGTCTGCACCGTGGGTCCACGGCTTCACGGTGGTTTGTGTTGTGACGTTGCGGTGTTGGGCCGATCCACCATAACACAACGGCCCGTCTGCACCGTGGGTCCACGGCTTCACGGTGGTTTGTGTTGTGACGTTGCGGTGTTGGGCCGATCCACCATAACACAACGGCCCGTCTGCACCGTGGGTCCACGGCTTCACGGTGGTTTGTGTTGTGACGTTGCAGTGTTGGGCCGATCCACCATAACACAACGGCCCGTCTGCACTGTGGGTCCACGGCTTCACAGTGGTTCATGTTGTGACGTTGCAGTTCTGGGCCGATCAGCTCAAGGAACATGTCGAATGTAATGCGCGACATGCGACCATGTGCCATCCACTGGTCGCTGTCGAAACGCTGAACTGATTCCCAGAAGGCTTGTCCGTGGCTTCGGTCCCGGACCCACATTCGTCGGTTTGTTGTGGTACCAAGGGAAACAACGGTCGCCATCGGAGACATTATAAAAGCTCTTCTTCTTCTGAGGTACTCGCGGCGACGTCCATTACTTTGGGCCATGAATGCTGTTCGTCTGGCTCTCAGCACAGCTTGGATTCTGTTCTCCTCCACCAGCAACTTGTTTAGTCCATCTCTGGTGACTGCGTGAAGACAACGAATCCAACTACAGACAAAATCTGAAGAATTTCACCATTGTCCATGATTGTTCTTGCTCGTCCTCGTTTCTTGTGCTGTTGTCTCTGTGCAGTGCAGGAATTGACCACTGAATATGACGTGTTGTCCGCCCCTGAATATGACGTGTTGTCCGCCCCTGAATATGACGTGTTGCCCGCTCCTGAATATGACGTGTCCGCCCCTGAATATGACGTGTTGTCCGCCCCTGAATATGACGTGTTGTCCACCCCGCCCATTCCCAGATAGGACCCGGGTTTTGTCATGACCCGAGTTGAACCCGTGTTGACTGGCTTGGTATGAATTGACAAAAGAAGGGTTTAACCCTGGTCAAGTAACCCTGGTCCGACCCTGGTCCTTGGTCTGAACACGGTATTAGTTAACACTATTAACTCATTTACTCTCGCTATTAACTCTATTAAATCTCTCAGTTTACTCTATTAACTCACTTTGTTGGCTCTATTAACTCTCTATTGACTCTTAGTCCCTCTGTTAACTCTCTCTACTAACTCTATTAACTATCTATTAACGCTGTGTTAACACTATTAACTCATTTACTCTCGCTATTAACTCTATTAAATCTCTCAGTTTACTCTATTAACTCACTTTGTTGGCTCTATTAACTCTCTATTGACTCAGTCCCTCTGTTAACCTTCTTTTAACTATACACGTTCTCCGTTAACTTTCTATGACTATTGACTTTCCATTTACTCCTAACCCTGTTAACTCTCTGTTAACTCTCCATCAGGTCTGTGTGTCCGCCAATGACACTTTTAATTCTCATTTAAAAGGAAATGCAGATGGTATTCCCTCACATGTGAGTCTACCTGAAGTGCTTCTCTTTTGCCCGGTCTAATTTTGGCTTTGTTTATTCCATTTACCCAATGTATTGTTTATTGATATTGTACTACTACTACTACTACTACTACTACTACTACTTTTGGCTGCTCCTGTTAGGGGTCGCCACAGCGGATCATGTATTGTTTATTGATATTGTACAGTGTTAAAAGTTGACATTGGCCAGCACTTATATCAGTGTTGGTTGCTTTTAAATGTATTCAAAGTATAAACCTGACTTTCCTCTACTCCTGTCCTCTTTTCTCTTCAGACCACGTACATTTTTCAGCTTTCAACAGAAATCTTAGTCATTCTTCCCATAAATAAAGAGCAAAGATGACCTGTGGCTAACATCCATTATCCATCCATTATCCGAACCGCTTATCCTGCTCTCAGGGTCGCGGGGATGCTGGAGTCTATCCCAGTAGTCATTGGGCAGCACGCGGGGAGACACCCTGGACAGGCCGCCAGGTCATCACAGGGACCTGTGGCTAACGGTGCCAACACAATTTTAATCCATTCTATTCTATTCTGCTCCATTTCATATCTAGTACAGGGTGGTTGGACCTGGACCTGGTCTAATCCCCATGGTAGACCAGGCTTGGACCTGGTCAACTTATGAATGTTTCCAGGTCAACCTCTCTCTGGTTTGGCGGCCATCATTCATCACTACACTTCATGCAGCATTCCACCATGGGAAGTTGGGATTTCCATGTTAAAAGTTCCTGACTGAATTAAAAGCTGCATCATGGACACTAGCAGAAATAGTCAAGTCAAGTCAAGTTAATTTTATTTGAATAGCACCATATCACAAATTACAAATGTGCCTCAGGGGCCTTTACAGCAACACAACATCCTGTCCTTAGACCCTCGCATCAGATAGGGAATAACTCCCTAAAAAGCTTTAAAAGGGAGAAAAAAATAGGAAGAAACCTCAGGGAGAGCACCAGAGGAGGATCTCTCTCCCAAGACGGACAATGTGACATGATGTTGTGTGTACACAATTTAAATAGAAATAGATGTGTATGTGACAGCTCTAGTGTTAGTTTTGGCTGCTAGTGGTATGCTGGTGGTTCAGCTAGTAAGGCAGGTACCATTGTAGGCTAAGGCCTGGATAGGTTTGAATATGAGCCTTTGCCACATGTCTTCCCCTACTCTGCTCACCATTTGTTTTGCTCTTATTTGCTCTTCTGCAAATAAAGGTTAAAAAGCCTAAAAAATATAATAACTTTAGCTACTAAAGCTTAATTATTAACTGAGAAGCATACAGATCAACTAAACAGAGCATGTCTAATTACCTCATAGACATTTTGATAAATTAAAGATCGTGTTATGATAGAAATATAAATGAATTACATTTTCAAGTTGTTGATAAAAGGTAGCTGTTGATCGTTAACTGTGTCTGACTTCCTCACATGAAGTCAGACAACTGTTTCTCCAAAAGTCCAGGGGTGAGAAGTCTTGTCTGAGTTTCCAAGTTGGAAGTCTAACTTCGAGGGCCTATTCTCTCCTATTAGTTTGTTGGATGGATTTCACACACACACACACACACACACACACACACACACACACACACATATATATATATAATTTGCAGACCTGATATGTCCACCTTGAATAATAGAAATGAACTGGCCAACAGTTGTAGACACCGAAAAAAAATATCTCCTTTGTAACTATAAATAAAACATCTTTATTATCCCCCCCCCATTAGATGATACACATATGACATTTATTAGTTTTTTTAACATGTTTTTTAATATGTTCTAATATTTTAACTACCTGCCTTTCCAACTGTGCCCCAACACCACCCTGCTATATAATCCACATAAATGACCTTGTTATATTTTTAATGTAGGCTATTTCAACAGTGCCCTAGCCCTTTAAATGCTTTTCAAAACAAGCCCCAGCCCGTTAACCCATTGGTTGTAATGTTTTCTACCCCTCCATTGGTTGCTGTGCATCGTAAGTACCTACCCCATTGGTTGTTATAGTTTGAATGTTTCCTCATCTGATTGGTTGCCGTCCAACTGAAATTAGGGGCATGACGCTGGGCAAATTAAGCTGTATGATTCTTTGTCGATCCACATTAGCAGCTGATGAGTGCACGACGCACGAAACAAGCTTGTACTGCAACGCATTAAACTTTTTTTCCTGTGTCCGTATTGATATTCCACTCCTCATTAGTTGAGCACTTACAACAACATTGACGGTTTCGGAGATTTTTTTAATATATATATATATATATATTAACCCAGCCACTGAGGATGCACAAGCCAGTGCATTCTTAGTGCTGGTCCCAAGCCCGGATAAATGGGGAGGGTTGCGTCAGGAAGGGCATCTGGCGTAAAATCACAAATCAGATCAAGGCCCGGGTTACCAATAACCGCTGCCAGTACTGTTGGTGGAATATATCTTACATAGGAGGCGCGATCTGAAAGGGATTGGAGACTGCAAGGTGGTGACAGGGGAGAACGTAGCTAGGCAGCATCGGATGGTGGTCTGTAGGATGACTTTGGAGACCAAGAAGAGGAAGAGAGTGAAGGCAGAGCCAAGGATCAAATGGTGGAAGCTGAAGAAGGAAGACTGTTGTGTGGAGTTCAGGGAGGAGTTAAGACAGGCACTGGGTGTTAGTGAAGAGTTGCCAGATGGCTGGGAAACCACTGCAGAAATAGTGAGGGAGACAGCTAGGAAGGTACTTGGTGTGTCATTGGGACAGAGGAAGGGAGACAAGGAGACTTGGTGGTGGAATGAGGAAGTACAGCAAAGTATACAGAGGAAGAGGTTGGAAAAGAAGAAGTGGGATAGTCAGAGAGATGAAGAAAGTAGACAGGAGTACAAGGAGATGCAGCATAAACTGAAGAGAGGGGTGGCAAATGCAAAGGACGAGGCGTGTGGTGAGTTGTATGAGGGGTTGGACACTAAGGAGAAAAGGACTTGTACTGATTGGCTAGACAGAGGGACTGAACAGGGACGGATGTGCAGCAGGTTAGGGGGATGAAGGATAGAGATGGAAATGTGCTGACAAGTGAGGAGAGTGTGCTGAGAAGGTGGAAGGAGTACTTTAAGGGGCTGATGAATGAAGAAAATAAGAGAGAGATTGGATGATGTGGGGATAGTGAATCAGGAAGTGCGGTGGATTAGCAAGGAGGAAGTGAGGGCAGCTATGAAGAGGATGAAGAGTGGAAAGGCAGTTGGTCCTGATGACATACCTGTAGAGGCATGGACAAGTTTAGGAGAGATGACAGTAGGGTTTTTAACTAGATTGTTTAACACAATCTTGGAAAGTGAGAAGATGCCTGAGGAGTGGAGAAGAAGCATACTGGTACCGATTTTCAAGAATAAGGGTGATGTTCAGAACTGCAGCAACTACAGTGGTATAAAGTTGATCAGCCACAGCATGAAGACTTGGGAAAGAGCAATAGAAGCTAGGTTAAGAGGAGAGATGACGATCAGTGAGCAGCAGTATGGTTTCATGCCACGAAAGAGCACCACGGATGTGATGTTTGCTTTGAGAATGTTGATAGAGTAGTATAGAGAAGGTCAAAATGAGTTACATACATTGTGTCTTTGTGGATTTAGAGAAAGCATATGACAGGGTGCCGCATGGACAGATCCAGGGGCGGGGTCAGAGGGGCACTGGCCCCAAGTGAAATCTGATTAGCCCCTGAAGTACCCCTTTCCTGTCACTTGCCAATTGACTCTTCACAGACAAGTAAACGTCACAATCTGTGGCATCTCAAACATTTCTTGTAATAGTGTGGGAGAGAAGGTAATACTGGAAGAATTCAAGTTAGGACTTGGATGCAGCTTGGATATTGATGAGAATCGTATTTATAAGTGGGAACTGGAGATTCTGATGTGACATGAAGGCGGCAGAGGCAGGAAACTGGTAATTCCGATGTGAGTTGAACGTGGTATGAGACTGCACGGAAACGAACATTGGTGTGCAGCTTCACGTCCACCACAGAAAGGTCATGGTACATTACAATTCCCCTCATTAGCTTGTGTTAATGTGTGAAATAGCGTTTACTTGCTTCAGTCACTGAACTTAGGTTTGTCCAACATTAGGTAGCAGTAAGCTACTATGTCACTAGTTAGTTAACTACTCTATTGCTGGAATGCACTGCAGCTTATCAGCTAACGTTAGCTCATTCTCACATACAGTTGCTAGCTAACTTAGGCGTCTTTCTGTCAACCTAAGTTACAACCACGAGCTCACCATCTGAAAGACCCTTCTTACTTGTGAAATAATGTTTCAGTCATGCCACAGTCATTGCTAAGTAGATGAAACTAATGCTGCGTCCCAGACACCTTCAGAAATAGGGAACTATCTGATCTCCCACTTGAAAAGTATGATGGAAGTGAGTCCCGGCTTGAATTCAGCATGTCATCAATGTTAATCCATGCAGTGCTTAGTAATTTGCATTTTTGTGTTAACTATAATGTTTGGCAGCAATAGAAAGAATGAAAAGAAAGAGACATGCGGACATTTAATGGTTTTTAGCCAAAAAGACATCCAGCCAGCCAGCCAGCCAAAATGAGTCAGAGCAGTATCAGAGCAGAGAGAGAGCAACAGAGAGTCCAGCAGGAGTCAGCCAAGAGCAGGGCAGCTCCAAGCGCTCTTTACCAGGTCATAAAACATTTAGGCATAGCAAGGTAATGACAACAGGTAAAAAATAGCTGCGTTCTATGTATGTAAGATGACACTGAAGTTCACAAATGGAAATACTGATGTGAGATTATTAAAGCAAATGCCTGAATTCCTGTCCCTTATGGTAATGAGGCTGAGCAGTGCATTCCCATGTCTACCAGAGCTCACACTGAAGGTTTCAAGCATTGAGTCTTTTCCTTAAAATGTTTTACTAATAGTTGTGATGGGATAGTTGTCAGATGGCATGGTTTTAGCTGAATACAAGCATGGATTTTTGTGACGTGTATTTGTGTTTTAGCTGCAAACTTGGATGACTCAGATTCAGATGAAGACAGCCAGAGTGAGGTTGGAGCAGAACCATCATCTCCAGAACCTTTCGTCTCAGAGTCGCCAAGCAGTTATTCTGCTGCTGTAGGACCTGCTGGTAAGCTATTGTTTTCATACTGCTATTTTTGTGAGTAGAATATAAATTAGACAAGCTACTTCTGAATCAACATTTAAGTAATTACTGTTTGTGTATGTCATGATGACAGTCGGGTTATGGAAAAGGAGGTGCATTAAAATTTGAGTAAGAGTTAAGTAAATCTTGTTTCATTTGCTTCTTTCCAGACATTTCCCAGTGCAGAGCAGAGGATCCTGTGCAGCAGTCAAATACTTATTCTGCTCCCCTGGGACCTGATGGTATGTTTTCATCCTGTAAATGTTGTTAATGGAACTTTAGTAAACTGCATATTAATTAACAGTGATTTACTGTCTGTGTAAGTCATGACAGTGGGGTTATGAAAGGTGAGGGGCATTCACAATCAAATAGGGGTCAAACTTTCAAGGGTCAAACCTTCCAAATGCCCCATCTTCTGTATCTAGATCAGAAACAGGCTTTTCTAACTGGAAGAAAGCTTTGTGCAAGGAAGGTGGCTTTAAAGACCATTCTAAATTAGAACACCACAGAAATGCCATGTTTGCATGGAAGCAACAGCATATGATTATTCAAACAAATTCATGTATGATAGATTGCATCAATAAAGAGAGGAAAAGATGACTAAAGAGAATCAGGCATACATTAAAACCATTGCAGAGGCACTGCTATTAACTGCCACCCAGAACATCTCCCAAAGAGGACACAGAGAGTCTGAGAACTCAAATAACAGAGGCAACTTTCTGGTCTACTGAGGTGCAGTTGCCGTACTACACTGAGATGCGGATGGTCAGGATGCTCTCTATGGTGCAGTGGTAGAAGTTGGTGAGAATTTTGGGGGGTAGACGGGCGCTCCTCAACCTCCTCAGGAAATGCAGGCGTTGTTGGGCCTTTTTCACAAGGGCCTGGGTGTTTAATGTCCACGAAAGGTCCTCGCTGATGTGGATTCCAAGGAATTTAAAGCTGGAAACACGCTCCACTTTCACCCCATTGATGTGTATGGGGGAGTGGCTGCAGCTTCTAGACCTCCTGAAATCCACAATCAGCTCCTTTGTCTTCTGCACATTAAGGACAAGATTGTTGGTAGTACACCATGATGTGAGATGCTCAGTCTCGTCTCTGTAGGCCATCTCGTCATTGTTGGTGATACGGCCAATGACTGTGGTGTCATCTGCAAACTTAACTATACATTTGAAGGGTGAGTTGGCAGGCAGTCGTGGGTAAAGAGGGAGAAAAGGAGGGGGCTCAGAACACAGCCTTGAGGGGCACCTGTGCTGAGGATCAGGGTGGAGGACTGAGGTCTGTTGGTCAGGAAGTCCAGGATCCAGTTACAGAGGGAGGGGTTGAGGCCAAGGGAGAGGAGTTTGGTGGTTAGTTTGGCGGGGATGATAGTGTTGAAGGCAGAGCTGCAATCTATAAACAGCATCCGGATGTATGTGTTGTTAAGTTCAAGGTGGGTCAGAGCAACGTGCAGGGCAGTGGCAATGGCATCCTCAGTAGACCTTTTGGGAAGGTAGGCGAACTGATGTGGGTCGAATGTGGGGGGGGGGATAATGTTTTTGATGTGAGCCAGAACCAGTCTTTCAAAGCACTTCATGGCAATGGGGGTGAGTGCTATGGGTCGGTAGTCCTTCAGACATGTGGATGTTGATTTCCTGGAGACAGGAATGATAGAGGTGGTCTTAAAGCATGCCGGGACTTTAGATTGGGACAGTGAGAGGTTAAATACAGGTGTGAAGACCTCAGCCAGCTGGTCGGCACATTCCCGGTAGACCCAACCCGGTATGCCATCCGGTCCGGCAGCCTTCTGTGTGTTCACTCTGCGCAGTGATTCTCTGACCTCTGCGACTGATAGAGTGAGCACCTGGTTTTCTGGGTGGCTGGGGATTTTTGTGGCTGGGTCAGTATTGTGAATGGATGGGGCGAGGTTCACTACTTTGTGAACAACTGCGTGAGCAAATAGTCCGACAGTTTAAGAACAACGTTTCTCAACGTACAATTGCAAGGAATTTAGGGATTTCATCATCTACAGTCCATAATATCATCAAAAGATTCAGAGAATCCGGAGAAATCTCTGCATGTAAGCGGCAAGGCCGAAAACCAACATTAAATGCCTGTGACCTTCAATCCCTCAGGCGGCACTGCATTAAAAACCGACATCATTCTGTAAAGGATATTACCACGTGGGCTCAGGAACACTTGGGAAAACCATCGTCAGTTAACACAGTTTGTCGCTACATCTACAAGTGCAAGTTAAAACTACCATGCACAGTGAAAGCCAGATATCAACAACACCCAGAAACGCCGCCGGCTTCTCTGGCCCCGAGCTCATCTGAGATGGACTGACGCAAAGTGGAAAATTGTGCTGTGGTCTGACAAGTCCACATTTCAAATTGTTTTTGGAAATCATGGATGCCGTGTCCTCCAGGCTAAAGAGGAAAAGGACCATCCAGATTGTTATCAGTGCAGAGTCCAAAAGCCAGCATCTGTGATGGTATGGGGGTGTGTTAGTGCCCATGGCATCATGGGTAGCTTGCACATCTGTGAAGGCACCATTAATGCTGAAAGGTACATACAGGTTTTGGAGCAACATATGCTGCCATCCAAGCGACATCTTTTTCAGGGATGTCCCCGCTTATTTCAGCAAGATAATGCCAAGCCAAATTCTGCATGTATTACAACAGCGGGGCTTCGTAGTAAAAGAGTGCGGGTACTAGACTGGCCTGCCTGCAGTCCAGACCTGTCTCCCATTGAAAATGTGTGGTGCATTATGAAGCGCAAAATACGACAACGGAGACCCCGAACTGCTGAGCAACTGAAGTCGTACATCAAGCAAGCATGTCAACAGTTAGTGTCTTCAGTTCCCAAACGCTTATTGAGTATTGTTAAAAGGAAAGGTGATGTAACACAGTGGTGAACATGCCCCTGTCCCAGCTTTTTTGGAACGTGTTGCAGGCATCAAATTCAAAATGAGTGAATATTTGCAAAAAAACAATAAAGTTTATCAGTTTGAACATTAAATATCTTGTCTTTATAGTGTATTCAATTGAATATAGGTCGAAAAGGACTTGCAAATCATTGTATTCTGTTTTTATTTACATTTTACACAATGTCCCAACTTCATTGGAATTGGGGTTTGTACATCTCTTGCCCTCTCTTTGCATTTGACAATCCCTAGATGGGCTTCATGGATTTTTTGAAGTATTTCTGCTCTCTGTTTTTCAGGGACAACGAGTCTTGAGTTTTTGTAAACAAGTCCTTCTGAGCAGCTGAGTTCTTCTCTGATCGTCCAGTTTTTCTTTATTTCAACCGGAACTTGGCTAACGTGCTCTGGCCAACCTGACTGAACCGCATTCATTACGAGCTGCAGTCCACCATCCTCTGCTGTTGCAGTTTTGAACTAACTCAGTTTTTCTTCTGAGATAGTTAGGTGTGCTGATAGAAGACTAACTTCTCTTTCCTCTTCAAGAAGTTGTTGAGACTGTGCTTGCAGGTAAGCTCTGCTGAGTGTATCCGCAATGTGCAACTCTTTTCCTGGTTTGTAGGTTACACACAAGTCAAAAGGCTGCAGTGCCAACAGCATCCTCTGTAGTCTGGGAGGAGCTTTGTGTAGTCCTTTTTTGAACACTGCCTCAATGGGTTTATGGTCAGACTCAACCTGTACCCTTTTTTTCCATACAGTTACTGTTTGGATTTTTCACACCCATACACTATGGCTAACAGTTCTTTTTCTATCTGCGCATATCTCTTCTGTGTGTCGGTAAGAGACCTTGAGCCATAAGCAACAGGTTGTCTATCCTGCATTATCACAGCTCCCAATCCTTCAGAGCTTGCATACACTGATAATGTAATATCCTTGAGAACTGGGGCATTGCTTGCCAATTTCTTCAGCTGCTCAAAGCTGTGTTGCTGCTGTGCATCCCAATACCACTCAACATTCCCCTCCAAGAGCTTTCTGAGCAGAGCGCTTACATCAGACAGGTTCGGGATGAACTTTGAGAGGTACTGCAACATACCTAGGAACCTCAGCAGTGCAACTTTGTCCTGTGGCTGTGGCATATCCACTACTGCTCTGACTTTTTCTTGGTCTGGCTTCAGGCCCTCAGCACTCAGAATGTGACCAATATATTGTATTTCTGTCATTCCAATCTTACACTTGTCTTTGTTGAGCTTGAGATTTATGCTCCTTATTCTGTCCAGAGGCTGTCTCAGCCTTTTGTCATGTTGTTCCTTGTCAGCACCCCACACTAGGATGTCATCAATGATGTTCACAACACCTTCTAGGTCCTCCAGTCTCTGTGCTATGCATTTCTGGAAAACCTCCGGAGCTGACGAGACACCAAAAGGAAGCCCTTTGAATCAGTACCGACTGAATGGTGTGTTGAGGGCACACAACTTAGAATTATCCTCATCTAGTTGTATTTGCCAGAATCCATGGCTTGCGTCTAATACAGAAAATACTTTTGCATCTGGCATGTCGGCCACAATCTCCTCTACTGTCCTCAGGGGATAGTGTTCCCTCTTTATGGCTTTGTTGAGGTCTTGGGGGTCAATGCAAAGCCTTAGTTTTTTATTTGGTTTGTTGACAGTAACCATGCTGTTAACCCAGTCAGTGGGTTCTGTTTGTTTTTCAACCACACCAAGTTTCTCCATTCTATCTAGTTCACTTTTAATTTTGTCCTTCAGTGCTAAAGGGACTTTTCTGGGCGGGTGGATAACTGGAGTTACTGCCGGATCTATCTGAATGTGATGCTGTCCAGGCACACACCCCAACCCTGTGAACACATCATTGTTATCCTTTAGGATGTCTGTTTCCACTTCCTTTTCCACCTTGTAGAGCCTTTTTATCAGTCCCATCTGAGGATGTCTGTTTCCACTTCCTTTTCCACCTTGTAGAGCCTTTTTATCAGTCCCATCTGAGTGCAGGAATCACCACCTAGGATAGCTGGGAAGTTTTATTATCTGGAACTCCAACTCATGCACTTCAGTTTTGTACTCACTTTTAAGCTTTGCCTTGCCCAATGGCACTACCTTGTGATGGGAACATGCAACCAACTTGATGCTGGACTCAATTAGTTGTGCATCCTTTTCAGTCAATTGTCGATAGGTTGTGAGCGGCAAAACATTGAAATCTGCACCGGTATCCAACCTGAATGTGAGCTTTTTTCCATTTACTTTGAGTACTTCAGTCCATTTTTTCTGTTTTGTTTCTGTTAGTTTCTTGTCTTTGCTCTTTTCTAATTTTTCATCTTTTCTTTCCACTTTTCTTTGACTCAAGAGGTCCAAGAAACATTTCACTCTCTTGTTCTTCAATTTCATTTACATATCTCTCCATTTTTTCGATAGCCTTCTGTCGGTTTCTTTGCTTTACACATGCGACCATAGTGGGTTTTTCTTTTGCACACTTTGCATGTTTGACCATAGGCAGGACATTTGCGAGCCTCTTGTTTGTATCCACATTTACTGCAGTCATATTTATTATCACTGACACTGCTCTCTTTAGGCTGTTTTGTTAGCATCGTTTTACTTAGCTTGCTAACTGCCAGTTCAGTTTGTTCATGCAAAGCTCTCAGGTGGCTTTGTGTAGCTTCATTAGCTCTGCAGATATCAACAGCTTTTGCCAATGACAAGTTGGGCTATCTGAGCAGTCTAATTCAATTCAAAACCTTATTGCAGACTCAGGGTCCATAACAGACAAAGACAAATAGATAAAAGACAAACCCTAGACAATACACAGAGTAAACACAATAAAATTACATAAATGGAACAAGTCGGTGTGTTATAAGAAGGCAGCTATACCAGTGGTCCCACAGCCAGGATTGGTAGCGTGTGGCACTGAATCTTATATTAGTCAAACTCTTCATGATTACATTATCGGAGTCATTGAGCCGGCAAATAAATTTATACATAAGATTCATTAGAAGAGCCTGAAAGGTACTGACTCCTGCAGCCACAAACATTTCACTTGCACTACACCATCTAGGCCTTTTTAGCAGTATTCTCATGGCATCATTATAAGCCACACGAAGCCTCTGTAAGCTTGCTTTTTTATAGTTTGACCACAGGTGTGCAGTATAGAGTGTTGTACAATATGCTCTGAACAGAGACATCTTCACAGAAACTGAACACATACCAAACTTGTGTGACAGAGTGTTTGCTTGTGCATACATCATGCGGCATTGCCTATAAATATCATCATCGTCTGTCATTTGTTCAGTAATATACTAGTGCCCAAGATATTTCACCTTATTACATACCACAAGATTATTATCAGACAATTTAAAATCGGGAAATTTTAGATGATTGACCTCTTTGCTTCTGCAGATCATGACAACACTCTTACTAGCATTGTATTTGATATCATGCTCCACACCATACATACAACATATATCAAGGAGCTGCTGGAGACCAGCGCTACAGGGACTAAGAATGACAAGGTCATCTGCATACATAATATGGTTCACCAAGGTATTACCAGTCATGCACCCAGTGTTACAGGCTTTCAGCTGCTTGGACAAATCATCAGTATATAAATTGTAGAAAACTGGAGACAGAATTCCCCCTTGACTGACACCACTGCTAACCCCAAATGGGGCTTAAACACTATTACCCCATTTCACTTGCATAGTCTGGTGGGCATACCAATAAGCCAGGATTTTCACAATGTATTTAGGCACCCCTCTTTGACTCAGTTTAACAAACAACTTTCTATGATTAACTCTATCAAAAGCTTTAGAAGCATCAATAAAACACATAAGAACCGATGAGTTTTGGCCTCTGTATTTGTTTACAATTTCCTTTAAGGCATATATACATAAGTCAGTGCCATGTCTAGCTTTAAAACCAAACTGGTTATCTGTGGAGTTGATAAATTCATGCACTCTATCCAGCAGGATTCTTTCTAGGACTTTTGACAGTATGCTGGCCAGAGCTACAGGCCTGTAGTTCTCTAGGCTGCATACTTTACCAGCGTTGTCCTTAATGACTGACACTAACAGTAGAGACAACATTGAGTCTGGTAACAAGCCATGGACCATAAAGCCAGTAAAACAGATAGCAAGGAGTTCAGCAGTAATATGATCTAAGCCACTTGCCTTGTTAACAGAGTTTGTGTTTAGCTTGGTACACCTTGTGTGACATGATCACCATTTAATCATCACTCTCAATATTGCCCACCTTATACAGATCACTGTGGACACAATTGAATAAGGTACTATAATGCTGTCGCCATAACTCAGCAATATTGTGTTTACTGGAGATACCATCAACAGTGCATGGTAGAGATGTTTTATAGTTGTTGAGAGCTCTCACTTCTTTCCAAAAATTAGCAGGATCATTTCTTAGCAGCTTCTTAGCCATGGAATCTGCCCTCATGGCTTGCTCATTTTTACAGATGAAGCAAATGGCGTACTTGTATCTTGCATTAGTGAGCTTCTTGTGTTCAAGCTCAGGCCCTTGTCTGGGTCTGCCTGCCGTAGCCCATGATTTAAAGGCTTCACATGCTTCTTCATGATGCCCAGCTACATACTTGTTCCAACCAGACCTGATGTGTCTTATTTTTATACTTGCAGTAGGGCTTACTACCTTCATACAGAGCACTAACAATATCATCATACATGCACCAGAGATCTCTCCTACGCCTCATATCCTTACAATTAATGTCTCTGCACATAACTGCATCTCTAAGCAGATGTATATTACCCAAGGTTTCATCTGTACGGGCATGACAGGCTAAGATGTCCTCCTTTGTAAGAGCTGACCAGTCCAACCTTTCTGCATTATCACTATCTCCATTACTCGACAGCACAGGCAGATGTTCCAACATTTATAGCCATAGCTAGAGGTATGTGATCAGTCGTTGCTGCCCCATACATAATACCCATACTCCCCAACGAGGCATGTGCATCAGCAGTGCAAATACAGTGGTCCAGCCATGACATAGTGTGCCAGGCCTCACTTATGTATGTAAAAGTATTTGTAGGCAATAAGACTTTGCTTGACAATATAAGATTATTATCTTGACAGAACTGAACCATGTGATTATCAAATAACGAATTCCTGTCTGAGATATCAGCATTCAGATTCCCAATGACATACACACTGGAAGAAGTATTAGCTTGAATAAAGGAATTGATGAATGCAAGCCTATTTAAATATTCATCCTTGTTCTGCTGGCATTCAAAGGGTGTATACACATTTAGGATAAAGAATCCCCTGTCATTATGAGTAAACTGTATTGCAATGCACCAGTCAACACCAAGCCTAACCACATTTATCAATGAGTCAAGCTTCTTATTCCATAGAATAGCCACACCCCCTGGTATCCTGCCTCTGACTATTCCCACGCCAAGGTCAGTTGTAGACTCCCCAGCCCCATGAAAGTTCCCATTGAAGGGGTTTAGTTTTTCCAGCTCTTGATTTGCTCAAAATGTCTCTTGCATACATAGTATGTCACAGTTCTCCAAAAGGTTTTCAACAACTATGTGGCGAGCTTTATCCCCTGCACTCTGGCCCAGACGCAGGCCACGACAGTTGTATGACAAAACCCCAATGTTCATTTAGCAAGACTAGTGAGTGATCATATCACCAGCAGGCATACTCATTCCCCCCGCAACAAAAGCAGTGTTTGACCCGATAACTCCACCCCTGCGCGGCTCATAATAGCGCCGGACAAGTGCCCCTTCCGGCCAGAGCTCCGGATTGTACATTTCTCAAACCTCATTGCATTCGGCAGATATTTTAAATGAGCCGAATCTACTGTGTAGTGAGCCTTCGATGGTGTTTTAAATCCCCAACGTACTCTTCCAGGCAGCACTGCATGGAAGGCACTCCCTGCCCCCAACAGTTTCATCCAATCACAGCACTGGTTAGGGTTAGGGTTAGCGCCGGTGCTGTGATTGGCTGAAACTGTAGGGGGCGGGGAGTGCCTTCCATGCAGCGCTGCCTTGAAGAGTACGTTGGGGGCTTAAAACACCATCGAGCGTACAGAGCCAATCTTTTGACAGATAACATCACGGCCAAGTTTATCTTTAAGATACCCAGACAGTGTCAGCGTCTAGATCTGGTGTGAACTTGGTGGCAAAAACACCACCTCGACATTACTCCCAGCTCCGGTACCAACAACATTAACGGATGTATTTTTCTGCCCGGGGTGAACAGTACGTGAGCTTGAGTGAATAGCAACTTTCGCGGGGCGACGTTTCACGACTTGACTCCACATTGAGGTGCCTGGCAGAGACGTTAATCCACCAGGACCCTCTGCTACCTCAGCCTTCTCCACTTCCAGAGTGGAGACCACTGCTGAAGCTCCCTCCTCTGCTCCCAGGCCCGGGGCTTCCACCGGTGCAGCCCCAGATGCCGTGCCGACCAGGCCGGCGGCTCCATCTATCGTGCTCATGACAGTGGCACCAACCACCGCCACCGACGTATCTGGAAGATTGCCGCCAGTCAGGTCAATGGAGCGCTCCAGTGCACACACTCGGCGATCGATCTTCTCAGTGCTAAACCGAAGATCTTTGCTCACAGTAGCATGTATCTGCATTGCATGCTTCATAGAGCTGACCTGCACGTACAGCTGCTCCATTCTCCCAAGCAGGCTGGAGACAGCCATGCTGGAGAACGTCCCCGGCGGCAGAGCATCCAAGTAAGGAGAGACAAATCTGGGACTCTTCTCTCCACACTCATTCAGTACATTAAGGCAAGATTTGATGTTACCGGCATCTTTCTTAGGCCCTTTGTGGGAAATGAGCCGCTGCGTAGGACGGCAAAGGTTAAACAGCACCTTCCTTGAGGTCTCTATCCACTCGGAGTCAAAGTTGTTCTCAACCAACAACACGATCTCCTCCTGGGTCAGTGTCTTCATTTTTACAGCCAGGGAACTGAGTAGCTCATCCTCCACAATAATTCTGCCATCTTTAGTCTCATAAATCTCAGGTTCTGTGCGAAACCGAATCTGAGACCGGCAATGGTGTACAGCGTCCGCCACCTATATGGTTGTCAATTGATGTAATCGATGGTCGGGTAAAAAAAAACTACACAACTACACAAACCATAAAATCACTTAAAATGATCCAAGATCTCACGGAGTCGTTAAAATTGGTTAAAATTTAAAAAATATGCAGAGCCTCAAAAACAAACCGCCATTGGTTCCCAGCTCTCAGCTGATCACTTGTCACTGCACACACCACGCGGCCCCTTGTCGGCGAGTCTGCGAGCTGCCCAGACTCGCAGACTCTCAGTCCTTTGCTTTCCGTTTCCGGTCAGCGACGTGTGCATCGATCGACTCACCCTTTCCTCGGACCCTGGGGAAAAACACGTGCCTCAGGTGTGCTGCGTTGCTCCTTGGTTCACAGTACTGTTGAAACGTCTCTTTCATGGCGTCTAAGCCGCGGTCTGCATCATCATCACCATCATCATCATCATCACCATCATCATCAGAGTCCATTGTATTAAATACCGCTTCCTCTGCAGCCTCATGCACAAGAGTAGCACACTTCACCTTTTCTGACTTGTCGGAGACGCCGCTAGCAACGAGGTACAGCTCAAACCTCTGAATCCACGAACGCCAGTTTCCCGCCAGGTTTCCTTCCAGGCACAAGCTGTTGGGTGGCTTTAGTTGCTCCATACTTTACTTCTGACACCATGTCATATATGTATTGTTAATAACATTAACAATGATGCGACACAATAGCTCCGGCGGATAGCACGTTGATTCAGCTTGACTGTCTTTTTAACTGAATGCCTTCTTCTATAGTGTTACATGTCATTCATCAGGTATGTAACAGCAGCAGCGACACCACAGGCTAAGCCTATTTACTACACATCACACAGAGTAGTTGCGACCCATACCGGACCCTCCACCATATTCAAAAATAGAGACTCCACAAAGCACAGGTATGTACCCTAGTGTGAACCAAGACACAGGCGAACAAAACGAGAGTGAAGATAACATAAATGGACAAATTGAACTTGAACCAGTAAGAGGGAAGGTTAAAATGACTGTGAAAGCAGTAGAAGTGGAATCGGGATTGAAAGCAAAAGAACAGACAAAGCAGGAATGGTCACGAGAAGATGCACCATATGTGCCGGGAAATGCATCATATGTGCTGAGTGATGCTTCAAGTGGAGAGAGGGATATAAAATATGGAGAGATATTGAAAGCAATGGAGAAGGATTTACAGGAAAGAGCTAGTCAAGACAGGTTTTCAACTAGATGCAGAACCCCTGGCCCCAGGACAAGAATGTATAGTGATTGTGAAAGTGAGGGGGAAAGCTCATCAGATCCAGAACAGCAGATAAGTGGAAGGGTGTACAAAGAGAGTAGGGCAAAGGCACAGAGAAAGAGAAGAAATGAGAAATGCAGGAGCATGACAGACCAAGCACAACAAAAGGAAGATAAAGTGGGGCTGGGAGGAAGATGACTGCAGCACAGATCACACCGTGGACTGTAGCAGGGCCATTGAGCAGCACACCAAGGGAGACATTAGCAGTATACAGCATGGAAGAGGATGAGATGAGGGCTAGCAAAAGAGAAGCCAGAAACACCGATAAAGTCACTAAGTGAGGGAGAACTGGGAGCGCTGCATGACGAGGGAGGCATGTTGCTGGGGAGTGGTAAAAAAAGTGTATTCCACACATCGCCCCATGTTGCCCCTGATTGCCAAGCAGGATGAGTCCAATATGTTCCATGTCCAAGTCCCACCGGTGAATTAGAATTTCTCATTCATGCACAAGACAAAGCCAGTAAGCCAGTGTGAATGAGAAGAGTACTTGGTTAAAAAAGGGGCGGGGTGATCAAACCTGCAGCAGAAGGCCCACACAAGGGGTAGTGGAGAGGTCCGGCAGGACATTTTGTGGCGCCTATTTCATTGATCCATATTTTGATCTCAGATGCGTATGGTCAAGACCATTGCACAAGGGGGGAAAGTCATAAAAGGGATTCAAAGGGCATGGCGGTCACCCTATTTGGCAGAGATGGTGGACAACGCACTACACAATTGTGAGACATGCACAGCATATAACAACAGAAGGGCCTTCTGGGTGCCAACTGGACACATTCCGTCGCCTGATGGACCATTCAGACAACTCATGATACACTATGTGGACATGATCACACCAGTGCAAAACAAAAGATACATGCTAGTGGTTGTGGACAAGTTTAGTAGATGGGTGGAAGCCATGCCCACCACCAAACCAGATTCAACATCAGTGGCAACATTTTTGTGCAAAGAGATGTTTCCCAGATTTTGCATACCAGACAAGATTAGTTCAGACAATGGGGCACATTTTGTAGTACAAACAATGGCAATTGTCACAAAAGCATTGGGCATTAGACAACGATTTGGACTATCCACAGTCACAAGGGATGGTGGAAAGAGCCAATGGCAGCCTAAAAGCAAAAATAGCCAAAATATGTGCAGATAGCAATGGCAAGCTTAACTGGGTACAAGCACTGCCTTTGGCTTTAATGAGCATGAGCAAACTAACAGAAGCACGTATCTAACACCGCATGAAATGCTAATGGGGTGTCCCATGCTATTCCATACCTCAGGGGTCCATATAATGGACCTCTGCTTGAGCAACTCCAAAAGGAGTTGACTGACTATGTGCAACACCTAACCGCAATTCAAAATGCTATATTGCAACAGGTGAAAGGTGCCACCCGAGGAAGGGCAACTGATATCCCAGAAAGCCTTCAGTCAGTGAGCCCCGGAGACTGGGTTTACATCAAGGTGTTCAAAAGAAAGTGGAATGAGAAAAGGCATGAAGGAGCCTATAAGGTGATCCTGACCACTCCCACTGCACACAAGATTTAAGGTAAGACTGTTTGGTATCATCTCAGCCAGTGTTGCAAAGCTAAGGAACCAGGACGAACAGTCAAGGAGATCTACAAGAAGCAGCGGAAGAACAGGCTGGGGAAGATGTCCCTCAGGAGGATGGAAACAGCGACCAGACAGGGCCAAGTGAGGCCATGGTACCCACTACGTAGATTAGGATGCGGCCTCCAAGGAGGCACGTGTGGGATATTGGTAATGAGTTTGATAATTGTCTTACCAACAATATTCCTATCACTCAAATTACATCCTACCAATCGCACCAAGCAAAGCTTAGTTGTGAATCACTACAAGCCCAGCTTGGCAGAACTACAGCAGAATTATTTAATGCAACAGAACTTTTGGTGGCAATACACCAATTTTTCAAAAGGACAAGTGTCTAAGGAATCCTGCTGGGTTTGCATGTCTGCCCAGCCACAATTATGGGTGGTTCCCCTACCCTATACTGCAAAATCATGTAACGCTAAGATGAGAACCATGGGGTGGTTCTTTGGCAACTGGTCAAGCGGGGAAAATCAGACTTTTTATATTTGATGTTTGCTTACTTTTAATCTTTCACCATGACCTTACATTGCTTAGATAGATGCTTAAAGTCCATGTGTAACAGAACAAAGGTAGTCTTATAAAGCATCTTCTCTAGGTGCACAAATAAAGGCCTATTGTTAACTGTTTGTTGATAGCAGAGGAATGATATGGGAGACTCACTGAGTGTAGCAAGTGTGTACACACTAATTTCAGAAATGGCCTTGGTAGACGAGAGCTGGAAGACATGTGATAAGGAGGGGAAGAACAGACAACTGCCCTATAAGAAAGACTGAACTGTATTAATCAGCGTGCACTGAAGCACCTGGGCTTGGATGCGTCTGTTCATTGAACATATATTAAAATCGTGTGACAATACTGTAAGAGAGTTTAGTCAGGTTCCTTGTGTGATGTCAGAGTGGAATTAAGTACTTGTCATGACAGACTCATACAATGGTCCCATTACACTTAGCAAGGTTACTATCCGTCATTCTTCCTTGATGTTGTTAGCCTCAAACAACTGCTCTAAAAGCTCAACGTATGACCACGAATCTGTCTTGAGAGAGAACTATCCTGTGGTCCCTATGAGAGACATTTTCTGTAGCCTAATGTAGCTTTATCCTCGTCGCCAAATTTCACTGTGATATATTCAGTAAATTATGAAACATGAGATGGCCAGACTTTTCAACAACGTTCATTTACTCGACTCGTGCCTGACTGAAACGGATATCCCAACATCCTTTGCATATAGTCTGGTAACTAAAGGCACAATCAAGTTTCCAAAATAACAAAACTCAAATGTTTAACATATCGCAGGTATCCACAACGATTGTAGGTTATTTTCCACCTGCGGCCATTTTGACTGACTGTGCTATGCTGCTACCCAGTTTGCTGTACGCATAAATGATGATAAACTGATGGTTTGTTCCATACGACAGCCACTGTACAAAGTGATGACATGGTACACCCTGCTTGAACCTCAGCACCATGAGAACATATAGAAAAGATACTCCCACTGCTCGCACATCCAAATATGACTGGCTGGCTAAACTGTCAGTTCCACATCCTGCTTACAGGTCATTCTGTTGTGAAACTGAAGGCTCGCAAGAGAGGATCCAACCTACACATTCCCCCAAGAGAGAAGCCAGCCTACACATTCCCCCAAGAGAGGATCCAACCTACATATTCCCCCAAAAGAGGATCCAACCTACACATTCCCCCAAGAGAGGAGCCAACCTACACATTCCCCCAAGAGAGGAGGCAATCTACACATTCCCCCAAGAGAGGATCCAACCTACACATTCCCCCAAGAGAGGATCCAACCTACACATTCCCCCAAGAGAGGATCCAACCTACACATTCCCCCAAGAGAGGATCCAACGTATACATTCCCCCAAGAGAGGATCCAACTTCACATTCCCCCAAGAGAGGATCCAACTTCACATTCTCCCAAGAAAGGGTCCAACCTACACATTCCCCCAAGAAAGGATCCAACTTCATATTCCCCCAAAAGAGGATCCGACTTCACATTCCCCCAAGAGAGGAGCCAACCTACACATTCTCCCAAGAGATGATCCAACCTACACATTACCAAGAGAGGATCCAACCTTCACATTCCACCAAGAAAGGATCCAACCTACACATTTCCCCCAAAAGAGGATCCAACTTCATATTCCCCAAAGAGCGGATCCAACCTACACATTCCACCAAAAGAGGATCCAACCTTCACATTCCACCAAGAGAGGATCCAACCTACACATTCTCCCAAAAGAGGATCCAACTTCACATTCCCCAAAGAGAGGATCCAACCTACACATTCCACCAAAAGAGGATCCAACTTCACATTCCACCAAGCGAGGATCCAAACTACACATTCTCCCAAGAGATGATCCAACCTACACATTCCCCTAAGAGAGGATCCAACCTTCACATTCCCTCAAGAGAGGATCCAACCTACACATTCCACCAAAAGAGGATCCAACTTCAAATTCCAACAAGAGAGGATCCAAACTACACATTCTCCAAAGAGACACCAAAGAAACATATTCTGAAGTTTTCCTTCGCCACTACTAACCACTAACAAGCCAGTCGCACATATAGCATAAGATAGAAAGACAAGACAATCTAACACACTGAAGACCTGTTAACAACACGTCAAGACAATCTAACATGCTAAAAACCTGTTAACAACACAAGTCAAGACAATCTATCACACTGAAAACCTGTTAACAACACAGGTCAAGACAATCTAACACGCTGAAAACCTGTTAACAACACAAGTCAAGACAATCTAACACACTGAAAACCTGTCAACAACACAAGTCAAGACAATCTAACATGTTGAAAACCTGTTAACAACACAAGTCAAGACAATCTAACACACTGAAAACCTGTTAACAACACAAGTCAAGACAATTAACACGCTGAAAACCTGTTAACAACACAAGTCAAGAAAATCGAACATGCTGAAAACCTGTTAACAACACATGTCAAGAAAATCTACTACATTGAAAACTTGTTAACAACACAAGTCAAGACAATCTAACACAATGAAAACCTGTTAACAACACAAGTCAAGACAATTAACACGCTGAAAACCTGTTAACAACGGAAGTCAACACAATTAACACATTGAAAACCTGTTAACAACACAAGTCAAGACAATCTAACAAACTGAAAACATGTTAACAACACAAGTCAAGACAATTAACACACTGAAAACCTGTTAACAACACAAGTCAAGACAATCTAACGCATTGAAAACCTGTTAACAACACAAGTCAAGACAATCTAACACAATGAAAACCTGTTAACAACACAAGTCAAGACAATTAACACGCTGAAAACCTGTTAACAACACAAGTCAAGACAATCTAACACATTGAAAACCTGTTAACAACACAAGTCAAGACAATCTAACACAATGAAAACCTGTTAACAACACAAGTCAAGACAATCTAACACATTGAAAACCTGTTAACAACACAAGTCAAGACAATTAACACGCTGAAAACCTGTTAACAACACAAGTCAAGACAATCTAACACATTGAAAACCTGTTAACAATGTGGTGTATGAAACATTAATACTGTTCTAAAACTGTTTAAGTAGATAACTGGAAAGTGCACACGGCAGACTTATGACAGTAACGTAGTATAATTATTATTACGCTGTAACAACCTAGCTATCCCGAGTAGAGCGGAGTACCAAGAGGACGCCCTGGTGGCAATTCTGCCTTATATAATCTCCAGGAACAACCAATAGATGACCTCCACCTCATTCAGCACCAATCACATTTGAATGTGCACGTAACCAACCCACACTGGTTAATATTCTGTGTTGGGAACACCACAGCTCCTCCCCTGTAAATTCAAACTTCTTTTTTTTTCTAGGATTCTAACATATCCTTTTTTTGCTCTTAAGCTCATAACCATGTACAGTATTTCTTCAAAGGAACCATACATTACATTACAGATTTATTTTCTCTTTTTTTTTTCAATAACCAATCTGCATGTCAGTCACAAGTTCAGTCTATCAGGAGGACGTCTGTCTCTCACAGGACGAGTGTTCCTTTCCACAACTGGCGGTGGTGGTTCTACAGGTCGTTCTTCCACAACCTGTGATTCAGGATGTTCTGACACATCAGTGTCTGCATTGAAATCATCAATCTCCCAAGAAGCTCTATCACAAGAGTCCATTTGAGTCTGATTTGGATTTCCCTTGACACCCAACATCTGGTTCACATGTCTTTTCACACAATTTCCATTTACTTCAACACTGTATGTGACAGGACCCAACACTTCACTTAAAACTCCATTCCATCATTTCTCCCCTCCCCTGTAATTTTTTACCAACACGTGTTGACCAACCTTAAAAGACCTAACACAGGGAAGATTTGGTTCAGACTCGGTCTGTATTCTCTGAGAGAACTTTTGTTTGATAAGACACAACCTGGTCCGCACCTGTCTTCTCAGAAATAGCTCAGCTGGGGTCTTTCCTGTCTTAGTATGGGGTGTGTTTCTGTACCCAATCAGAAAATTTGCTACACAGTTCTCAAGCATCATACCACCAATGGCTCTATTCTTTGCAAGGGATCTCTTAAGATTTTGGACCAATCTTTCAGCTAAACCATTACTTGCAGGATGGTATGCAGGTGACTTGATGTGTTTTACTCCATGTTTAGTCAAAAATGACTCAAACTCTTGCGATACGAGCTGAGGTCCGTTATCAGTTACAACCTCTTTAGGCAACCCATAAGCTGCAAATAAATTTCTCGGTGCTTCAATTGTCTTAGATGAAGTAGTAGTGGTCATGGGAACTATCTCTGGCCATCTAGCATAGGCATCCATCACTACTAAAAACATCTGCTTGTGGTCCTCAGCAAAATCAAGATGTACTCTTTCCCATGGACTCGAAGACCATTTCCATGTATGTATCGGTGCGGTAGCAGGCATACTACGCTGCTGCTGACAAATAGTACACTGATTCACTTCACGTTCAATACTGTCATCTAATGTAGGCCACCAGAATAAACTTCTGGCGAGGGACTTCATTTTAACTGTTCCCCAGTGGTGCTGATGTAATTCAGACAATAGCCTGTCTCTTAGTTTATCAGGCCCTACCACACGGGAACCCCCTAATAAACAATCATCCTCAATGCTAAGCTCTAATTTTCTCTGAAAATAAGGCTTCAGTGACTCATCCTGTACATGTTTAGGCCATCCAGTTAACACCAACTGTTTAACCACTCTTAACACAGGATCTCTGTCTGTTTCTTTGGCTATTTCTCTAGCAGTAAGAGGTAAGTCTTCCAGGTAAGACACTCTGTAAATTGGGTTTGACACCACAACTACATCAGGCTTCACAGGTAATCTTGATAAAGCATCAGCATTGCTATGCTGCTCTGACTTCTTGTACTGGATTTCGTATGTATACGCTGCCAAAATTAGAGCCCACCTTTGTAATCTAGCGGCGGCCAGTGTTGGCACACCTGTTTTAGGCCCCAGAATTTCAACAGTGGCTTGTGGTCTGTCAATAACAAGAATTTCCTCCCATAAAGATACTCATGGAATTTCATAACTCCAAAAACAAGACCCAGTGCCTCCTTTTCCAGTTGAGAGTAATTCTGTTCTGTTTTAGTCAACATTCTGGATGCAAATGCGATAGGTCTCTCACTTCCATCTTTCATTTTGTGGCTGATTACAGCACCAACTCCATAAGGAGAAGCATCACATGCTAGTATGATATGTAACTCTGCATCAAAATTTAATAACAATTTATCTGACTGAAGAGACTTCTTTGCACTATCAAATGCACTTTGACATTTCTCTGACCATTCCCAGGTTGCATCTTTATGCAGCAATGCTGTCATTGGCTGAATCAGAGTAGATAGATTAGGGATAAACTTCCCATAGTAGTTTAACAGAGCTAAGAATGACCTGAGTTCAGTTACATTTTTCGGAACTGGAGCCCTCTGAATAGCATCTGTCTTTTCCTTCATTGGATGTATGCCCATGGCATCAATGACATGCCCTAAGTATGAAACGCTGTTCTGCATGAATGCACACTTCTCTCTTTTAACCTTGAGATTGTAAGTTTCAAGTCTACTAAGCACCTCTTCCAAGTTAGTCAGGTGCCTTTCTGTATCTTTTCCAGTAATTAAGATGTCATCTAAATAACAGATGACCCCTTCCATGCCCTGAAGAACCTGATCCATAATCTTTTGAAAAATAGCAGGGGCGCTAGCAACACCGTAGGGTAACCTATTGTAGTGATACAACCCTCTGTGTGTGTTGATAGTTAGGTAATGTCTTGACTTGTCCTCTAACAGAACTTGCTGATAAGCCTGCGACAAGTCTAATTTGGTAAACTGCTGACCTCCTGCTAGTTTAGCAAATAAATCTTGGGTTTTGGGTAGTGGATACTGTTCCACATTCAACCATGGATTGATGGTGACCTTGTAGTCTCCACATATTCTCACACTATCATCCTTTTTAGGCACACAAACTATTGGAGCTGCCCACTCGCTGTAATTAATGGGTGAGATGACACCTTCAGCTTCCAATTTTGCCAGTTCTCTCTCTACGGCTTCTCTTAATGCATAAGGCACGTTTCTAGGCTTACAGAACTTGGGCACTGCATCTGGAACTACATGTAGTCTGGCTTCAATATCTTTTAACTTGCCTAGCTCAGGTTTGAACACTGATGCATGTCTGGCACACACATCATCCACTGTATCAGGAGCCACTCTGTTGACTCTTGACAGGTCTAGCTTTAATTGACTTATCCAGTCTCTGCCCATTAATGCAGGACCTCTTCCTTTCACGACTAGTAGTTCTAGCTTTTCTGAGTGTTCCTTGCATTGCTGTGAATTTTCCTATCAATGGCAATGATTCCTCCCTGTAGGTTTTCAGCACACAATTTGCAGGACTAAGTTTCACATCTTTAAACCTGCGTTTAAGTAGAGTTTCAGATATCACTGACACGGCTACGCCAGTGTCTACCTCCATTTTCACCCTTGTACCATTTACACTGACATACACATAGTAGGGTTTCACAATGTCACCTTTACCCGTGTCCATTGCAAAAAGTTCGGCCCCTCCACTGTCCAATGTCTGACCAGTGTCAATGTTCTGTACAGCATCCACCATGCACCTTGTGGGCACACAGCAGTCGTCTCTGGCACTGCAGAGCTGAGGCTGGATAGGATCTCCATCTGCCCGAAGACTGTGAGCGTTGCTCTGGTCCACGTGCTGGGGAGCGTGGCAACATTCCAAATGCCTGGTCCCTTTCCATGCCTTGCCATAGCTTCCTTCTTTAGGGGAACGGCATGCTTTTGCGATGTGTCCCTTTTTCTTGCACTGGTGACACTCAGCGTCCTTGAACCTGCATTCATCCGTTCTGTGGCCTTTTCCATTGCAGCGATAGCAGGGCTTTCCGTTAGCTGTAGACTTTACCGTAGCCTCTCTATGCTTTATGTTAGCCTTCTTTTCCACCACATTAGCTTCATAGCCTTTCTGTGCAAACTGTTGCGCACTGTTGCCTTTTGTTACCTCAAAAGAAAGCGCCATTTCAACTGCGAGCTGTAACGTTAAGTCGTTTGTGTGAGCAGCATTGAGTAACCGATCTCTTAGCTCACTGCTCTTAACTCCACAGACCAACCTATCACGCAGTGCTTCATCTAAAAATGCTCCACATTTGCATGTGGCTGCTAACTTTCTCAAACTTGCAATGTACTCACTTATTGTTTCGTTTTCCTTTTGGTTTCTTCCGTGAAACTTGCATCTCTCGGCAATAAAGTGGGTTTTCGGGATGTAGTGCTTTTCTAGCATTCCCACCAGTACTTCATATGTTTTACCTGATGGCTTATCTGGTGCACACAAATCCATCAGCAAGCTATGTGCCCGTTTTCCTACCACCGTAAGAAATACCGCTTTGGTTTTCTCATCTCGAGTGTCCAATCCATCTGCTGCGAAGTACTGCTCTAACCGCTGGCGATAACTATCAAAACTTTCCTCACTTTCCTCGAAGTGGAAATCTTCTGGCTTACCGAATGCCATCTTCTGTTCGACGGTCCTTCCACTCACCGAACGTCTCCCTGGTTGTTCGTCGTTGACTTCTGCCTCGCTGGAGCCGCTTGACATGCGAACTCTGTGACTTCCAACTTAAACATCCCATCCTCGTCGCCAAGCTGTGGTGTATGAAACACTAATACTGTTCTAAACTGTTTAAGTAGATAACTGGAAAGTGCACACGGCAGACTTATGACAGTAACGTAGTATATTTATTATTACGCTGTAACAACCTAGCTATCCCGAGTAGAGCGGAGTACCAAGAGAACGCCCTGGTGGCGATTCTGCCTTATATAATCTCCAGGAACAACCAATAGCTGACCTCCACCTCATTCAGCACCAATCACATTTGAATGTGCACATTCAAAACCAACCAACCCACACTGGTTAATATTCTGTGTTGGGAACACCACAAACAACACAAGTCAAGACAATTAACACGCTGAAAACCTGTTAACAACACAAGTCAAGACAATCTAACACAATGAAAACCTGTTAACAACACAAGTCAAGACAAGCTAACACATTGAAAACCTGTTAACAACACAAGTCAAGACAATCTAACACGCTGAAAACCTGTTAACAACACAAGTCAAGACAAGCTAACACATTGAAAACCTGTTAACAACAAAAGTCAAGATAATCTAACACACTGAAAACCTGTTAACAACACAAGTCAAGACAATCTAACACATTGAAAACCTGTTAACAACACAAGTCAAGACAATCTAACACGCTGAAAACCTGTTAACAACACAAGTCAAGACAATCTAACACATTGAAAACCTGTTAACAACACAAGTCAAGACAATTAACACGCTGAAAAGCTGTTAACAACACAAGTCAAGACAAGCTATCACACTGAAAACCTGTTAACAACACAGGTCAAGACAATCTAACACGCTGAAAACCTGTTAACAACACAAGTCAAGACAATCTAACACACTGAAAACCTGTCAACAACACAAGTCAAGACAATCTAACATGTTGAAAACCTGTTAACAACACAAGTCAAGACAATCTAACACACTGAAAACCTGTTAACAACACAAGTCAAGACAATTAACACGCTGAAAACCTGTTAACAACACAAGTCAAGAAAATCGAACATGCTGAAAACCTGTTAACAACACATGTCAAGAAAATCTACTACATTGAAAACCTGTTAACAACACAAGTCAAGACAATCTAACACAATGAAAACCTGTTAACAACACAAGTCAAGACAATTAACACGCTGAAAACCTGTTAACAACGGAAGTCAACACAATTAACACATTGAAAACCTGTTAACAACACAAGTCAAGACAATCTAACAAACTGAAAACATGTTAACAACACAAGTCAAGACAATTAACACACTGAAAACCTGTTAACAACACAAGTCAAGACAATCTAACGCATTGAAAACCTGTTAACAACACAAGTCAAGACAATCTAACACAATGAAAACCTGTTAACAACACAAGTCAAGACAATTAACACGCTGAAAACCTGTTAACAACACAAGTCAAGACAATCTAACACATTGAAAACCTGTTAACAACACAAGTCAAGACAATCTAACACAATGAAAACCTGTTAACAACACAAGTCAAGACAATCTAACACATTGAAAACCTGTTAACAACACAAGTCAAGACAATTAACACGCTGAAAACCTGTTAACAACACAAGTCAAGACAATCTAACACATTGAAAACCTGTTAACAATGTGGTGTATGAAACATTAATACTGTTCTAAAACTGTTTAAGTAGATAACTGGAAAGTGCACACGGCAGACTTATGACAGTAACGTAGTATAATTATTATTACGCTGTAACAACCTAGCTATCCCGAGTAGAGCGGAGTACCAAGAGGACGCCCTGGTGGCAATTCTGCCTTATATAATCTCCAGGAACAACCAATAGATGACCTCCACCTCATTCAGCACCAATCACATTTGAATGTGCACGTAACCAACCCACACTGGTTAATATTCTGTGTTGGGAACACCACAGCTCCTCCCCTGTAAATTCAAACTTCTTTTTTTTTCTAGGATTCTAACATATCCTTTTTTTGCTCTTAAGCTCATAACCATGTACAGTATTTCTTCAAAGGAACCATACATTACATTACAGATTTATTTTCTCTTTTTTTTTTCAATAACCAATCTGCATGTCAGTCACAAGTTCAGTCTATCAGGAGGACGTCTGTCTCTCACAGGACGAGTGTTCCTTTCCACAACTGGCGGTGGTGGTTCTACAGGTCGTTCTTCCACAACCTGTGATTCAGGATGTTCTGACACATCAGTGTCTGCATTGAAATCATCAATCTCCCAAGAAGCTCTATCACAAGAGTCCATTTGAGTCTGATTTGGATTTCCCTTGACACCCAACATCTGGTTCACATGTCTTTTCACACAATTTCCATTTACTTCAACACTGTATGTGACAGGACCCAACACTTCACTTAAAACTCCATTCCATCATTTCTCCCCTCCCCTGTAATTTTTTACCAACACGTGTTGACCAACCTTAAAAGACCTAACACAGGGAAGATTTGGTTCAGACTCGGTCTGTATTCTCTGAGAGAACTTTTGTTTGATAAGACACAACCTGGTCCGCACCTGTCTTCTCAGAAATAGCTCAGCTGGGGTCTTTCCTGTCTTAGTATGGGGTGTGTTTCTGTACCCAATCAGAAAATTTGCTACACAGTTCTCAAGCATCATACCACCAATGGCTCTATTCTTTGCAAGGGATCTCTTAAGATTTTGGACCAATCTTTCAGCTAAACCATTACTTGCAGGATGGTATGCAGGTGACTTGATGTGTTTTACTCCATGTTTAGTCAAAAATGACTCAAACTCTTGCGATACGAGCTGAGGTCCGTTATCAGTTACAACCTCTTTAGGCAACCCATAAGCTGCAAATAAATTTCTCGGTGCTTCAATTGTCTTAGATGAAGTAGTAGTGGTCATGGGAACTATCTCTGGCCATCTAGCATAGGCATCCATCACTACTAAAAACATCTGCTTGTGGTCCTCAGCAAAATCAAGATGTACTCTTTCCCATGGACTCGAAGACCATTTCCATGTATGTATCGGTGCGGTAGCAGGCATACTACGCTGCTGCTGACAAATAGTACACTGATTCACTTCACGTTCAATACTGTCATCTAATGTAGGCCACCAGAATAAACTTCTGGCGAGGGACTTCATTTTAACTGTTCCCCAGTGGTGCTGATGTAATTCAGACAATAGCCTGTCTCTTAGTTTATCAGGCCCTACCACACGGGAACCCCCTAATAAACAATCATCCTCAATGCTAAGCTCTAATTTTCTCTGAAAATAAGGCTTCAGTGACTCATCCTGTACATGTTTAGGCCATCCAGTTAACACCAACTGTTTAACCACTCTTAACACAGGATCTCTGTCTGTTTCTTTGGCTATTTCTCTAGCAGTAAGAGGTAAGTCTTCCAGGTAAGACACTCTGTAAATTGGGTTTGACACCACAACTACATCAGGCTTCACAGGTAATCTTGATAAAGCATCAGCATTGCTATGCTGCTCTGACTTCTTGTACTGGATTTCGTATGTATACGCTGCCAAAATTAGAGCCCACCTTTGTAATCTAGCGGCGGCCAGTGTTGGCACACCTGTTTTAGGCCCCAGAATTTCAACAGTGGCTTGTGGTCTGTCAATAACAAGAATTTCCTCCCATAAAGATACTCATGGAATTTCATAACTCCAAAAACAAGACCCAGTGCCTCCTTTTCCAGTTGAGAGTAATTCTGTTCTGTTTTAGTCAACATTCTGGATGCAAATGCGATAGGTCTCTCACTTCCATCTTTCATTTTGTGGCTGATTACAGCACCAACTCCATAAGGAGAAGCATCACATGCTAGTATGATATGTAACTCTGCATCAAAATTTAATAACAATTTATCTGACTGAAGAGACTTCTTTGCACTATCAAATGCACTTTGACATTTCTCTGACCATTCCCAGGTTGCATCTTTATGCAGCAATGCTGTCATTGGCTGAATCAGAGTAGATAGATTAGGGATAAACTTCCCATAGTAGTTTAACAGAGCTAAGAATGACCTGAGTTCAGTTACATTTTTCGGAACTGGAGCCCTCTGAATAGCATCTGTCTTTTCCTTCATTGGATGTATGCCCATGGCATCAATGACATGCCCTAAGTATGAAACGCTGTTCTGCATGAATGCACACTTCTCTCTTTTAACCTTGAGATTGTAAGTTTCAAGTCTACTAAGCACCTCTTCCAAGTTAGTCAGGTGCCTTTCTGTATCTTTTCCAGTAATTAAGATGTCATCTAAATAACAGATGACCCCTTCCATGCCCTGAAGAACCTGATCCATAATCTTTTGAAAAATAGCAGGGGCGCTAGCAACACCGTAGGGTAACCTATTGTAGTGATACAACCCTCTGTGTGTGTTGATAGTTAGGTAATGTCTTGACTTGTCCTCTAACAGAACTTGCTGATAAGCCTGCGACAAGTCTAATTTGGTAAACTGCTGACCTCCTGCTAGTTTAGCAAATAAATCTTGGGTTTTGGGTAGTGGATACTGTTCCACATTCAACCATGGATTGATGGTGACCTTGTAGTCTCCACATATTCTCACACTATCATCCTTTTTAGGCACACAAACTATTGGAGCTGCCCACTCGCTGTAATTAATGGGTGAGATGACACCTTCAGCTTCCAATTTTGCCAGTTCTCTCTCTACGGCTTCTCTTAATGCATAAGGCACGTTTCTAGGCTTACAGAACTTGGGCACTGCATCTGGAACTACATGTAGTCTGGCTTCAATATCTTTTAACTTGCCTAGCTCAGGTTTGAACACTGATGCATGTCTGGCACACACATCATCCACTGTATCAGGAGCCACTCTGTTGACTCTTGACAGGTCTAGCTTTAATTGACTTATCCAGTCTCTGCCCATTAATGCAGGACCTCTTCCTTTCACGACTAGTAGTTCTAGCTTTTCTGAGTGTTCCTTGCATTGCTGTGAATTTTCCTATCAATGGCAATGATTCCTCCCTGTAGGTTTTCAGCACACAATTTGCAGGACTAAGTTTCACATCTTTAAACCTGCGTTTAAGTAGAGTTTCAGATATCACTGACACGGCTACGCCAGTGTCTACCTCCATTTTCACCCTTGTACCATTTACACTGACATACACATAGTAGGGTTTCACAATGTCACCTTTACCCGTGTCCATTGCAAAAAGTTCGGCCCCTCCACTGTCCAATGTCTGACCAGTGTCAATGTTCTGTACAGCATCCACCATGCACCTTGTGGGCACACAGCAGTCGTCTCTGGCACTGCAGAGCTGAGGCTGGATAGGATCTCCATCTGCCCGAAGACTGTGAGCGTTGCTCTGGTCCACGTGCTGGGGAGCGTGGCAACATTCCAAATGCCTGGTCCCTTTCCATGCCTTGCCATAGCTTCCTTCTTTAGGGGAACGGCATGCTTTTGCGATGTGTCCCTTTTTCTTGCACTGGTGACACTCAGCGTCCTTGAACCTGCATTCATCCGTTCTGTGGCCTTTTCCATTGCAGCGATAGCAGGGCTTTCCGTTAGCTGTAGACTTTACCGTAGCCTCTCTATGCTTTATGTTAGCCTTCTTTTCCACCACATTAGCTTCATAGCCTTTCTGTGCAAACTGTTGCGCACTGTTGCCTTTTGTTACCTCAAAAGAAAGCGCCATTTCAACTGCGAGCTGTAACGTTAAGTCGTTTGTGTGAGCAGCATTGAGTAACCGATCTCTTAGCTCACTGCTCTTAACTCCACAGACCAACCTATCACGCAGTGCTTCATCTAAAAATGCTCCACATTTGCATGTGGCTGCTAACTTTCTCAAACTTGCAATGTACTCACTTATTGTTTCGTTTTCCTTTTGGTTTCTTCCGTGAAACTTGCATCTCTCGGCAATAAAGTGGGTTTTCGGGATGTAGTGCTTTTCTAGCATTCCCACCAGTACTTCATATGTTTTACCTGATGGCTTATCTGGTGCACACAAATCCATCAGCAAGCTATGTGCCCGTTTTCCTACCACCGTAAGAAATACCGCTTTGGTTTTCTCATCTCGAGTGTCCAATCCATCTGCTGCGAAGTACTGCTCTAACCGCTGGCGATAACTATCAAAACTTTCCTCACTTTCCTCGAAGTGGAAATCTTCTGGCTTACCGAATGCCATCTTCTGTTCGACGGTCCTTCCACTCACCGAACGTCTCCCTGGTTGTTCGTCGTTGACTTCTGCCTCGCTGGAGCCGCTTGACATGCGAACTCTGTGACTTCCAACTTAAACATCCCATCCTCGTCGCCAAGCTGTGGTGTATGAAACACTAATACTGTTCTAAACTGTTTAAGTAGATAACTGGAAAGTGCACACGGCAGACTTATGACAGTAACGTAGTATATTTATTATTACGCTGTAACAACCTAGCTATCCCGAGTAGAGCGGAGTACCAAGAGAACGCCCTGGTGGCGATTCTGCCTTATATAATCTCCAGGAACAACCAATAGCTGACCTCCACCTCATTCAGCACCAATCACATTTGAATGTGCACATTCAAAACCAACCAACCCACACTGGTTAATATTCTGTGTTGGGAACACCACAAACAACACAAGTCAAGACAATTAACACGCTGAAAACCTGTTAACAACACAAGTCAAGACAATCTAACACAATGAAAACCTGTTAACAACACAAGTCAAGACAAGCTAACACATTGAAAACCTGTTAACAACACAAGTCAAGACAATCTAACACGCTGAAAACCTGTTAACAACACAAGTCAAGACAAGCTAACACATTGAAAACCTGTTAACAACAAAAGTCAAGATAATCTAACACACTGAAAACCTGTTAACAACACAAGTCAAGACAATCTAACACATTGAAAACCTGTTAACAACACAAGTCAAGACAATCTAACACGCTGAAAACCTGTTAACAACACAAGTCAAGACAATCTAACACATTGAAAACCTGTTAACAACACAAGTCAAGACAATTAACACGCTGAAAAGCTGTTAACAACACAAGTCAAGACAAGCTAACACATTGAAAACCTGTTAACAACACAAGTCAAGACAATCTAACACATTGAAAACCTGTTAACAACACAAGTCAAGACAATTAACACGCTGAAAACCTGTTAACAACACAAGTCAAGACAATTAACACACTGAAAACCTGTTAACAACACAAGTCAAGACAATCTAACATGCTGAAAACCTGTTAACAACACAAGTCAAGACAATCTAACACACTGAAAACCTGTCAACAACACAAGTCAAGACAATCTAACATGTTGAAAACCTGTTAACAACACAAGTCAAGACAATTAACACGCTGAAAACCTGTTGACAACACAAGTCAAGAAAATCGAACATGCTGAAAACCTGTTAACAACACATGTCAAGAAAATCTACTACATTGAAAACTTGTTAACAACACAAGTCAAGACAATCTAACACAATGAAAACCTGTTAACAACACAAGTCAAGACAATTAACACGCTGAAACCTGTTAACAACGGAAGTCAACACAATTAACACATTGAAAACCTGTCAACAACACAAGTCAAGACAATCTAACATGTTGAAAACCTGTTAACAACACAAGTCAAGACAATCTAACACACTGAAAACCTGTTAACAACACAAGTCAAGACAATTAACACACTGAAAACCTGTTAACAACACAAGTCAAGACAATTAACACGCTGAAAACCTGTTAACAACACAAGTCAAGACAATCTAACACACTGAAAACCTGTTAACAACACAAGTCAAGACAATCTAACACACTGAAAACCTGTTAACAAGACAAGTCAAGACAATCTAACACACTGAAAACCTGTTAACAACACAAGTCAAGACAATCTAACACACTGAAAACCTGTTAACAACACAAGTCAAGACAATCTAACATGCTGAAAACCTGTTAACAACACAAGTCAAGACAATTAACACGCTGAAAACCTGTTAACAACACAAGTCAAGACAATCTAACACGCTGAAAACCTGTTAACAACACAGGTCAAGACAATCTAACACACTGAAAACCTGTTAACAACACAAGTCAAGACAATTAACACGCTGAAAACCTGTTAACAACACAAGTCAAGACAATCTAACATGCTGAAAACCTGTTAACAACACAAGTCAAGACAATTAACACGCTGAAAACCTGTTAACAACACAAGTCAAGACAATCTAACACGCTGAAAACCTGTTAACAACACAAGTCAAGACAATTAACACGCTGAAAACCTGTTAACAACACAAGTCAAGACAATTAACACGCTGAAAACCTGTTAACAACACAAGTCAAGACAATCTAACACGCTGAAAACCTGTTAACAACACAGGTCAAGACAATCTAACACACTGAAAACCTGTTAACAACACAAGTCAAGACAATTAACACGCTGAAAACCTGTTAACAACACAAGTCAAGACAATCTAACACGCTGAAAACCTGTTAACAACACAAGTCAAGACAATTAACACGCTGAAAACCTGTTAACAACACAAGTCAAGACAATTAACACGCTGAAAACCTGTTAACAACACAAGTCAAGACAATCTAACATGCTGAAAACCTGTTAACAACACAAGTCAAGACAATTAACACGCTGAAAACCTGTTAACAACACAAGTCAAGACAATCTAACACGCTGAAAACCTGTTAACAACACAAGTCAAGACAATCTAACATGCTGAAAACCTAACAACACAAGTCAAGACAATCTAACACGCTGAAAACCTGTTAACAACACAAGTCAAGACAATCTAACATGCTGAAAACCTGTTAACAACACAAGTCAAGACAATTAACACGCTGAAAACCTGTTAACAACACAAGTCAAGACAATCTAACATGCTGAAAACCTGTTAACAACACAAGTCAAGACAATTAACACGCTGAAAACCTGTTAACAACACAAGTCAAGACAATCTAACACGCTGAAAACCTGTTAACAACACAAGTCAAGACAATCTAACACGCTGAAAACCTGTTAACAACACAAGTCAAGACAATTAACACGCTGAAAACCTGTTAACAACACAAGTCAAGACAATCTAACATGCTGAAAACCTGTTAACAACACAAGTCAAGACAATTAACACGCTGAAAACCTGTTAACAACACAAGTCAAGACAATCTAACACGCTGAAAACCTGTTAACAACACAAGTCAAGACAATTAACACGCTGAAAACCTGTTAACAACACAAGTCAAGACAATCTAACATGCTGAAAACCTGTTAACAACACAAGTCAAGAAAATCTAACACGCTGAAAACCTGTTAACAACACAAGTCAAGACAATCTAACACGCTGAAAACCTGTTAACAACACAAGTCAAGACAATCTAACATGCTGAAAACCTGTTAACAACACAAGTCAAGACAATTAACACGCTGAAAACCTGTTAACAACACAAGTCAAGACAATTAACACGCTGAAAACCTGTTAACAACACAAGTCAAGACAATCTAACATGCTGAAAACCTGTTAACAACACAAGTCAAGACAATTAACACGCTGAAAACCTGTTAACAACACAAGTCAAGACAATCTAACACGCTGAAAACCTGTTAACAACACAAGTCAAGACAATTAACACGCTGAAAACCTGTTATCAACACAACAGCAGTTAGAGTGTTTGGATGGGACTGAAGCTGTCTTTTCTTTCTCAGTCTGATGATTTTCATGGCTGTCTGTGAACATCCTGAAGGGCACTGGATTGAAGGTGTGTGTTACACACACACACACACACACACACACACACACACACACACACACACACACAAAAGCTAACAACAGGCATTCGTCATGTGTCCCAGTCTCTACATGTGAACGTGACTATAGACTCACCGTGTGCTGGAGGTAGATCTGCTCTGGTTCAGTCCAGTCCGGTCTGACTGCTGTTCAATCTTTTTTTTTGGATTCTCCTCAGTGGCTCTGAAGTCTGTCTGGTTCCTCTCTCTCTCTGCCTCTGTCTCTCTCTGTCAGAGCGTCTGCCTTTATACCAAGTCCAACCCCTCCTCCTCCTCCTCCTCCTCCTCAGAGGGGGGGGGGGTGAAAATATGTTGCTTCTGTGTGTTTGCGTGTGTGTGCTCACAGCTGCCTCCGTGGCCAAGAAAAAGACCCCCCTCCCCTCCCCTCCCCTCCAGACACACACACACACACACACACACACACACTAAGACGTCTGACATGAGAGCAGGAGCTGCTGGTGGTCACATCAGCAGAGCAGCTGGACTGTTTGAAGGTTTGAGCTCCACCCGGGGAGAAGCAGCAGTCTGTAATCTGAAATAACTCCAGAGGCTCCTCTCTGCCTGCTCAGCGCTTCACACTCAATGTGCTCCTCGTCTGCTCCTTTATGGTCCCCCTCCTTTAAAAGGTGGGAAGCAGGCTCTGGATCTCCAGTCCTGAAGACCATGATTTTTATTTAAGCTACTGATCCCTATTGGTCCTGATAAATGCAGTGTCCCCCCGCCTTTATTTTTTTAATCCCCAACTGTATCCAGCCAATTACCTCACCCTTCCGCGCCATCCGGGTCGCTGCTCCACCTCTGCCAATCTGGGGAGGGCTGCACACTACCACATGCTTCCTCCGATACATGTGGAGTCACCAGCCACTTCTTTTCACTTGACAGTGAGGAGTTTCACCAGGGGGACGTAGCGCGTGAGAGTTATTACGCTATTCCCACCAGTTCCCCCTCCCCCTGAACAGGCGCCCGACTGACCAGAGGAGGCGCTAGTGCAGCGACCAGGACACATACCCACATCCGGCTTCCCACCCGCAGACACGGCCAACTGTGTCTGTAGGGACGCCCGACCAAGCCGGAGGTAACATGGGGATTCGAACCAGCATCCCCGTGTTGGTAGGCAACGGAATACGCCGGTGCGCCTACCCGGACGCCCCCGATAGGTGTAGTTTTGTTTGGCCACTGAGCCAGAAACCAGCCGGAAGTTAGCTTCGCTGGAGGGAACGGAAAGTATTGTAGCGAACTCGGGGGACAACGCAACCACAGGAAGTGCCGCGGCCGGGAAGCGAACCCGTATTGCCCGCACCGCAGGAGACATCGCTAACCGCTCGACTAAAGGCTCAGACCTGCGAGCCAGCGGCCAGCGTGTCTACTAATCCATGCACGTTACAATATTGCGAGAGAACCCAAAAGTATTGCGAGGGAACGCAAAACTGCCCCCTATTTTTCTTCTCTCACCATGTTCCCACTACGGTTCCGAATCTCCATGTTCCGCTGTGGACATGTTTTGACCGGGTAGGACGGTTGTGGCCAAATGGGGTACAGGCACGGACGGAAGTGACGCATAATCTCGCCGGGCATATTTTGTTGCTATGGCGCTAGCTAGCCTAGCTAACCTCCTGAGAGACATGGCGGCAAATTCAGAAGAAGCCCACAAAGGCTAGATTCACAGTTTCTTTTCGCGTTGATCTTTTGAGGGGATTTTAAAAAAAAGAAGAGGACGACAGGCTGACGAAATTGGTTGTTTCGACAAAAGGCAAGCATAGCTATGCATAGCTATTCGTAGCTCGCTAACGTTTGTTATCTAGCTAGTTAGCGTAGCTAATTGCTACGGAAGGTTACCTAGGCTAGCTATCCAACCAGTATGACTGTACAACAGTGTTCCATGACAACCAATATGACTGTACAACAGTGTGTTACCATATAATGTGATGTAGCTTGTTATACACCAGACTGTCTGTGTTAGCTTTGGTCCCATGATCCATTTTCACAAGGGTGGAACTTTTTACTGCTGAGCTGACGACACACCAGCCACAATGGCTGCTACACCCATGAAGCTGAGATGACAATTAAATACACAATTATCAGTCTCAAATGTACTGTAACATCTATATTTACAATATTAATAAACTCCAAATATTGTTGTGTACAGATTTCTCGGTAATTCACTGCCTTAGTCTTTTAATAACTTCTTTCACACAAATTCAAAAATAAATTCATACAACAGTCAATCTTTCGATCAATTACATACATCATTTTCATCTAGGCTTGCCAGTTTTCTATTAAATATAGAGGACCAGCATTATGGAATGAGCTTAGCACTGCAACCCAGGCTTACTCATCTCTCCATTCCTTTAAGAAATGTTTGACATAGTTTTTATTAACAAATTGTGTCATTCAGACGAGTCAGTTTTAAAGCTTTTCCACAACTTATTTTGTTCCGTTTTATTTTCTGTTTTCCCCCCAATTGTTTTCTTCTATTTGTTGATGTTTTGTTTTGTCACTTGTATTTTTTTCACATGATTTAGCTACATTTCACACATAGTAATCTTGCAAACCCAACGGGGGGGGGGGGGTCTTTCAATCACCTCTGCACATTGGATAATTCAGTTTTGATTTTGTTCTTGACTACTGTCATTTTATATATTTGCACATATAAATTATAACTAGTAGAGAACAGAACCAGGACTTTTGCGGGAAATGTCTGGAAATGTAAAAATAAAGAAATCATATAAAGTACCGACCATTCGTTTATAGAGGAAGGGGGCTGACAACAGTAGCAGTTTTATTTTGCTAATCACTAGCTAATATACTGACGCGCTGAGTGGCTCCATGCTCGGATGCCCCGCTGCACATGGCGGCCTAGGCTAGACAAATCTTCTCCGGAAGTCGAGCTAAATCGACGCATGCGCAATAGCCCTGCTCGGCTCCGCTGTACAAGATGTCTGAGGCGGCGGGGAGGGAGAGGGAGAGGCAGAGCAGACGGAAACAGCCGGAGCCCACGTCCAGTCAAAACAAAGTCAGGCAAGGTAAGAGAAGGCGGATTCCTTGAGCCGTCCAAAAACTACGGATGTGTGTCGGAAGGTTTAGGGCTTTGGGTTGTCCAGAGAGATTGTGCAAAGGACAGATGTGCGTGACATAAACATACTAAACTGTCTGCACAGTGCGCGGCAGCTGGAGCAGGGGCGTTCCCGCCATCTTGTCTGGCGGAGTGCGCGCCTAAAGCTCCGGGTTGCTGTTTGTTCGCTCAACTCGAATCTTATTGGGCTCAGCAGGCCTGCTTACTCAAAATGGCGGCTCATCACGGCAAATCGTATCCGTGGCTGAGATTTAAGGTCGTTAAACCGGGGTTGGGTCCGTTGAGACGGCCTGTTTTTGGTGTTTTTCTCGGTCTTTCTTCCCGGGCTCTGCCGTGTGGCCGCAGCCTTTGTTGTGCCCCCCCTCTCCGTTCGAGCCTGTTGTCGGAAGGCTGCTGTGCGCATGCGTGTCAACATAGCGCTCATTTCTGTTTCTGAATGCGAAGACGCCGAACTCATTCAGCCTGTTTTAGAAATAATACGTCGACGTCTTGGAGAAATCTTGTTTTAATATTTTATTTTCTGACCTGCTGTTTGAAACCCTTATTTAAACAGTCCGATGATTTAAACAGTCTGATGATTAATCAGACTGCCTTCACACATGACAGCAGGCGGTTCGTGAACCTCATCTGATTAGCTTGGTCTGCTATCTTAAACATGACGTTAAACGTGTATTTTTCTTTATTCTGAACATGAAGTCTACACATAAAGTCTACACGTTATTCTGAACATAAAGTCTACACGTTATTCTGAACATAAAGTCTACATGTTATTCTGAACATAAAGTCTACACGTTATTCTGAACATAAAGTCTACACGTTATTCTGAACATAAAGTCTACATGTTATTCTGAACATAAACACTACACTGTATTCTGAACATAAAGTCTACACTGTATTCTGAACATAAAGTCTACACTGTATTCTGAACATAAAGTCTACACTGTATTCTGAACATAAAGTCTACACTATTCTGAACATAAAGTCTACATTTTAAACAAAGTCTACACTGTATTCTGAACATAAACACTACACTGTATTCTGAACATAAAGTCTACACTGTATTCTGAACATAAAGTCTACATTTTATTCTGAACATAAACACTACACTGTATTCTGAACATAAAGTCTACATGTTATTCTGAACATAAAGTCTACATGTTATTCTGAACATAAAGTCTACACGTTATTCTGAAAATAAAGTCTACATGTTATTCTGAACGTAAAGTCTACATGTTATTCTGAACATAAACACTACACTGTATTCTGAACGTAGTCTACATTTTGTTCTGAACATAAACACTACACTGTATTCTGAACATAAAGTCTACACTGTATTCTGAACATAAACACTACACTGTATTCTGAACATAAAGTCTACATGTTATTCTGAACATAAAGTCTACAAGTTATTCTGAACATAAAGTCTACACGTTATTCTGAACATAAAGTCTACACGTTATTCTGAACATAAAGTCTACATGTTATTCTGAACGTAAAGTCTAAATGTTATTCTGAACATAAACACTACACTGTATTCTGAACGTAAAGTCTACATTTTGTTCTGAACATAAACACTACACTGTATTCTGAACATAGTCTACACTGTATTCTGAACATAAAGTCTACACTGTATTCTGAACATAAACACTACACTGTATTCTGAACATAAAGTCTACACTATATTCTGAACATAAAGTCTACATTTTAAACAAAGTCTACACTGTATTCTGAACATAAAGTCTACACTGTATTCTGAACATACACACTACACTGTATTCTGAACATAAAGTCTACACTGTATTCTGAACATAAAGTCTACATTTTATTCTGAACATAAACACTACACTGTATTCTGAACATAAAGTCTACATGTTATTCTGAGCATAAAGTCTGCATGTTATTCTGAACATAAACACTACACTGTATTCTGAACGTAAAGTCTACATTTTATTCAGAATAGAAACTCTACATTTTATTCTGAACATAAACTACATTGTATTCTGAACATTAACACTACACTGTATTCTGAACATAAAGTCTACATTTTATTCTGAACATAAAGTCTACATTTTATTCTGAACATAAAGTCTACATTTTATTCAGAATAGAAACTCTACATTTTATTCTGAACATAAACCACATTGTATTCTGAACATAAACACTACACTGTATTCTGAACGTAAAGTCTACATTTTGTTCTGAACATAAACACTACACTGTATTCTGAACATAAAGTCTACACTGTATTCTGAACATAAACACTACACTGTATTCTGAACATAAAGTCTACACTGTATTCTGAACATAAACACTACACTGTATTTTGAACATAAACACTACACTGTATTCTGAACATAAAGTCTACATGTTATTCTGACCATAAAGTGTGCATGTTATTCTGAACATAAACACTACACTGTATTCTGAACGTAAAGTCTACATTTTGTTCTGAACATAAACACTACACTGTATTCTGAACATAAAGTCTACATGTTATTCTGAACATAAAGTCTACAAGTTATTCTGAACATAAAATCTACACGTTATTCTGAACATAAAGTCTACACGTTATTCTGAACATAAAGTCTACATGTTATTCTGAACGTAAAGTCTAAATGTTATTCTGAACATAAACACTACACTGTATTCTGAACGTAAAGTCTACATTTTGTTCTGAACATAAACACTACATTTTATTCTGAACATAAAGTCTACATTATATTCAGAATAGAAACTCTACGTTTTATTCTGAACATAAACTACATTGTATTCTGAACATTAACACTACACTGTATTCTGAACATAAAGTCTACATTTTATTCTGAACATAAAGTCTACGTTTTATTCTGAACATAAAGTCTACATTTTATTCTCAACATAAACACTACACTATTCTGAACATAAAGTCTACACTGTATTCTGAACATAAAGTCTGCATTTTATTCTGAACATAAACACTACACTGTATTCTGAACATATACACTACACTGTATTCTGAACATAAAGTCTACATGTTATTCTGATCATAAACACTACACTGTATTCTGAACATAAACACTACACTGTATTCTGAACATAAAGTCTACATTTTATTCTGAACATAAAGTCTACATATTATTCTGAACATAAAGTCTACGTTTTATTCTGAGCATAAACACTACAATGTATTCTGAACATAAAGTCTACATTTTATTCTGAATAGAAACTACACTGTATTCTGAACATAACATCTACGTTTTATTCTGAACATAAACACTACATTGTATTCTGAACATAAACTCTACACATAAAGTCTACATTGTATTCTGAACATAAACTCTACATTGTATTCTGAACATAAACACTACATTTTATTCTGAACATAGTCTGCATTTTATTCTGAACATAAACTCTACATTTTATTCTGAGCATAAAGTCAACATTTTATTCTGAACATAAAGTCTACTTTTTATTCTAAACATAAACACTACATTTTATTCTGAACATAAAGTCTACATTTTATTCAGAATAGAAACTCTACATTTTATTCTGAACATAAACTACATTGTATTCTGAACATAAAGTTTACATTTTATTCTGAACATAGTCTACATTTTATTCTGAGCATAAAGTCAACATTTTATTCTGAACATAAACACTACATTGTATTCTGAACATAAACACTACATTTTATTCTGAACATAAACACCATTGTATTCTGAACATAGTCTACATTTTATTCTGAACATAAACTCTACATTTTATTCTGAGCATAAAGTCAACATTTTATTCTGAACATAAACACTACACTGTATTCTGAACATAAACACTACACTATTCTGAAAATAAAGTCTACACTGTATTCTGAACATAAATACTACATTATCTGAACATAAAGTCTACATTTTATTCTGAACATAAACACTACACTATTCTGAACATAAACACTACACTGTATTCTGAACATAAAGTGTACATTTTATTCTGAACATAAAGTCTACAGTTTATTCTGAACATAAACACTACACTATTCTGAACATAAACACTACACTGTGTGCTGAACATAAAGTCTATATTTTATTCTGAACATAAACACTAAACTGTATTCTGAACATAAAGTCTACACTGTATTCTGAACATAAAGTCTACATTTTATTCTGAACATAAACAGTACACTGTAGTCTGAACATAAAGTCTACACTGTATTCTGAACATAAAGTCTACATTTTATTCTGAACATAAACACTACACTGTATTCTGAACATAAAGTCTACATTTTATTCTGAACATAAACACTACAGTGTATTATGAACATAAAGTCTACACTGTATTCTGAACATAAAGTCTACATTTTATTCTGAACATAAACACTACACTGTATTCTGAACATAAAGTCTACACTGTATTCCGAACATAAAGTCTAAATTTTATTCTGAACATAAACACTACACTGTATTCTGAACATAAAGTCTACACTGTATTCTGAACATAAAGTCTACATGTTATTCTGAACATAAAGTCTACACGTTATTCTGAACATAAAGTCTACATTTTATTCAGAATAGAAACTACATTTTATTCTCAACATAAACTCTACATTTTATTCTGAGTATAAAGTCAACATTTTATTCTCAACATAAACTCTACGTTTTATTCTAGACATAAAGGCTACATTTTATTCTGAACATAAAGTCTGCAGTTTATTCAGAATAGAAACTCTACATTGTATTCTGAACATAAACTCTACAATTTATTCTCGACATAAAGTCTACACTGTATTCCGAACATTTTTTTCTGAACATAAACTACATTGTATTCTGAACATAAAGTTTACATTTTATTCTGAACATAAACTACATTTTATTCTCAACATAAACTCTATATTTTATTCTGAGTATAAAGTCAACATTTTATTCTGAACATAAACTCTACGTTTTATTCTAGACATAAAGGCTACATTTTATTCTGAACATAAAGTCTGCAGTTTATTCAGAATAGAAACTCTACATTGTATTCTGAACATAAACTCTACAATTTATTCTCGACATAAAGTCTACACTGTATTCCGAACACAAACACTACATGTTATTCTGAACATAAACACTACACTGTATTCTGAACATAAACACTAAAGTGTATTATGAACATAAAGTCTACACTGTATTCTGAACAGAAAATCTACATTTTATTCTGAACATAAAGTCTACAATTTATTCAGAATAGAAACTCTACATTGTATTATGAACATAGTCTACATTTTATTCTGAACATAAACTCTACAATTTATTCTCGACATAAAGTCTACACTGTATTCCGAACATAAACACTACATGTTATTCTTAACATAAAGTCTACATGTTATTCTGAACATAAACACTACACTGTATTCTGAACATAAAGTCTACACTGTATTCTGAACATAAACACTACAGTGTATTATGAACATAAAGTCTACACTGTATTCTGAACATAAAGTCTACATTTTATTCTGAACATAAAGTCTACAATTAATTCAGAATGGAAACTCTACATTGTATTATGAACATAGTCTACATTTTATTCTGAACATAAACTCTACAATTTATTCTCGACATAAAGTCTACATTTTATTCTGAACATAAAAACTACATTTTATTCTGAACATAAAGTCTACATGTTATTCAGAACAGAAACACTACATTGTATTCTGAACATAAAGTCTACATTTTATTCTGAACATAAACGCTACATTTTCATTTGAACATATCCATGTTATTCTGAACATAAAATCTACATTTTATTCTGGACATAGTCTACATTTTATTCTAGACATAAGTCTACATTGTATTCTGAACATAAATTACATTTTATTCTGAATATAAAGTCTACATTTTATTCAGAATAGAAACTCTACATTGTATTCTGAACATAAACTCTACAATTTATTCTCGACATAAAGTCTACACTGTATTCCGAACACAAACACTACATGTTATTCTGAACATAAACACTACACTGTATTCTGAACATAAACACTAAAGTGTATTATGAACATAAAGTCTACACTGTATTCTGAACATAAAGTCTACATTTTATTCTGAACATAAAGTCTACAATTTATTCAGAATAGAAACTCTACATTGTATTATGAACATAGTCTACATTTTATTCTGAACATAAACTCTACAATTTATTCTCGACATAAAGTCTACACTGTATTCCGAACATAAACACTACATGTTATTCTTAACATAAAGTCTACATGTTATTCTGAACATAAACACTACACTGTATTCTGAACATAAAGTCTACACTGTATTCTGAACATAAACACTACAGTGTATTATGAACATAAAGTCTACATTGTATTCTGAACATAAAGTCTACATTTTATTCTGAACATAAAGTCTACAATTAATTCAGAATGGAAACTCTACATTGTATTATGAACATAGTCTACATTTTATTCTGAACATAAACTCTACAATTTATTCTCGACATAAAGTCTACATTTTATTCTGAACATAAAAACTACATTTTATTCTGAACATAAAGTCTACATGTTATTCAGAACAGAAACACTACATTGTATTCTGAACATAAAGTCTACATTTTATTCTGAACATAAACGCTACATTTTATTTTGAACATATCCATGTTATTCTGAACATAAAATCTACATTTTATTCTGGACATAGTCTACATTTTATTCTAGACATAAGTCTACATTGTATTCTGAACATAAATTACATTTTATTCTGAACATAAAGTCTACATTTTATTCAGAATAGAAACTCTACATTGTATTCTGAACATAAACACTACATTTTATTCTGAACATAGTCTACATTTTATTATGAACATAAAGTCTACATTTTATTTTGAACATATCCATGTTATTCTGAACATAAAATCTACATTTTATTCTGGACATAGTCTACATTTTATTCTGAACGTAAAGTCTACATTTTATTTTGAACATATCCATGTTATTCTGAACATAAAGTCTACATTTTATTTTGAACATATCCATGTTATTCTGAACTTAAAATCTACATTTTATTCTGAACATAAAGTCTGCAGTTTATTCAGAATAGAAACTCTACATTGTATTCTGAACATAAACTCTACAATTTATTCTCGCCAAAAGTCTACACTGTATTCCGAACATAAACACTACATGTTATTCTGAACATAAAGTCTACATGTTATTCTGAACATAAACACTACACTGTATTCTGAACATAAAGTCTACACTGTATTCTTAACATAAACACTACAGTGTATTATGAACATAAAGTCTACATTTTATTCTGGACATAGTCTACATTTTATTCTGAACATAAAGTCTACAATTTATTCAGAATAGAAACTCTACATTGTATTATGAACATAGTCTACATTTTATTCTGAACATAAATTCTACAATTTATTCTCGACATAAAGTCTACATTTTATTCTGAACATAAACACTACATTTTATTCTGAACATAAAGTCTACATGTTATTCAGAATAGAAACACTACATTGTATTCTGAACATAAAGTCTACATTTTATTCTGAACATAAACGCTACATTTTATTTTGAACATATCCATGTTATTCTGAGAATAAAATCTACATTTTATTCTGGACATAGTCTACATTTTATTCTAGACATAAGTCTACATTGTATTCTGAACATAAACTACATTTTATTCTGAACATAAAGTCTACATTTTATTCAGAATAGAAACTCTACATTGTATTCTGAACATAAACACTACATTTTATTCTGAACATAGTCTACATTTTATTCTGAACATAAAGTCTACATTTTATTTTGAACATATCCATGTTATTCTGAACATAAAATCTACATTTTATTCTGGACATAGTCTACATTTTATTCTGAACGTAAAGTCTACATTTTATTTTGAACATATCCATGTTATTCTGAACATAAAATCTACATTTTATTCTGGACATAGTCTACATTTTATTCTGAACATAAACGCTACATTTTATTTTGAACATATCCATTTTATTCTGAACATAAAATCTACATTTTAATCTGGACATAGTCTACATTTTATTCTGAACGTAAAGTCTACATTTTATTTTGAACATATCCATGTTATTCTGAACATAAAGTCTACATTTTATTTTGAACATATCCATGTTATTCTGAACATAAAATCTACATTTTATTCTGAACATAAAGTCTGCAGTTTATTCAGAATAGAAACTCTACATTGTATTCTGAACATAAACTCTACAATTTATTCTCGACATAAAGTCTACACTGTATTCCGAACATAAACACTACATGTTATTCTGAACATAAAGTCTACATGTTATTCTGAACATAAACACTACACTGTATTCTGAACATAAAGTCTACACTGTATTCTTAACATAAACACTACAGTGTATTATGAACATAAAGTCTACACTGTATTCTGAACATAAAGTCTACATTTTATTCTGAACATAAACTCTACAATTTATTCTCGACATAAAGTCTACATTTTATTCTGAACATAAAAACTACATTTTATTCTGAACATAAAGTCTACATGTTATTCAGAACAGAAACACTACATTGTATTCTGAACATAAAGTCTACATTTTATTCTGAACATAAACGCTACATTTTATTTTGAACATATCCATGTTATTCTGAACATAAAATCTACATTTTATTCTGGACATAGTCTACATTTTATTCTAGACATAAGTCTACATTGTATTCTGAACATAAATTACATTTTATTCTGAACATAAAGTCTACATTTTATTCAGAATAGAAACTCTACATTGTATTCTGAACATAAACACTACATTTTATTCTGAATATAGTCTACATTTTATTCTGAACATAAAGTCTACATTTTATTTTGAACATATCCATGTTATTCTGAACATAAAATCTACCTTTTATTCTCGACATAGTCTACATTTTATTCTGAACGTAAAGTCTACATTTTATTTTGAACATATCCATGTTATTCTGAACATAAAGTCTACATTTTATTTTGAACATATCCATGTTATTCTGAACATAAAATCTACATTTTATTCTGAACATAAAGTCTGCAGTTTATTCAGAATAGAAACTCTACATTGTATTCTGAACATAAACTCTACAATTTATTCTCGCCAAAAGTCTACACTGTATTCCGAACATAAACACTACATGTTATTCTGAACATAAAGTCTACATGTTATTCTGAACATAAACACTACACTGTATTCTGAACATAAAGTCTACACTGTATTCTTAACATAAACACTACAGTGTATTATGAACATAAAGTCTACATTTTATTTTGAACATATCCATGTTATTCTGAACATAAAATCTACATTTTATTCTGGACATAGTCTACATTTTATTCTGAACATAAACGCTACATTTTATTTTGAACATATCCATTTTATTCTGAACATAAAATCTACATTTTATTGTGGACATAGTCTACATTTTATTCTGAACGTAAAGTCTACATTTTATTTTGAACATATCCATGTTATTCTGAACATAAAGTCTACATTTTATTTTGAACATATCCATGTTATTCTGAACATAAAATCTACATTTTATTCTGAACATAAAGTCTGCAGTTTATTCAGAATAGAAACTCTACATTGTATTCTGAACATAAACTCTACAATTTATTCTCGACATAAAGTCTACACTGTATTCCGAACATAAACACTACATGTTATTCTGAACATAAAGTCTACATGTTATTCTTAACATAAACACTACAGTGTATTATGAACATAAAGTCTACATTTTATTCTGGACATAGTCTACATTTTATTCTGAACATAAAGTCTACAATTTATTCAGAATAGAAACTCTACATTGTATTATGAACATAGTCTACATTTTATTCTGAACATAAATTCTACAATTTATTCTCGACATAAAGTCTACACTGTATTCTGAACATAAACACTACATGTTATTCTTAACATAAAGTCTACATGTTATTCAGAATAGAAACACTACATTGTATTCTGAACATAAAGTCTACATTTTATTCTGAACATAAACGCTACATTTTATTTTGAACATATCCATGTTATTCTGAAAATAAAATCTACATTTTATTCTGGACATAGTCTACATTTTATTCTAGACATAAGTCTACATTGTATTCTGAACATAAACTACATTTTATTCTGAACATAAAGTCTACATTTTATTCAGAATAGAAACTCTACATTGTATTCTGAACATAAACACTACATTTTATTCTGAATATAGTCTACATTTTATTCTGAACATAAAGTCTACATTTTATTTTGAACATATCCATGTTATTCTGAACATAAAATCTACATTTTATTCTGGACATAGTCTACATTTTATTCTGAACGTAAAGTCTACATTTTATTTTGAACATATCCATGTTATTCTGAACATAAAATCTACATTTTATTCTGGACATAGTCTACATTTTGTTCTGAACATAAACGCTACATTTTATTTTGAACATATCCATTTTATTCTGAACATAAAATCTACATTTTATTCTGGACATAGTCTACATTTTATTCTGAACGTAAAGTCTACATTTTATTTTGAACATATCCATGTTATTCTGAACATAAAGTCTACATTTCATTTTGAACATATCCATGTTATTCTGAACATAAAATCTACATTTTATTCTGAACAAAAAGTCTGCAGTTTATTCAGAATAGAAACTCTACATTGTATTCTGAACATAAACTCTACAATTTATTCTCGACATAAAGTCTACACTGTATTCCGAACATAAACACTACATGTTATTCTGAACATAAAGTCTACATGTTATTCTGAACATAAACACTACACTGTATTCTGAACATAAAGTCTACACTGTATTCTGAACATAAACACTACAGTGTATTATGAACATAAAGTCTACACTGTATTCTGAACATAAAGTCTACATTTTATTCTGAACATAAAGTCTACAATTTATTCAGAATAGAAACTCTACATTGTATTCTGAACATAAACACTACATTTTATTCTGAACATAGTCTACATTTTATTCTGAACATAAAGTCTACATTTTATTTTGAACATATCCATGTTATTCTGAACATAAAATCTACATTTTATTCTGGACATAGTCTACATTTTATTCTGAACGTAAAGTCTACATTTTATTTTGAACATATCCATGTTATTCTGAACATAAAGTCTACATTTTATTTCGAACATATCCATGTTATTCTGAACATAAAATCTACATTTTATTCTGGACATAGTCTACATTTTATTCTGAACATAAACGCTACATTTTATTTTGAACATATCCATTTTATTCTGAACATAAAGTCTACATTTTATTCTGGACATAGTCTGCATTTTATTCTGAACATAAAGTCTACACTTATTGAAGTCTGACAAGCGGCAGATAAAGGAGGGCTCACTACTGGTCAGGTTGAACATGCCTGTTGTGATGTGATACAGCTACTTTATGCTGGTTTATTACGCTGGTTCATTATTGCTTATTATGCTGCTTTAATATGGTTTATTACGCTGCTTCATTATGGCTAGCTGGTTTATGATGGATAGCTGGTTTATTATGCTGCTTTATTATGGATAGCTGGTTTATTATGGTTTATTATGGATAGCTGGTTTATTGTGCTGCTTTATTATGGATAGCTGGTTTATTATGGGTTATTATGGATAGCTGGTTTATTATGGTTTATTATGGATAACTGTTTTATTATGGATAGCTGGTTCATTATGAAGGTTTATTATGGATAGCTGGTTTATTATGGTTTATTATGGATAGCTGGTTTATTGAGGTTTATTATGGATAGCTGGTTTATATGGAGGTTTATTATGCTGGTTTATTATGGACAGCTGGTTTAATATGGAGGTTTATTATGCTGGGTTATTATGGATAACTGGTTTAATATGGAGGTTTAATATGCTGGTTTATTATGGATAGCTGGTTTATTATGGATAGCTGGTTTATTGAGGTTTATTATGGATAGCTGGTTTATTATGGATAGCTGGTTTATTGAGGTTTATTATGCATAGCTGGTTTATATTGAGGTTTATTATGCTGGTTTATTATGGATAGCTGGTTTAATATGGAGGTTTATGATGCTGGTTTATTATGGATAGCTGGTTTAATATGGAGGTTTATTATGCTGGTTTATTATGGATAGCTGGTTTATTATGGATAGCTGGTTCATTATGGAGGTTTATTATACTGGTTTATTATGAATAGCTGGTTTATTATGGAGGTTTATTATGGTTAGCTGGTTTAATATGGGGGTTATTATGGATAGCTGGTTTATTTTGGGTAGCTGGTTTATTATGGAGGTTTATTATGGATAGCTGGTTTATTGAGATTAATTATGGATGTTTAGTATGGATAGCTGTTTTATTATGCTGGTTTATTATGGATAGCTGGTTTATGGAGGTTTATTGTGGATAGCTGGTTTATTATGGAGGTTTATTATACTGGTTTATTATGAATAGCTGGTTTATTATGGAGGTTTATTATGGATATCTGGTTTATTATGGATAGCCGATTTATTATGGAGGTTTATTATGGATAGCTGGTTTAATATGGGGGTTATTATGGATAGCTGGTTTATTATGGGTAGCTGGTTTATTATGGATAGCTGGTTCATTATGGAGGTTTATTATACTGGTTTATTATGAATAGCTGGTTTATTATGGAGGTTTATTATGGATATCTGGTTTATTATGGATAGCCGATTTATTATCGAGGTTTATTATGGTTAGCTGGTTTAATATGGGGGTTATTATGGATAGCTGGTTTATTATAGAGGTTTATTATGGATAGCTGGTTTATTGAGATTAATTATGGATGTTTAGTATGGATAGCTGGTTTATTATGCTGGTTTATTATGGATAGCTGGTTTATGGAGGTTTATTGTGGATAGCTGGTTCATTATGGAGGTTTTTTATACTGGTTTATTATGAATAGCTGGTTTATTATGGAGGTTTATTATGGATAGCCGATTTATTATGGAGGTTTATTATGGATAGCTGGTTTAATATGGAGGTTATTATGGATAGCTGGTTTATTATGGGTAGCTGGTTTATTATGGAGGTTTATTATGGATAGCTGGTTTATTGAGATTAATTATGGATGTTTAGTATGGATAACTGGTTTATTATGCTGGTTTATTATGGATAGCTGGTTTATGGAGGTTTATTGTGGATAGCTGGTTTATTATGCTGGTTTATTATGCTGGTTTATTGTGGATAGCTGGTTTATTATGCTGGTTTATTATGGATTCCTGGTTTATCGGGGTTTATTATGCTGGTTTATTATGGATACCTGGTTTAGTATGCTGGTTTATTACGGATTGCTGGTTTATCGAGGTTTATTATGGGTAGCTGGTTTATTATGGAGGTTTATTATGGATAGCTGTTTTATTATGGAGGTTTATGTGGATAGCTGGTTTATTATGGAGGTTTATTATGGATAGCTGGTTTATTATGGAGGTTTGTTATGGATAGCTGGTTTGTGATGGAGGTTTATTATGGATAGCTGGTTTATTATGGAGGTTTATTATTGATAGCTGTTTTATTATGGAGGTTTATGTGGATAGCTGGTTTATTATGGAGGTTTATTATGGATACCTGATTTATTATGGAGGTTTGTTATCGATAGCTGGTTTATTATGGAGGTTTATTATTGATAGCTGTTTTATTATGGAGGTTTATGTGGATAGCTGGTTTATTATGGAGGTTTATTATGGATAGCTGGTTTATTATGGAGGTTTGTTATGGATAGCTGGTTTGTGATGGAGGTTTATTATGGATAGCTGATTTATTATGGAGGTTTATTACGGACAGCTGGTTTATTATGGAGGTTATTATGGATAACTGGTTTATTATGGAGGTTTATTATGGATAGCTGGTTTATGGAGGTTTATTGTGGATAGTTAGTTTATGGAGGTTTATTGTGGATAGCTGGATTATTATGCTGGTTATGATGGATAGCTGGTTTATTGAGGTTTATTATGCTGGTTTATTATGGATAGCTGGTTTAATATGGAGGTTTATGATGCTGGTTTATTATGGATAGCTGGTTTAATATGGAGGTTTATTATGCTGGTTTATTATGGATAGCTGGTTTATTATGGATAGCTGGTTCATTATGGAGGTTTATTATACTGGTTTATTATGAATAGCTGGTTTATTATGGAGGTTTATTATGGTTAGCTGGTTTAATATGGGGGTTATTATGGATAGCTGGTTTATTATGGGTAGCTGGTTTATTATGGAGGTTTATTATGGATAGCTGGTTTATTGAGATTAATTATGGATGTTTAGTATGGATAGCTGTTTTATTATGCTGGTTTATTATGGATAGCTGGTTTATGGAGGTTTATTGTGGATAGCTGGTTTATTATGGAGGTTTATTATACTGGTTTATTATGAATAGCTGGTTTATTATGGAGGTTTATTATGGATATCTGGTTTATTATGGATAGCCGATTTATTATGGAGGTTTATTATGGATAGCTGGTTTAATATGGGGGTTATTATGGATAGCTGGTTTATTATGGGTAGCTGGTTTATTATGGATAGCTGGTTCATTATGGAGGTTTATTATACTGGTTTATTATGAATAGCTGGTTTATTATGGAGGTTTATTATGGATATCTGGTTTATTATGGATAGCCGATTTATTATCGAGGTTTATTATGGTTAGCTGGTTTAATATGGGGGTTATTATGGATAGCTGGTTTATTATAGAGGTTTATTATGGATAGCTGGTTTATTGAGATTAATTATGGATGTTTAGTATGGATAGCTGGTTTATTATGCTGGATTATTATGGATAGCTGGTTTATGGAGGTTTATTGTGGATAGCTGGTTCATTATGGAGGTTTTTTATACTGGTTTATTATGAATAGCTGGTTTATTATGGAGGTTTATTATGGATATCTGGTTTATTATGGATAGCCGATTTATTACGGAGGTTTATTATGGATAGCTGGTTTAATATGGGGGTTATTATGGATAGCTGGTTTATTATGGGTAGCTGGTTTATTATGGAGGTTTATTATGGATAGCTGGTTTATTGAGATTAATTATGGATGTTTAGTATGGATAACTGGTTTATTATGCTGGTTTATTATGGATAGCTGGTTTATGGAGGTTTATTGTGGATAGCTGGTTTATTATGCTGGTTTATTATGCTTGTTTATTGTGGATAGCTGGTTTATTATGCTGGTTTATTATGGATTCCTGGTTTATCGGGGTTTATTATGCTGGTTTATTATGGATACCTGGTTTAGTATGCTGGTTTATTACGGATTGCTGGTTTATCGAGGTTTATTATGGGTAGCTGGTTTATTATGGAGGTTTATTATGGATAGCTGTTTTATTATGGAGGTTTATGTGGATAGCTGGTTTATTATGGAGGTTTATTATGGATAGCTGGTTTATTATGGAGGTTTGTTATGGATAGCTGGTTTGTGATGGAGGTTTATTATGGATAGCTGGTTTATTATGGAGGTTTTTTTATTGATAGCTGTTTTATTATGGAGGTTTATGTGGATAGCTGGTTTATTATGGAGGTTTATTATGGATACCTGATTTATTATGGAGGTTTGTTATCGATAGCTGGTTTATTATGGAGGTTTATTATTGATAGCTGTTTTATTATGGAGGTTTATGTGGATAGCTGGTTTATTATGGAGGTTTATTATGGATAGCTGGTTTATTATGGAGGTTTGTTATGGATAGCTGGTTTGTGATGGAGGTTTATTATGGATAGCTGATTTATTATGGAGGTTTATTACGGACAGCTGGTTTATTATGGAGGTTATTATGGATAACTGGTTTATTATGGAGGTTTATTATGGATAGCTGGTTTATGGAGGTTTATTGTGGATAGTTAGTTTATGGAGGTTTATTGTGGATAGCTGGATTATTATGCTGGTTATGATGGATAGCTGGTTTATTGTGGTTTATTATGTTGGTTTAGTATGGATAGCTGGTTTATTATGGTTTATTGTGCTGGTTTATTATGGATAGCTGGTTTATCGAGGTTTATTATGGATACCTTGTTTATGATGCTGGCTCATTTTAGAAAGCTGGTTTATTATGGTTTACTATGCTGGTTTATTATGGATAGCTGGTTTATTGTGGTTTATTATGCTGGTTTATTATGCTGGTTTATTATGGATAGCTGGTTTAATATGGAGGTTTATGATGCTGGTTTATTATGGATAGCTGGTTTAATATGGAGGTTTATTATGCTGGTTTATTATGGATAGCTGGTTTATTATGGATAGCTGGTTCATTATGGAGGTTTATTATACTGGTTTATTATGGATAGCTGGTTCATTATGGATAGCTGGTTTATTATGGTTTATTATGGATAACTGGTTTATTGAGGTTTATTATGGATAGCTGGTTTATATGGAGGTTTATTATGGATAGCTGGTTTAATATGGAGGTTTATTATGCTGGGTTATTATGGATAGCTGGTTTAATATGGAGGTTTAATATGCTGGTTTATTATGGATAGCTGGTTTATTGAGGTTTATTATGGATAGCTGGTTTATATTGAGGTTTATTATGCTGGTTTATTATGGATAGCTGGTTTAATATGGAGGTTTATGATGCTGGTTTATTATGGATAGCTGGTTTAATATGGAGGTTTATTATGCTGGTTTATTATGGATAGCTGGTTTATTATGGATAGCATGTCATTATGGAGGTTTATTATACTGGTTTATTATGAATAGCTGGTTTATTATGGAGGTTTATTATGGATATCTGGTTTATTATGGATAGCCGATTTATTACGGAGGTTTATTATGGTTAGCTGGTTTAATATGGGGGTTATTATGGATAGCTGGTTTATTATGGGTAGCTGGTTTATTATGGAGGTTTATTATGGATAGCTGGTTTATTGAGATTAATTATGGATGTTTAGTATGAATAGCTGGTTTATTATGCTGGTTTATCATGAATAGCTCATTTATGGAGGTTTATTGTGGATAGCTGGTTTATTATGGATTGCTGGCTTATCGAGGTTTATTATGCTGGGTTATTATGGATACCTGGTTTCGTATGCTGGTTTATTACGGATTGCTGGTTTATCGAGGTTTATTATGGGTAGCTGGTTTATTATGGAGGTTTATTATGGATAGCTGTTTTATTATGGAGGTTTATTATGGATACCTGATTTATTATGGAGGTTTGTTATCGTTAGCTGGTTTATTATGGAGGTTTATTATTGATAGCTGTTTTATTATGGATTTTTATATGGATAGCTGGTTTATTATGGAGGCTTATTATGGATAGCTGGTTTATTATGGAGGTTTGTTATGGATAGCTGGTTTATTATGGATAGCTGGTTTATTATGGAGGTTTATTACGGATAGCTGGTTTATGGAGGTTTATTATGGATATCTGGTTTATTGTGGAAGTTATTATGGATGGCTGGTTTATGGAGGTTTATTGTGGATAACTGGTTTATGGAGGTTTATTATGGATATCTGGTTTATTGTGGAAGTTATTATGGATGGCTGGTTTATGGAGGTTTATTGTGGATAGTTAGTTTATGGAGGTTTATTGTGGATAGCTGGATTATTATGCTGGTTTATGATGGATAGCTGGTTTATTATGGTTTATTATGTTGGTTTATTATGGATAGCTGGTTTATTATGGTTTATTGTGCTGGTTTATTATGGATAGCTGGTTTATCGAGGTTTATTATGCTGGTTTATTATGGATAACTGGTTTATCGAGGTTTATGTTGGATACCTGGTTTAGTATGCTGGTTTATTATGGATTGCTGGTTTATTATGGATAACTGGTTTATGGAGGTTTATTATGGATATCTGGTTTATTATGGAGGTTATTATGGATGGCTGGTTTATTATGGAGGTTTATTAGGAATAGCTGGTTTATTATGGAGGTTTATTATGGATAGCTGGTTTATTATGGAGGTTATTATGGATAGCTGGTTTATTATGGAGGTTTATTATGGATAGCTGGTTTATGGAGGTTTATTGTGGATAGTTAGTTTATGGAGGTTTATTGTGGATAGCTGGATTATTATGCTGGTTTATGATGGATAGCTGGTTTATTGTGGTTTTTTATGTTGATTTATTATGGATAGCTGGTTTATTATGGTTTATTGTGCTGGTTTATTACGGTTTAGTATGCTGGTTCATTATGGATAGCTGGTTTATTATGGATAACTGGTTTATGGAGGTTTATTATGGATATCTGGTTTATTATGGAGGTTATTATGGATGGCTGGTTTATTATGGAGGTTTATTAGGAATAGCTGGTTTATTATGGTTTATTATGGATAACTGTTTTATTATGGATAGCTGGTTCATTATGGAGGTTTATTATGGATAGCTGGTTTATTATGGTTTATTGTGGATAGCTGGTTTATTGAGGTTTATTATGGATAGCTGGTTTATATGGAGGTTTATTATGCTGGTTTATTATGGACAGCTGGTTTAATATGGAGGTTTATTATGCTGGGTTATTATGGATAACTGGTTTAATATGGAGGTTTAATATGCTGGTTTATTATGGATATCTGGTTTATTATGGATAGCTGGTTTATTGAGGTTTATTATGGATAGCTGGTTTATTATGGATAGCTGGTTTATTGAGGTTTATTATGGATAGCTGGTTTATATTGAGGTTTATTATGCTGATTTATTATGGATAGCTGGTTTATTATGGAGGTTTATTATGGATAGCTGGTTTATTATGGAGGTTTGTTATGGATAGCTGGTTTGTGATGGAGGTTTATTATGGATAGCTGGTTTATTATGGAGGTTTATTACGGACAGCTGGTTTATTATGGAGGTTATTATGGATAACTGGTTTATTATGGAGGTTTATTATGGATAGCTGGTTTATGGAGGTTTATTGTGGATAGTTAGTTTATGGAGGTTTATTGTGGATAGCTGGATTATTATGCTGGTTATGATGGATAGTGGTTTATTGTGGTTTATTATGTTGGTTTATTATGGATAGCTGGTTTATTATGTTTTATTGTGCTGGTTTATTATGGATAGCTGGTTTATCGAGGTTTATTATGGATACCTGGTTTATGATGCTGGCTCATTATAGAAAGCTGGTTTATTATGGTTTACTATGCTGGTTTATTATGGATAGCTGGTTTATTGTGGTTTATTGTGCTGGTTTATTATGCTGGTTTATTATGCTGGTTTATTATGGATAGCTGGTTTAATATGGAGGTTTATGATGCTGGTTTATTATGGATAGCTGGTTTAATATGGAGGTTTATTATGCTGGTTTATTATGGATAGCTGGTTTATTATGGATAGCTGGTTCATTATGGAGGTTTATTATACTGGTTTATTATGGATAGCTGGTTCATTATGGATAGCTGGTTTATTATGGATAACTGGTTTATTGAGGTTTATTATGGATAGCTGGTTTATATGGAGGTTTATTATGCTGGTTTATTATGGATAGCTGGTTTAATATGGAGGTTTATTATGCTGTTTTATTATGGATAGCTGGTTTATTATGGATAGCATGTCATTATGGAGGTTTATTATACTAGTTTATTATGAATAGCTGGTTTATTATGGAGGTTTATTATGGATATCTGGTTTATTATGGATAGCCAATTTATTTTGGAGGTTTATTATGGTTAGCTGGTTTAATATGGGGGTTATTATGGATAGCTGGTTTATTATGGGTAGCTGGTTTATTATGGAGGTTTATTATGGATAGCTGGTTTATTGAGATTAATTATGGATGTTTAGTATGAATAGCTGGTTTATTATGCTGGTTTATTATGGATAGCTCGTTTATGGAGGTTTATTGTGGATAGCTGGTTTATTATGGATTGCTGGTTTATCGAGGTTTATTATGCTGGTTTATTATGGATACCTGGTTTCGTATGCTGGTTTATTACGGATTGCTGGTTTATCGAGGTTTATTATGGGTAGCTGGTTTATTATGGAGGTTTATTATGGATAGCTGTTTTATTATGGAGGTTTATTATGGATAGCTGTTTTATTATGGAGGTTTATTATGGATACCTGATTTATTATGGAGGTTTGTTATCGATAGCTGGTTTATTATGGAGGTTTATTATTGATAGCTGTTTTATTATGGAGGTTTATATGGATAGCTGGTTTATTATGGAGGCTTATTATGGATAGCTGGTTTATTATGGAGGTTTGTTATGGATAGCTGGTTTATTATGGATAGCTGGTTTATTATGGAGGTTTATTACAGACAGCTGGTTTATTATGGAGGTTATTATGGATAGCTGGTTTATTATGGAGGTTTATTATGGATAGTTAGTTTATGGAGGTTTATTGTGGATAGCTGGATTATTATGCTGGTTTTTGATGGATAGCTGGTCTATTATGGTTTATTATGTTGGTTTACTATGGATAGCTGGTTTATTATGGTTTATTGTGCTGGTTTATTATGGATAGCTGGTTTATCGAGGTTTATTATGCTGGTTTATTATGCTGGTTTATTATGGATAACTGGTTTATCGAGGTTTATATTGGATACCTGGTTTAGTATGCTGGTTTATTATGGATTGCTGGTTTATTATGGATAACTGGTTTATGGAGGTTTATTATGGATATCTGGTTTATTATGGAGGTTATTATGGATGGCTGGTTTATTATGGAGGTTTATTAGGAATAGCTGGTTTATTATGGAGGTTTATTATGGATAGCTGGTTTATTATGGAGGTTATTATGGATAGCTGGTTTATTATGGAGGTTTATTATGGATAGCTGGTTTATGGAGGTTTATTGTGGATAGTTAGTTTATGGAGTTTTATTGTGGATAGCTGGATTATTATGCCGGTTATGATGGATAGCTGGTTTATTGTGGTTTATTATGTTGGTTTATTATGGATAGCTGGTTTATTATGGTTTAATGTGCTGGTTTATTATGGTTTATTATGCTGGTTTATTATGGATAACTGGTTTATCGACGTTTATGTTGGATACCTGGTTTAGTATGCTGGTTCATTATGGATAGCTGGTTTATTATGGATAACTGGTTTATGTAGGTTTATTATGGATATCTGGTTTATTATGGAGGTTATTATGGATGGCTGGTTTATTATGGAGGTTTATTAGGAATAGCTGGTTTATTATGGATAACTGGTTTATGGAGGTTTATTATGGATAGCTGGTTTATTATGGCGGTTAATATGGATAGCTGGTTTATTATGGAGGTTTATTATGGATAACTGGTTTATTATGGAGGTTTATTATGGATAGCTGGTTCATTATGAAGGTTTATTATGGATAGCTGGTTTTTATGGAGGTTTATTGATGATAGCTGGTTTATTATGCTGGTTTATGATGGATAGCTGGTTTATTGTGGTTTATTATGGGTAGCTGGTTTATATGAAGGTTTATTAGGGATAGCTGGATTATTATTGAGGTTTATTATGGATAGCTGGTTTATTATGAAGGTTATTATGGATGGCTGGTTTATTATGGATAGCTGGTTTATTATGGATAGCCAGTTTATTATGGATAGCTGGTTTATTATGGAGGTTTATTATGGGTAGCTGGTTCATTATGGAGGTTTATTATGGGTAGCTGGTTTATTATGGTTAACTGGTTTATGGAGGTTTATTATGGTTAGCTGGTTTATTATGGAGGTTAATATGGATAACTGGTTTATTATGGATAGCTTGTTCATTATGGAAAGGTGGTTTATTATGGAGGTTTATTATGGATAGCTGGTTTATTATGGATAGCTGGTTCATTATGAAATTTTATTATTAATAGCTGGTTTTTTATGGAGGTTTATTGTGGATAGCTGGTATATTATGGAGGTTTATTATGGATAGCTGGATTATATGGAGGTTTATTATGGATAGCTGGTTTATTATGGAGGTTATTATGGATGGCTGGTTTACTATGGAGGTTTATTATGGATAGCTGGTTTATGGAGGTTTATTGTGGATAGCTGGTTTGTGGAGGTTTATTGTGGAAAGCTGGATTATTATGCTGGTTTATGATGGAAAGGTGGTTTATTGTGGTTTATTATGTTGGTTTATTATGGAGAGCTGGTTTATCGAGGTTTATTGTGGATACCTGGTTTAGTATGCTGGTTTATGATGGATAGCTGGTTTATTATGCTGGTTTATTATAGAAAGCTGGTTTATTATGGTTTACTATGTTGGTTTATTATGGATAGCTAGTTTATTGTGTTTTATTATGCTGGTTTATTATAAAAAGCTGGTTTATTATAGTTTATTATGCTGGTTTATTATGGATAGCTGGTTTATCGAGGTTTATGTTGGATACCTGGTTTAGTATGCTGGTTTATTATGGATAGCTGGTTTATTATGGATAACTGGTTTATGGAGGTTTATTATGGATATATGGTTTATTATGGAGGTTATTATGGATGGCTGGTTTATTGTGGAGGTTATTATGGATAGCTGGTATATTATGGAGGTTTATTGTGAATGGCTGGTTTATTATGGATAGCCGGTTTATTATGGAGGTTTATTATGGATAGCTGGTTTATTATGGAGGTTATTATGGATAGCTGGTTTATTATGGGTAGCTGGTTTGTTATGGATTGCTGAATTATTATGGAGGTTTATTATGGATAGCTGGTTTAATATGGAGGTTTATTATGCTGGTTTAATATGGAGGTTTAAAATGCTCTTTTATTATGGATATCAGGTTTATTGAGGTTGATTATGGATGTTATGGATAGCTGGTTTATTATGCTGGTTTATTATGGATAGCTGGTTTATTATGGAGGTTAATATGGATAGCTGGTTTATTATGGAGGTTTATTACTGATAACTGGTTTATTATGGAGGTTTATTATGGATAGCTGGTTCATTATGAAGGTTTATTATGGGTAGCTGGTTTTTATGGAGGTTTATTGACGATAGCTGGTTTATTATGCTGGTTTATGATGGATAGCTGGTTTATTGTGGTTTATTATGGGTAGCTGGTTTATATGAAGGTTTATTAGGGATAGCTGGATTATTATTGAGGTTTATTATGGATAGCTGGTTTATTATGAAGGTTATTATGGATGGCTGGTTTATTATGGATAGCTGGTTAATTATGGATAGCCGGTTTATTATGGATAGCTGGTTTATTATGGAGGCTTATTATGGGTAGCTGGTTTATTATGGAGGTTTATTATGGGTAGCTGGTTTATTATGGTTAACTGGTTTATGGAGGTTTATTATGGTTAGCTGGTTTATTATGGAGGTTAATATGGATAACTGGTTTATTATGGATAGCTTGTTCATTATGGAAAGGTGGTTTATTATGGAGGTTTATTATGGATAGCTGGTTTATTATGGATAGCTGGTTCATTATTAAATTTTATTATTAATAGCTGGTTTTTTATGGAGGTTTATTGTGGATAGCTGGTATATTATGGAGGTTATTATGGATGGCTGGTTTACTATGGAGGTTTATTATGGATAGCTGGTTTATGGAGGTTTATTGTGGATAGCTGGTTTGTGGAGGTTTATTGTGGAAAGCTGGATTATTATGCTGGTTTATGATGGAAAGGTGGTTTATTGTGGTTTATTATGTTGGTTTATTATGGAGAGCTGGTTTATCGAGGTTTATTGTGGATACCTGGTTTAGTATGCTGGTTTATGATGGAGAGCTGGTTTATTATGCTGGTTTATTATAGAAAGCTGGTTTATTATGGTTTACTATACTGGTTTATTATGGATAGCTAGTTTATTGTGGTTTATTATGCTGGTTTATTATAGAAAGCTGGTTTATTATAGTTTATTATGCTGGTTTATTATGGATAGCTGGTTTATCGAGGTTTATGTTGGATACCTGGTTTAGTATGCTGGTTTATTATGGATAGCTGGTTTATTATGGATAACTGGTTTATGGAGGTTTATTATGGATATATGGTTTATTATGGAGGTTATTGTGGATGGCTGGTTTATTGTGGAGGTTATTATGGATAGCTGGTTTATTATGGAGGTTTATTGTGAATAGATGGTTTATTATGGAGGTTATTATGGATAGCTGGCTTATTATGGGTAGCTGGTTTGTTATGGATTGCTGAATTATTATGGAGGTTTATTATGGATAGCTGGTTTAATATGGAGGTTTATTATGCTGGTTTATTATTGATAGCTGGTTTAATATGGAGGTTTAAAATGCTCTTTTATTATGGATATCAGGTTTATTGAGGTTGATTATGGATGTTTATTATGGATAGCTGGTTTATTATGCTGGTTTATTATGGATAGCTGGTTTATGGATGTTTATTGTGGATAGCCAGTTTTTTAGGGTTTCTTATGCTTATTTATTATGGATAGCTGGTTTATCGAGATGTGTTATGGATACTTGGTTTAGTATGCTGGTTTATTATGGATAGGTGGTTTATGGAGGTTTATTATGTTTAGCTGGTTTATTATTGAGGTTATTATGGATAGCTGGTTTATTATGGAGGTTTATTAAGGATAGCTGGTTTATTATGGAGGTTTATTATGGATAGCTGGTTTATTATGGAGGTTATTATGGATAGCTGCTTTATTATGGATAGCTGGTTTATTATGGAGGTTATCATGGCCGTTTATTATGGATAGCTGGCTTATTACTGAGGTTTATTATGGATAGCTGGTTTAATATGGAGGTTTATTATGGATAGCTGATTTATTATGGAGGTTAATATGGATAGCTGGTTTTTTAAGGAGGTTATTATGGATAGCTGGTTTATTATGGAGGTTTATTAAGTATAGCTGGTTTATGGCGGTTTATTATGGATAGCTGATTTATTACTGAGGTTTATTATGGATAGCTGGTTTAATATGGAGGTTTATTATGGATAGCTGATTTATTACGGAGGTTAATATGGATAGCTGGTTTTTTAAGGAGGTTATTATGGATAGCTGGTTTATTATGGAGGTTTATTATGGATATCTGGTTTATGGAGGTTTATTATGGATAGCTGGTTTATTATGGAGGTTATTATGTATGGCTAGTTTATTATGGGTAGCTGGTTTATTATGGAGGTTATTATGGAGGTTTATTATGGATAGCTGGTTTATGGAGGTTTATTATGGATAGCCAGTTTATTATGGAGGTTATTATGGATGGCTGGTTTATCATGGATAGCTGGTTTATTATGGATTGCTGGTTTATTATGGCAGTTTATTATGGATATCTGGTTTATTATGGATAGTTGATTTATTATTGAGGTTTATTATGGATAGCTGGTTTAATATGGAGGTTTATTATGGATAGCTGATTTATTATGGAGGTTATCATGGATAGCTGGTTTATTAAGGAGGTTATTATGGATAGCTGGTTCATTATGGAGGTTTATTATGGGTAGCTGGTTTATTATGGAGGTTTATTGTGGATAGCTGGTTTATTATGGATAACTGGTTTATGGAGGTTTATTATGGTTAGCTGGTTCATTATGGAGGTTAATATGGATAACTGGTTTATTATGGATAGCTTGTTCATTATGGATAGGTGGTTTATTATGGAGGATTATTTTGGATTGCTGGTTTATTATGGATAGCTGGTTCATTATGAAATTTTATTATGAATAGCTGTTTTTTTATGGAGGTTTATTGTGGATAGCTGGTTTATTATGGATAGCTGGATTATGGAAGTTTATTATGGATAGCTGGTTTATTATGGAGGTTTATTATGGATAGCTGGTTTATGGAGGTTTATTGTGGATAGCTGGTTTGTGGAGGTTTATTGTGGAAAGCTGGATTATTATGCTGGTTTATGACGGAAAGCTGGTTTATTGTGGTTTATTATGTTGGTTTATTATAGAAAGCTGGTTTATTATAGTTTATTATGCTGGTTTATTATGGATAGCTGGTTTATCGAGGTTTATGTTGGATACCTGGTTTAGTATGCTGGTTTGTTATGGATAACTGGTTTATGGAGGTTTATTATGTATAGCTGGTTTATGGAGGTTTATTATGGATAGCCAGTTTATTATGGAGGTTATTATGGATGGCTTGTTTATCATGGATAGCTGGTTTACTATGGCAGTTTATTATGGATATCTGGTTTATTATGGATAGTTGATTTATTATTGAGGTTTATTATGGATAGCTGGTTTAATATGGAGCTTTATTATGGATAGCTGATTTATTATGGAGGTTAATATGAATAGCTGGTTTATTATGAAGGTTATTATGGATAGCTGGTTTATTAAGGAGGTTATTATGGATAGCTGGTTTATTATGGAGGCTTATTAAGGGTTGCTGGTTTATTATGGAGGTGATTATGGATAGCTGGTTTATTATGCAGGTTATTATGGATAGCTGGTATATTATGGAGGTTCATTATGGATATCTGGTTTGATCGATGGGCTGACTTAACCCGCTTTCGGGGGGCCTCCACCGGCCGGCTTTGCCGGCGTTCGGGTGGCCGCTTCCTTCGGTCTTGCGGAGTTCACCCAAGGGCGGCAACAACGATATGACTCTGGGCGTCGTCGGCTGCGCGGTGGGGTCCCCCATCTCCGGTGCTACTCTGGGAACCATGAAACAAAGCGCGGTGGGGGCGGCTCGCCCTGACGTCCCCTCCGTGCACCTCCGGGTACCCGATGGTTACTTTGTTCTTCTTTTACGCGTGCGGGTCGGGGTTTCCGTGAGCGCTGAGAGAGCTGCTGTCGGTGTCTCCGAGGCGCGTAAAGAGCAAAGGCAGCTGCCATGAGATGTGCGTCAGCCCGTCAGCCTCGCACGCACGCCATCCATGATTGGACTATGACCTCAGATCAGACGAGACAACCCGCTGAATTTAAGCCCATTACTAAGCGGAGGTCCATGAATACTGGGATGGCATCCAGCGCTTCACCTGTGCCCCGTCCATAGGGTTGGTGGTTGTGTCAGGAAGGGCATCCGACGTAAAATTTTGCCAGACCATTATGCAGATGGACAAGACTGCCATCGGTGTTGTGCCCTCACAGGGTACCGATGGAAACTGTCGATTCCGCTGTGGCGACCCCTGGGAAACAGGGAACAAGCCGAAAGAAGAAGAAGAAGATTATGGATATCTGGTTCATTATGGAGGTTTATTCTGGATAGATGATTTATTATGGCTCGCTGGTTTATTATCGAGGTTTGTTATGTATAGCTGGTCTATGATGGCGGTTTATTATGGATATCTGGTTTATTATGGATTGCTGATTTATTATGGAGGTTTATTATGGATAGCTGGTTTATTATGGAGGTTAATGTGGATAGCTGGTTTATGATGGATACCTGGTTTACGGAGGTTTATTATGGATAGCTGGTTTATTGTGGATAGCTGGTTTATTATGGAGGTTTATTATGGATAGCTGGTTTGTTATGGAGGTTATTATGGATGGCTGGTTTACTATGGAGGTTTATTATGGATAGCTGGTTTATGGAGGTTTATTGTGGATAGCTGGTTTGTGGAGGTTTATTGTGGAAAGCTGGATTATTATGCTGGTTTATGATGGAAAGGTGGTTTATTGTGGTTTATTATGTTGGTTTATTATGGAGAGCTGGTTTATCGAGGTTTATTGTGGATACCTGGTTTAGTATGCTGGTTTATGATGGATAGCTGGTTTATTATGCTGGTTTATTATAGAAAGCTGGTTTATTATGGTTTACTATGTTGGTTTATTATGGATAGCTAGTTTATTGTGTTTTATTATGCTGGTTTATTATAAAAAGCTGGTTTATTATAGTTTATTATGCTGGTTTATTATGGATAGCTGGTTTATCGAGGTTTATGTTGGATACCTGGTTTAGTATGCTGGTTTATTATGGATAGCTGGTTTATTATGGATAACTGGTTTATGGAGGTTTATTATGGATATATGGTTTATTATGGAGGTTATTATGGATGGCTGGTTTATTGTGGAGGTTATTATGGATAGCTGGTATATTATGGAGGTTTATTGTGAATGGCTGGTTTATTATGGATAGCCGGTTTATTATGGAGGTTTATTATGGATAGCTGGTTTATTATGGAGGTTATTATGGATAGCTGGTTTATTATGGGTAGCTGGTTTGTTATGGATTGCTGAATTATTATGGAGGTTTATTATGGATAGCTGGTTTAATATGGAGGTTTATTATGCTGGTTTAATATGGAGGTTTAAAATGCTCTTTTATTATGGATATCAGGTTTATTGAGGTTGATTATGGATGTTATGGATAGCTGGTTTATTATGCTGGTTTATTATGGATAGCTGGTTTATTATGGAGGTTAATATGGATAGCTGGTTTATTATGGAGGTTTATTACTGATAACTGGTTTATTATGGAGGTTTATTATGGATAGCTGGTTCATTATGAAGGTTTATTATGGGTAGCTGGTTTTTATGGAGGTTTATTGACGATAGCTGGTTTATTATGCTGGTTTATGATGGATAGCTGGTTTATTGTGGTTTATTATGGGTAGCTGGTTTATATGAAGGTTTATTAGGGATAGCTGGATTATTATTGAGGTTTATTATGGATAGCTGGTTTATTATGAAGGTTATTATGGATGGCTGGTTTATTATGGATAGCTGGTTAATTATGGATAGCCGGTTTATTATGGATAGCTGGTTTATTATGGAGGCTTATTATGGGTAGCTGGTTTATTATGGAGGTTTATTATGGGTAGCTGGTTTATTATGGTTAACTGGTTTATGGAGGTTTATTATGGTTAGCTGGTTTATTATGGAGGTTAATATGGATAACTGGTTTATTATGGATAGCTTGTTCATTATGGAAAGGTGGTTTATTATGGAGGTTTATTATGGATAGCTGGTTTATTATGGATAGCTGGTTCATTATTAAATTTTATTATTAATAGCTGGTTTTTTATGGAGGTTTATTGTGGATAGCTGGTATATTATGGAGGTTATTATGGATGGCTGGTTTACTATGGAGGTTTATTATGGATAGCTGGTTTATGGAGGTTTATTGTGGATAGCTGGTTTGTGGAGGTTTATTGTGGAAAGCTGGATTATTATGCTGGTTTATGATGGAAAGGTGGTTTATTGTGGTTTATTATGTTGGTTTATTATGGAGAGCTGGTTTATCGAGGTTTATTGTGGATACCTGGTTTAGTATGCTGGTTTATGATGGAGAGCTGGTTTATTATGCTGGTTTATTATAGAAAGCTGGTTTATTATGGTTTACTATACTGGTTTATTATGGATAGCTAGTTTATTGTGGTTTATTATGCTGGTTTATTATAGAAAGCTGGTTTATTATAGTTTATTATGCTGGTTTATTATGGATAGCTGGTTTATCGAGGTTTATGTTGGATACCTGGTTTAGTATGCTGGTTTATTATGGATAGCTGGTTTATTATGGATAACTGGTTTATGGAGGTTTATTATGGATATATGGTTTATTATGGAGGTTATTGTGGATGGCTGGTTTATTGTGGAGGTTATTATGGATAGCTGGTTTATTATGGAGGTTTATTGTGAATAGATGGTTTATTATGGAGGTTATTATGGATAGCTGGCTTATTATGGGTAGCTGGTTTGTTATGGATTGCTGAATTATTATGGAGGTTTATTATGGATAGCTGGTTTAATATGGAGGTTTATTATGCTGGTTTATTATTGATAGCTGGTTTAATATGGAGGTTTAAAATGCTCTTTTATTATGGATATCAGGTTTATTGAGGTTGATTATGGATGTTTATTATGGATAGCTGGTTTATTATGCTGGTTTATTATGGATAGCTGGTTTATGGATGTTTATTGTGGATAGCCAGTTTTTTAGGGTTTCTTATGCTTATTTATTATGGATAGCTGGTTTATCGAGATGTGTTATGGATACTTGGTTTAGTATGCTGGTTTATTATGGATAGGTGGTTTATGGAGGTTTATTATGTTTAGCTGGTTTATTATTGAGGTTATTATGGATAGCTGGTTTATTATGGAGGTTTATTAAGGATAGCTGGTTTATTATGGAGGTTTATTATGGATAGCTGGTTTATTATGGAGGTTATTATGGATAGCTGCTTTATTATGGATAGCTGGTTTATTATGGAGGTTATCATGGCCGTTTATTATGGATAGCTGGCTTATTACTGAGGTTTATTATGGATAGCTGGTTTAATATGGAGGTTTATTATGGATAGCTGATTTATTATGGAGGTTAATATGGATAGCTGGTTTTTTAAGGAGGTTATTATGGATAGCTGGTTTATTATGGAGGTTTATTAAGTATAGCTGGTTTATGGCGGTTTATTATGGATAGCTGATTTATTACTGAGGTTTATTATGGATAGCTGGTTTAATATGGAGGTTTATTATGGATAGCTGATTTATTACGGAGGTTAATATGGATAGCTGGTTTTTTAAGGAGGTTATTATGGATAGCTGGTTTATTATGGAGGTTTATTATGGATATCTGGTTTATGGAGGTTTATTATGGATAGCTGGTTTATTATGGAGGTTATTATGTATGGCTAGTTTATTATGGGTAGCTGGTTTATTATGGAGGTTATTATGGAGGTTTATTATGGATAGCTGGTTTATGGAGGTTTATTATGGATAGCCAGTTTATTATGGAGGTTATTATGGATGGCTGGTTTATCATGGATAGCTGGTTTATTATGGATTGCTGGTTTATTATGGCAGTTTATTATGGATATCTGGTTTATTATGGATAGTTGATTTATTATTGAGGTTTATTATGGATAGCTGGTTTAATATGGAGGTTTATTATGGATAGCTGATTTATTATGGAGGTTATCATGGATAGCTGGTTTATTAAGGAGGTTATTATGGATAGCTGGTTCATTATGGAGGTTTATTATGGGTAGCTGGTTTATTATGGAGGTTTATTGTGGATAGCTGGTTTATTATGGATAACTGGTTTATGGAGGTTTATTATGGTTAGCTGGTTCATTATGGAGGTTAATATGGATAACTGGTTTATTATGGATAGCTTGTTCATTATGGATAGGTGGTTTATTATGGAGGATTATTTTGGATTGCTGGTTTATTATGGATAGCTGGTTCATTATGAAATTTTATTATGAATAGCTGTTTTTTTATGGAGGTTTATTGTGGATAGCTGGTTTATTATGGATAGCTGGATTATGGAAGTTTATTATGGATAGCTGGTTTATTATGGAGGTTTATTATGGATAGCTGGTTTATGGAGGTTTATTGTGGATAGCTGGTTTGTGGAGGTTTATTGTGGAAAGCTGGATTATTATGCTGGTTTATGACGGAAAGCTGGTTTATTGTGGTTTATTATGTTGGTTTATTATAGAAAGCTGGTTTATTATAGTTTATTATGCTGGTTTATTATGGATAGCTGGTTTATCGAGGTTTATGTTGGATACCTGGTTTAGTATGCTGGTTTGTTATGGATAACTGGTTTATGGAGGTTTATTATGTATAGCTGGTTTATGGAGGTTTATTATGGATAGCCAGTTTATTATGGAGGTTATTATGGATGGCTTGTTTATCATGGATAGCTGGTTTACTATGGCAGTTTATTATGGATATCTGGTTTATTATGGATAGTTGATTTATTATTGAGGTTTATTATGGATAGCTGGTTTAATATGGAGCTTTATTATGGATAGCTGATTTATTATGGAGGTTAATATGAATAGCTGGTTTATTATGAAGGTTATTATGGATAGCTGGTTTATTAAGGAGGTTATTATGGATAGCTGGTTTATTATGGAGGCTTATTAAGGGTTGCTGGTTTATTATGGAGGTGATTATGGATAGCTGGTTTATTATGCAGGTTATTATGGATAGCTGGTATATTATGGAGGTTCATTATGGATATCTGGTTTGATCGATGGGCTGACTTAACCCGCTTTCGGGGGGCCTCCACCGGCCGGCTTTGCCGGCGTTCGGGTGGCCGCTTCCTTCGGTCTTGCGGAGTTCACCCAAGGGCGGCAACAACGATATGACTCTGGGCGTCGTCGGCTGCGCGGTGGGGTCCCCCATCTCCGGTGCTACTCTGGGAACCATGAAACAAAGCGCGGTGGGGGCGGCTCGCCCTGACGTCCCCTCCGTGCACCTCCGGGTACCCGATGGTTACTTTGTTCTTCTTTTACGCGTGCGGGTCGGGGTTTCCGTGAGCGCTGAGAGAGCTGCTGTCGGTGTCTCCGAGGCGCGTAAAGAGCAAAGGCAGCTGCCATGAGATGTGCGTCAGCCCGTCAGCCTCGCACGCACGCCATCCATGATTGGACTATGACCTCAGATCAGACGAGACAACCCGCTGAATTTAAGCCCATTACTAAGCGGAGGTCCATGAATACTGGGATGGCATCCAGCGCTTCACCTGTGCCCCCGTCCATAGGGTTGGTGGTTGTGTCAGGAAGGGCATCCGACGTAAAATTTTGCCAGACCATTATGCAGATGGACAAGACTGCCATCGGTGTTGTGCCCTCACAGGGTACCGATGGAAACTGTCGATTCCGCTGTGGCGACCCCTGGGAAACAGGGAACAAGCCGAAAGAAGAAGAAGAAGATTATGGATATCTGGTTCATTATGGAGGTTTATTCTGGATAGATGATTTATTATGGCTCGCTGGTTTATTATCGAGGTTTGTTATGTATAGCTGGTCTATGATGGCGGTTTATTATGGATATCTGGTTTATTATGGATTGCTGATTTATTATGGAGGTTTATTATGGATAGCTGGTTTATTATGGAGGTTAATGTGGATAGCTGGTTTATGATGGATACCTGGTTTACGGAGGTTTATTATGGATAGCTGGTTTATTGTGGATAGCTGGTTTATTATGGAGGTTTATTATGGATAGCTGGTTTGTTATGGAGGTTATTATGGATGGCTGGTTTACTATGGAGGTTTATTATGGATAGCTGGTTTATGGAGGTTTATTGTGGATAGCTGGTTTGTGGAGGTTTATTGTGGAAAGCTGGATTATTATGCTGGTTTATGATGGAAAGGTGGTTTATTGTGGTTTATTATGTTGGTTTATTATGGAGAGCTGGTTTATCGAGGTTTATTGTGGATACCTGGTTTAGTATGCTGGTTTATGATGGATAGCTGGTTTATTATGCTGGTTTATTATAGAAAGCTGGTTTATTATGGTTTACTATGTTGGTTTATTATGGATAGCTAGTTTATTGTGTTTTATTATGCTGGTTTATTATAAAAAGCTGGTTTATTATAGTTTATTATGCTGGTTTATTATGGATAGCTGGTTTATCGAGGTTTATGTTGGATACCTGGTTTAGTATGCTGGTTTATTATGGATAGCTGGTTTATTATGGATAACTGGTTTATGGAGGTTTATTATGGATATATGGTTTATTATGGAGGTTATTATGGATGGCTGGTTTATTGTGGAGGTTATTATGGATAGCTGGTATATTATGGAGGTTTATTGTGAATGGCTGGTTTATTATGGATAGCCGGTTTATTATGGAGGTTTATTATGGATAGCTGGTTTATTATGGAGGTTATTATGGATAGCTGGTTTATTATGGGTAGCTGGTTTGTTATGGATTGCTGAATTATTATGGAGGTTTATTATGGATAGCTGGTTTAATATGGAGGTTTATTATGCTGGTTTAATATGGAGGTTTAAAATGCTCTTTTATTATGGATATCAGGTTTATTGAGGTTGATTATGGATGTTATGGATAGCTGGTTTATTATGCTGGTTTATTATGGATAGCTGGTTTATTATGGAGGTTAATATGGATAGCTGGTTTATTATGGAGGTTTATTACTGATAACTGGTTTATTATGGAGGTTTATTATGGATAGCTGGTTCATTATGAAGGTTTATTATGGGTAGCTGGTTTTTATGGAGGTTTATTGACGATAGCTGGTTTATTATGCTGGTTTATGATGGATAGCTGGTTTATTGTGGTTTATTATGGGTAGCTGGTTTATATGAAGGTTTATTAGGGATAGCTGGATTATTATTGAGGTTTATTATGGATAGCTGGTTTATTATGAAGGTTATTATGGATGGCTGGTTTATTATGGATAGCTGGTTAATTATGGATAGCCGGTTTATTATGGATAGCTGGTTTATTATGGAGGCTTATTATGGGTAGCTGGTTTATTATGGAGGTTTATTATGGGTAGCTGGTTTATTATGGTTAACTGGTTTATGGAGGTTTATTATGGTTAGCTGGTTTATTATGGAGGTTAATATGGATAACTGGTTTATTATGGATAGCTTGTTCATTATGGAAAGGTGGTTTATTATGGAGGTTTATTATGGATAGCTGGTTTATTATGGATAGCTGGTTCATTATTAAATTTTATTATTAATAGCTGGTTTTTTATGGAGGTTTATTGTGGATAGCTGGTATATTATGGAGGTTATTATGGATGGCTGGTTTACTATGGAGGTTTATTATGGATAGCTGGTTTATGGAGGTTTATTGTGGATAGCTGGTTTGTGGAGGTTTATTGTGGAAAGCTGGATTATTATGCTGGTTTATGATGGAAAGGTGGTTTATTGTGGTTTATTATGTTGGTTTATTATGGAGAGCTGGTTTATCGAGGTTTATTGTGGATACCTGGTTTAGTATGCTGGTTTATGATGGAGAGCTGGTTTATTATGCTGGTTTATTATAGAAAGCTGGTTTATTATGGTTTACTATACTGGTTTATTATGGATAGCTAGTTTATTGTGGTTTATTATGCTGGTTTATTATAGAAAGCTGGTTTATTATAGTTTATTATGCTGGTTTATTATGGATAGCTGGTTTATCGAGGTTTATGTTGGATACCTGGTTTAGTATGCTGGTTTATTATGGATAGCTGGTTTATTATGGATAACTGGTTTATGGAGGTTTATTATGGATATATGGTTTATTATGGAGGTTATTGTGGATGGCTGGTTTATTGTGGAGGTTATTATGGATAGCTGGTTTATTATGGAGGTTTATTGTGAATAGATGGTTTATTATGGAGGTTATTATGGATAGCTGGCTTATTATGGGTAGCTGGTTTGTTATGGATTGCTGAATTATTATGGAGGTTTATTATGGATAGCTGGTTTAATATGGAGGTTTATTATGCTGGTTTATTATTGATAGCTGGTTTAATATGGAGGTTTAAAATGCTCTTTTATTATGGATATCAGGTTTATTGAGGTTGATTATGGATGTTTATTATGGATAGCTGGTTTATTATGCTGGTTTATTATGGATAGCTGGTTTATGGATGTTTATTGTGGATAGCCAGTTTTTTAGGGTTTCTTATGCTTATTTATTATGGATAGCTGGTTTATCGAGATGTGTTATGGATACTTGGTTTAGTATGCTGGTTTATTATGGATAGGTGGTTTATGGAGGTTTATTATGTTTAGCTGGTTTATTATTGAGGTTATTATGGATAGCTGGTTTATTATGGAGGTTTATTAAGGATAGCTGGTTTATTATGGAGGTTTATTATGGATAGCTGGTTTATTATGGAGGTTATTATGGATAGCTGCTTTATTATGGATAGCTGGTTTATTATGGAGGTTATCATGGCCGTTTATTATGGATAGCTGGCTTATTACTGAGGTTTATTATGGATAGCTGGTTTAATATGGAGGTTTATTATGGATAGCTGATTTATTATGGAGGTTAATATGGATAGCTGGTTTTTTAAGGAGGTTATTATGGATAGCTGGTTTATTATGGAGGTTTATTAAGTATAGCTGGTTTATGGCGGTTTATTATGGATAGCTGATTTATTACTGAGGTTTATTATGGATAGCTGGTTTAATATGGAGGTTTATTATGGATAGCTGATTTATTACGGAGGTTAATATGGATAGCTGGTTTTTTAAGGAGGTTATTATGGATAGCTGGTTTATTATGGAGGTTTATTATGGATATCTGGTTTATGGAGGTTTATTATGGATAGCTGGTTTATTATGGAGGTTATTATGTATGGCTAGTTTATTATGGGTAGCTGGTTTATTATGGAGGTTATTATGGAGGTTTATTATGGATAGCTGGTTTATGGAGGTTTATTATGGATAGCCAGTTTATTATGGAGGTTATTATGGATGGCTGGTTTATCATGGATAGCTGGTTTATTATGGATTGCTGGTTTATTATGGCAGTTTATTATGGATATCTGGTTTATTATGGATAGTTGATTTATTATTGAGGTTTATTATGGATAGCTGGTTTAATATGGAGGTTTATTATGGATAGCTGATTTATTATGGAGGTTATCATGGATAGCTGGTTTATTAAGGAGGTTATTATGGATAGCTGGTTCATTATGGAGGTTTATTATGGGTAGCTGGTTTATTATGGAGGTTTATTGTGGATAGCTGGTTTATTATGGATAACTGGTTTATGGAGGTTTATTATGGTTAGCTGGTTCATTATGGAGGTTAATATGGATAACTGGTTTATTATGGATAGCTTGTTCATTATGGATAGGTGGTTTATTATGGAGGATTATTTTGGATTGCTGGTTTATTATGGATAGCTGGTTCATTATGAAATTTTATTATGAATAGCTGTTTTTTTATGGAGGTTTATTGTGGATAGCTGGTTTATTATGGATAGCTGGATTATGGAAGTTTATTATGGATAGCTGGTTTATTATGGAGGTTTATTATGGATAGCTGGTTTATGGAGGTTTATTGTGGATAGCTGGTTTGTGGAGGTTTATTGTGGAAAGCTGGATTATTATGCTGGTTTATGACGGAAAGCTGGTTTATTGTGGTTTATTATGTTGGTTTATTATAGAAAGCTGGTTTATTATCGTTTATTATGCTGGTTTATTATGGATAGCTGGTTTATCGAGGTTTATGTTGGATACCTGGTTTAGTATGCTGGTTTGTTATGGATAACTGGTTTATGGAGGTTTATTATGTATAGCTGGTTTATGGAGGTTTATTATGGATAGCCAGTTTATTATGGAGGTTATTATGGATGGCTTGTTTATCATGGATAGCTGGTTTACTATGGCAGTTTATTATGGATATCTGGTTTATTATGGATAGTTGATTTATTATTGAGGTTTATTATGGATAGCTGGTTTAATATGGAGCTTTATTATGGATAGCTGATTTATTATGGAGGTTAATATGAATAGCTGGTTTATTATGAAGGTTATTATGGATAGCTGGTTTATTAAGGAGGTTATTATGGATAGCTGGTTTATTATGGAGGCTTATTAAGGGTTGCTGGTTTATTATGGAGGTGATTATGGATAGCTGGTTTATTATGCAGGTTATTATGGATAGCTGGTATATTATGGAGGTTCATTATGGATATCTGGTTTGATCGATGGGCTGACTTAACCCGCTTTCGGGGGGCCTCCACCGGCCGGCTTTGCCGGCGTTCGGGTGGCCGCTTCCTTCGGTCTTGCGGAGTTCACCCAAGGGCGGCAACAACGATATGACTCTGGGCGTCGTCGGCTGCGCGGTGGGGTCCCCCATCTCCGGTGCTACTCTGGGAACCATGAAACAAAGCGCGGTGGGGGCGGCTCGCCCTGACGTCCCCTCCGTGCACCTCCGGGTACCCGATGGTTACTTTGTTCTTCTTTTACGCGTGCGGGTCGGGGTTTCCGTGAGCGCTGAGAGAGCTGCTGTCGGTGTCTCCGAGGCGCGTAAAGAGCAAAGGCAGCTGCCATGAGATGTGCGTCAGCCCGTCAGCCTCGCACGCACGCCATCCATGATTGGACTATGACCTCAGATCAGACGAGACAACCCGCTGAATTTAAGCCCATTACTAAGCGGAGGTCCATGAATACTGGGATGGCATCCAGCGCTTCACCTGTGCCCCCGTCCATAGGGTTGGTGGTTGTGTCAGGAAGGGCATCCGACGTAAAATTTTGCCAGACCATTATGCAGATGGACAAGACTGCCATCGGTGTTGTGCCCTCACAGGGTACTGATGGAAACTGTCGATTCCGCTGTGGCGACCCCTGGGAAACAGGGAACAAGCCGAAAGAAGAAGAAGAAGATTATGGATATCTGGTTCATTATGGAGGTTTATTCTGGATAGATGATTTATTATGGCTCGCTGGTTTATTATCGAGGTTTGTTATGTATAGCTGGTCTATGATGGCGGTTTATTATGGATATCTGGTTTATTATGGATTGCTGATTTATTATGGAGGTTTATTATGGATAGCTGGTTTATTATGGAGGTTAATGTGGATAGCTGGTTTATGATGGATACCTGGTTTACGGAGGTTTATTATGGATAGCTGGTTTATTGTGGATAGCTGGTTTATTATGGAGGTTTATTATGGATAGCTGGTTTGTTATGGAGGTTTATTATGCTGATTTATTATGGAGGTTTATTATGGATAGCTGGTTTATTATGGAGGTTTATTATGGATAGCTGGTATATTATGGAGGTTTATTATGGATAGCTGGTTTATTATGGAGGTTATTATGGATAGCTGGTTTATGATGGATAGCTGGTTTACGGAGGTTTATTATGGATAGCTGGTTTATTGTGGATAGCTGGTTTATTATGGGTAGCTAGTTTATGGAGGTTTATTATGGATAGCTGGTTTATTATGGATAGCTGGTTTATTATGGATAGCTGGTTTATTATGGAGGTTATCATGGATAGCTGGTTTATTATGGGTAGCAGGTTTATTATGGGTAGCTAGTTTATGGAGGTTTATTATGGATAGCTGGTTTATTATGGATAGCTGGTTTATTATGGATAGCTGGTTTATTATGGAGGTTATCATGGATAGCTGGTTTATTATGGGTAGCAGGTTTATTATTGGTAGCTGGTTTATTATGGAGGTTTATTATGGATAGCTGGTTTATTATTGGTAGCTGGTTTATTATGGATAGCTGGTTTATTATGGATTGCTCATTTATTATTGATACCTGGTTTATTATGGTTAGCTGGTTTATTATGGATACCTTGTTTATTATGGAGGTTTATTATTGATAGCTGGTTTATTATGGAGGTTTATTATGGATAGGTGGTTTATTACGGAGGTTATTATGGATAGCTGGTTTATTATGGATAGGTGGTTTATTACGGAGGTTATTATGGATAGCTGGTTTATATGGAGGTTTATTATGGTTAGCTGGTTTATTATGGATAGCTGGTTTATCATCGAGGTTTATTATGGATAGCTGGTTTATTATGGAGGTTTATTATGGATAGCTGGTTTATTATGGATAGCTGGTTTATTATGGAGGTTTATTATGGTAGCTGGTTTATTATGGAGGTTATTATGGATAGCTGGTTTATTATGGAGGTTTATTATGGTAGGTGGTTTATTATGGGTAGCTCGTTTATTACGGAGGTTATTACGGATAACTGGTTTATTACGGAGGTTATTATGGATAGCTGGTTTATTATGGAGGTTTATTATGGGTAGAAGGTTTACTCTGGATAGCTGGCTTATTGAGGTTATTATGGATAGCTGGTTTACTATGGAGGTTTATTATGGGTAGCTGGTTTATTACGTATAGCTGGTTTATTGTGGATAGCCGGTTTATAATGGATAGCTTGTTTGTTATGGAGGTTATTATGGATAGCTGGTGTATTATGGAGGTTTGTTATGGATAGCTGGTGTATTATGGAGGTTTGTTATGGATAGCTGTTTTATTTTGTATAGCTGGTTTATTATGGAATTTTATTATGGGTAGCTGGTTTATTATGGATAACTGGTTTATTATTGAGGTTTATTATGGATAGCTGGTTTATTATGGAAAGCTGGTTTATTGTGGAGGGCTACGTGTGTGTTCCATGTTTCCAGGCTGTGATGAAGCTTTGGGGGAATGAAGTGTAATTTACTGGTTGGACTGGGAATAGTAGCCCTTGCCAGGTTGACGAGGAGCCCATATCCCATGAGAACGATAGGTTGTTGGTGTTACTCAAGGTGGCCTAAAACGATGTTAGTTGTGGCAGTACAAACAGAGTACAGCTGTACAAACAGAGTACAGAGTATCAGGTTTGATAGAAGAGAGACTACAGTACTTGTATTGCTACTAGAAATACTAGTGGTAATGAGACTACTACAAGGTGTTACCTGGGCTGGACTGGGGCAACAATTCAGGTCCAGCCAAACCCACCCAGGCCACTTTACCATACATTGCAAATAAAACAACATGATTTCTATGACTTGTTAAGAACAATAGGATCACTACACACTGCAAAAAATGTACATTTTATGCTCACCGTTTTTAATAGCTTAAGCTATATGCTCTGAATAAATTCTCATCCTTACTCTTATCCATGTAGCCAGTCACAATAGCGTTCCAGTCTACAGTTCAGTCACATCATGCATATATGGTGTAAAGTTAACGTGAGGAAAGCATGCATCGATTTGATAAGTTCTCCAGGGCTTTCAACTGCATTATTCTCAACGATAACATAACTTTGACCAAAAATAAAGGGTGATGCAGTGGTCTCTGTGATGGAAAAGCAAGTTTCAAGTCTATGCGAATTGATTTCCATACCATACTGGAATGAATGGAAGCCATTGGTCACCAGTGGTTATTTGCTGATGAACAGTCTGGGCCTGGGTACTGCAGAGATGGTAGTACTGGTTTATGTACTACACAGAGTGTTAGTGGCAGTGTTAGTTGAGCTACTAGGGCTGTCATAATCATATTTTAGCTGATGAATAATTGTGATAAATTTGTTTTTTTTATGCTGCTATTCATATACCGTGAGAGGTCTTTTATTGACATTAACATTGGAACATACACCGATCAGCAAAAACATTGAAACCACCTGGTTAATATTGTATATGTCCCCCTCGTACTACCAAAGCAGCTCTGGCCGTTGAGACATGGACTCCACAAGACCTCTCAAGGTGTCGTTATCTGGCACCAAAACATTAGCAGCAGATCCTTTATGTCCCGTAAGTTGCGAGCTGGGGCCTCCATGGATCGGACTTCTTTTTCCAGCACATCCCACATGGTTGAGATCTGGGGAATTCGGAGGCCAAGGCAACACCATGAACTCTTCGTCATGTTCCTCAAACCACTCCTGAACAATTTTTGCAGTGTGACAGGGCACATTATCCTGCTGACAGAGGCCACTGCCATCAGGGAATACCATTACCATGAAGGGGTGTACTTGGTGTGCGTCAATGTGTAGGTAGGTGTTACATGTCAAAGTAACGTCCACATGAATGTCAGGACCCAAGTTTTCCCAGCAGAACATTGCCCAGAGCATCACACTGCCTCCGCCAGCTTACCTTCTTCCCAAAGTGCGTCCTGGTGCAATCTCTTCCCCAGGTAAACAACGTGCCCCCCCCCCCTGCTTTCCACATGCATTGATCCATGGTCCAGTTCTAACGCTCATGTGCCCATTGTAGACACTTTGGGCAGTGGACAGGGGTCATCCTGGCCACCTCACCAGTCTGTGTCTATGTAGCCCCATACGCAGCAAGCTGTGATGCACTGTATGTTCTGACACCTGTCTACCAAAGGCAGCATTAACATTTTCAGCAATTAGAGCTACAGTAGCTCTTCTGTGGGGATCAGACCAGATGGGCTAGCCTTCACTCCCCATGTACATCCGTGAACCTTGGGTGCCCATGACCCTGTCACCGGTTCACCGGTTGTCCTTCCTTGGACCACTTTTGGTAGGTACTGACCACTGCATACCAGGAACACCCCACAAGACCTGCCGTTTTGAAGATACTCTGACCCAGTCGTCTAGCCATCACAATTTGGCCCTTATCAAAGTCTCTCAGATCCTTACGCTTGCCCATTTTCCCTGCTTCGAACACATCAACATAAAGAACTGACTGTTCACTTACTGCCTAATATATCCCACCCCTTGACTGGTGCCATTGTAACAAGATAATCAATGTTATTCACTTACCTGTCAGTGGTTTTAATGTTTTGGCTGATCAGTGTATAATAAAGATTTTGTTTGGAACAACTATCGCATTGCACAACAATTCTAAACTGCATTTAAACAAACAGGAATGAAGAAGTGAAGGACTGACTGTAATTTATCTTCAACATAACTTTCCCAAGAGCTCCAACTCACTGCTGTACCCATTGGGGAAAAAAACTCTCTTGTTATAAATGGAGACCCGCTCACACCTCAGGATGCTTATCTTGAATTCCCTTTAAATTTGGATTGAAACATAGGATTGTGAAACCTTCATGATTATGCAAAACAATAGGATCACCTTAAATATTCCTGATCAGGCGATTATGTAGCCTAGTAACTTAGACAGGCCTAGTAGCTAGAAATGGTAGTGCTGATACAGAGATGGTAATATTAGTGTAGGCACTACAGAGACAGTAGTACTGAAGTTTGTACTCCAGAGACAGTAGTATTAGTGTAGGTACTATTGACAGACATATGTATTCGTAGTGTTTTGATAGTAATGATACTGTCCTCACAGATTGATGTTATACTGATGAACAGCAGAGATGTCCAATGACAGCCATGGATCTGCAAAGGGGGAGGCGGCCATGACCCTGTCTCCCTCTGGCTCTGCCTCCTCTCAGGGATCACCTCTCTCTCCTTCCACTTCCTCCAAACCGCAGGAGCTACCAGGTACTCCTCCTTTCTCCTCACCTTCTCAGCTCAACTCCTCTCCTATTTATTTGTAACCTGCCACCTGACTTTATGACGGTCTGTATGTCTCTCTATCTTTATCTCTGACCTGTGTGTCGATCTGTCTGAACTATCCGAACTATCTGTCCATGTTTCTTCCCATCTCTAACCTGTTTGCCTCTGATCTAATGTTCTGTGAATGTATCTGGCCTGTCTCCCTGACCTCTGTGCAGAGGAGTTGGTGCAAGCTGGCTGGTGTAAATGTTGGTCCAAGAGAGAGAACCGTCCATATTATTTTAACCGTTTCACCAACCAGTCCCTGTGGGAGATGCCTGTCCTGGGTCAGCACGACGTAATTGTGAGTATCAGGAGGATGATGATGATGATGAATATTGCTGTTGTCGTCAGATTGCTGTTCACTGGCAGTACAAACTTGTAGGTTTGATTGCAGCTAGCTATAGTTCGTATTTAAGTTAGAAAGCTCACTGAGCAGTAATAACTAGTCGATTAAAATGGAAATTTTTACAACCAGCTGTTATTATAACAGGATTATGTAAAGAACAGCCCCAGCACAAGCACGTTCACTAGGCCTCCAACTGGTGCCAGATCATATGGACAGTCTTGGAAACATGGTGCCCTTGGAGCAATATTGTGCCTCAAACCCCTCCATCAACTGACAGCAGCTTTAGCTGCTGTGGAGATTATAGATGGGTCCCTGCATCAATAGAGACTTTATTATGGTTGGGTAAGGGTCCCTGGTGGCCTGGGGTCCCTGGTGGTCCAGGGTCCCTGGCTGTTTTGTAACCCAGCCAAAGCTGTTGGTGTGGTATTTAGCATGTCTAACAGCCAAGCACTGTGTAATGTTGCTCCAGCATGTCCTGGAGGATAAAAGATGCAATAGAATACTACTATAGTACTAGTCATCTCTGCCAGAGTACCACTAACAACTGCCATATTACTACTAATTACTGTCAAGAGTCCTAGTAATCACTGCAAGTGTACTACAAACCACTGCCTGGTCACAAATAACTACTGTTAGTGTATTCCTAATCTCTGCCAAGTTACTACTAATCTCTTACATACACCGATCAGCCAAAACATTAAAACCACTTGCTTAACATTGTGTAGGTCCCCCTCATGCCACCAAAACAGCTCTGACCTGTCGAGAAATGGATTCCACAAGACCTCTGAAGGTGTCCTCTGGTATCTGGCACAAAGATGTTAGCAGCAGATCCTTTAACACTAGAATGACCAAGACTGTCATTTTGATGGTTTTGGATTTTCAAATTTAATAACTTTGTGGGGGAAAAAAGATACAAATACAGACCTGCCGCACCCTGAATGCTCCTAAAATTGCATATATTTACATTAAAATTAGTTTTAGATCAGTTGCACAAAACATTATGATAACATCTACATAAAACGACCATGAGCGGTAGAGAAAACGGCTCGTAATGTGCGCGTGATCGTGTGTGTCATGTCAGTATTTATGATGTGTGTTGGCCGCACCACTTCCTTCATGAAGTTCGTTGCTCTGGCCTAGAAACACGCTAGCATTTTCCAGTGCAGACAAATAGTCTAAACTTGATTTTTGATTATGTCCAACATGTCTGGGTACAGACGCCGTTACAGACGCACCATGACTACCACCGAGGCCTTGCAGTATTTACAGGCGTTGGACAGCGGCCATTTTAAATTGTTTAAAAATAGTATTAAAGTTGTTAAAATGTTAATTTTGGTGTCAGTTAGTTTCATGACAGACATATTAATATATGTAATGCATTGATATCTCAGCTGGGTATTTATCTTGACACAGCATAGAGTTTAAAAACCGTCCGCCCATGGTCGTTCCAGTAGTTTTTAATTTCCAGTCGTTGTTTGGGACGATTTCAATATTTATTTTAATTTGTTTTTTTTTACAAAATGTCACATTTTATAGGCCTTGTTACGTTTGTTAGATTAGCAATATGTGTTCTCCATTTTGTTTTTAAGGTAATATTTTCTCTTTTTCAATTCTGCTATTCAAGTTCGACCATGTCTCTCTGAAGTTTAAATTGTTTAAAAATAGTATTAAAGTTGTTCAAATGTTAATTTTGGTGTCAGTCTTTTCATAACAGACATACTAACATATGCAATGCATTAATATCTCAATTGGGTATTTATCTTGACACAATATTGAGTTTAAAAACCGGCCGTCATGTTGACTCCCCTGGTGGTTTTAGGTAGGAGTGAAATCCCGCTCGTTCTAGTGTTAAATCCTGTAAATTGCGAGGTGGGGCTTCCATGGATCAGACTTCGGATTGAGATCTTGGGAATTTGAAGGCCAAGGCAACACCTTGAACTTGAGGATTCTAGGGCTGTCGCAATTATTACATAATCGCCTGATCGCGATTATTTGACCTGACTATGATCATTGTGCATAATGGTCAGAATCGTTTCCATTCATTTGTATAAAAACAGCTGGATGAAACTAACAGAAATGTCATATTTCATCACTATTTCCATGTCGTTTTCCACTGTTTGTTGTTTGACTGGCACTCTTTTAATGACGGCATCTTGAGTGGTGAATTAGCGCCAACAAACTGTTTATCCTGAGATGCTTATTCTATAATATTCTGTAATATTCTATGATATTCTGTAATATTCTATAATATTCTGCAATCCATCCATTATCCAAACCACTTATCCTGCTCTCGGGGTCGCGAGGATGCTGGAGGCTATCCCAGCACTCACTGGGTGGCAGGCAGGGAGACACCCTATCTGTAATATTCTAAAATATTCTATAATATTCTGTAATATTCTACAATATTCTGCAATCCATCCATTATCCAAACCACTTATCCTGCTCTCAGGTTCGTGGGGATGCTGGAGCCTATCCCAGCACTCATTGGGCGGCAAGCGGGGAGACCCCCTAATATTCTATAATATTGGATGCCTGCATCTGGACGAGCATGTGTTGACATGAACGTAGTTGTAAAGCCAAACAGCGCAGCGGCGCTGTGGAACATGTTGATTTTAAGCCAGATGAAAAAGGAGAGCCTGATAACTTGGAGGAGGCGATTTGTTGGATTTGCAGCAAAAATGTGGCGGTCAAAAGCGCTGATACCACAAATTTAAAAACCATCTACAGATCCACCACCCCACCGATTCGCCGAACGTGGAAAGACAGCCACGGCTGCTCCTGAAGCTTTCGGACGAGTGTCTAAATATAAACGTGACAGTACCACATGGCGCACATTAACAGACAGTGTAATGCGGTATATAGCCAAAGAAATGCATCCGTTCAGTACGGTTGAAAAACCAGCATTTAAAAAAATGCTGCAAAAGTGTGACAAGCAGTATGAATTACCAGGAAGAAGACACATCTCCAAAACTGCAATCCCCAATTTATACAACCAAGTAAGGATGATATTATCAAGGATGTAAAGGAAATTGGCTTTACCTCAGACGTGTTAGTAAGTAGTAAGTTTGACTCCCTGTATTTTCTAGACCATGTGCAACAACCTGAGGTTAGCGTCATCGGTATCCCCCGGGTGGGAGAGCAGAGCTGTGTGTCCTGCAGTGTCCGCCACACATGTCCATCTTCTCCCTTGACCCTAACCTTTAAAGATGTGCATGGGGGCGTTTGGGTAGCGTGGCGGTCTATTCCTATTGTTGCCTACCAACACTGGGCTTGCCGGTTCGAATCCTTGTGTTACCTGCGGCTTGGTCGGGCGTCCCTACAGACACAACTGGCCGTGTCTGTGGGTGGGAAGCCCGATGTGGGTATGCGTCCTGGTCACTGCACTAGCGCCTCCTCTGGTCAGTCGGGGTGGCTGTTCGGGGGGAGGGGGAACTGGGGGGGAGAGCGTTATACCCCCACGTGCTACGTCCCCCTGGTGAAATTCCTCACCATCAGGTGAAAAGAAGCAGCTGGCGACTCCACATGTATCGGAGGAGACGTGGTAGTCTGCAGCCCTCCCCGGACTGGCAGTGGGGGTGGAGCAACAACCGGGACGGCTCAGAAAATAGTGTAATTGGCCAAGTACAATTGGGGAGAAAAAAGGGGGAAAGGCTCCCCCCCCAAAAAAAAATTCAAATCATTAATCGTGATTATTTGTATGACAATTAATCATCAACTAAAATATCATGATCATGACAGCCCTAGCTGCAATGCAAATAGTTTTGTTCGTTAATGATTTTCCTTTGAAAAAAACACTTGAGGATAATCTGATCATTTTGTTCAAACATGTAAACTGTTTTTAAATGACTGAAAGGCTGTCTGTTCTTTGACACCATTAAAGATTCAAAAAAGGAAATTTCTTTATTGTGTTCACTCATTTATAGCAAGATAAGTCCTCTGTTGATCCCTTACTCTGGAAATTAGCAAGCATTAAGTTAATATGAACAGCTGCTAAAATAAATGGTGACAATAAACCTTGAGTACTGTGGGTATAAAGGAATTCTGTAAACTTTATTTTTCAGAATTGCATTTATAGTAACAATGTTGATGTGATGATAAAGGCATCGAGAGTCTGGAGATTTTGGTTTAGGTACCTTGAAAGTGCTTGAAAGTAATTGAATTTTTGCTCTTAAAAATGTGTAAATACCCTGTGTATAAATGAGAACTCAGTTTTTGATTTTTAATAAATCTGCAAAAATGTCAAAAAACATGTTTTCACTTTTTCAGTATAGGTTATTGAGTGAAGATTGATGGGCATAAATTTCAGTTAAATCCATTTAAAATTAAATCTACAACACAGTGTACAACATGTGAAGGGGTGAATACTTTCTGAAGCCTCGGTATGTATAGATAGATAATAACATCTAAGGTTGGGTTGCTTTTAGAAAATACTTCTTTTTTTGAACCCTAACCCTAACAATACCCCAACCCCCCCCCCCCCATCTGTCTCTAGTCTCAACTTAACCTGTCTATCTGGTTCCAGTCTGAACTTAACCTGTCTGTCTTTCTCCAGTCTGAACTTAACTTGTCTTTGTCTCCAGTCTGACCCATTAGGTCTTAATGCAGCACCAGCAGTGGGTGGAGATGGTAATCTAGGCAATGGCCAGAGGAAGAGACGGGTATCTGAGGAACAGGCCGCGGGACCTAACAGTTTTAAACGGCCCAAGGTAAAATATTAACCAGTTGACATAGCCTGTTAGCTAACCAAACTGAGCCTACATCTAACTAGAAACGTATTGCTCCCTCCAATATTCAATACTCATCATCATCATCAGTGGCGGTCACTCGAAGCGAGTATGACTGTCCTCTCTGTTGGGTTGTCTACTTGTGGGTCTTCAGATGGCTGTAGAGGCCGAGCCGTGATCCACATACTTTGGTGCAGTGTGGACAGGGAAAAGTGGTGGTGGTGGTGGTTGAGCCTTTTTTTCTCTCTGTCCTTGTGGCGCTGTCGCTTTTTTTCTATGGCACAGTGGAGTTCCATTTCATGACATGCAGCTTCTTCCTGCACAGATTTCTTACTGGAGCTCCTATCCAGTGCCATGTGTTCCCAGTTCCTTGATGTGATGTTGAATTTCTTCAGACTGGTCTTGATATTGTGCTCGAAACATGTCTTTTGCCTGCCGGGAGCTCGCTGACCTTCCTTCAGCTGGGAGTACAGGATCTGTTTGGGGAGACATGTGTTGGACATGCAGATGACATGAGCTGTCCATCGGAGTTGGTGCTGCATTATTGTGGTGGTGATGCTAGTCATATTGGCTTCTTCCAGAACGTTGATGTTGGTGCATCTGTCCTTCCAGCTGATCCTTAGGATCTTTCGTAATCATCTTTGGTGGTATTGTTCCAGGGCTCTCAGGTGCCTGCTGTCCATGACTGCGCCATACAGCAGGGTGGGGAGAACAACAGCTCTGTAGACCAGGAGTTTTGTTTGGGCCTTTAGGTCTCAATCTTCAAAGATGCTTTTCCTGAGTCTGGCATAAGCACCCCTGGCACAACCCAGGCGATGGTTGACCTCAGAGTCGATGTCAGCTTTTGAGGAGAGAAGGCTGCTGAAGTAGGGGAAGTGATCAACATTTTCAAGAATTTTTCTGTCCACTTTTATGGTGGGCTGAGTAGATGGCTGGTTGGGTGGAGGTTGATATAGGACCTGGGTCTTCTTGACATTTAATGCTAGACCCAGGGCTCAGTATGCCTTGGCAAAGGCATTCAGAATGTCCTGGAGGTCTTCTGCATAGTGTGCTGTGATGGCATTGTCATCTGCATACTGAAGCTCCATGATGGTGATATTATAGACTTTGCTCTTGGCCTTGGACCTATTAAGGTTGAAGAGCCTGCCGTCAGTTCTGTTATAGGATTGGGATCCCCCATGGCAGCTCTTTGCCAATGAGGTGCAGTATGGCAGCAATAAAGATGGCAAACAGGGCAGGTGTGATGATGCATCCCTGTTTGACCCCTGTTTCCACAGTGAAGGGCTCTGACTCAGAGCTGCTGTTGCTGAGCACTGTGACTGACATGCCATCATGTAGAAGCCTCAATATTCTGATGTATTTGTCAGGGCAGCCATATCTTGATAGTATGCTCCAGAGCCTGGCAGTCTACTAAGTCAAAGGCCTTTGTCAGGTCTATGAAAGCCATGTACAAAGGCTGCCTTTGTTCAAGGCATTTTTCCTAGAGTTCGCATGCTGTAAATAAAATGTCTGCTGTACCTGTGGATGGGCAGAAGCCACACTGAGATTCTGGGAATACTTCCTCAGCCAGTGGTAGCAGTTGGTTTGCGAGGACATTAGTGAGGACTTTGCCTGATGTTGACAGGAGTCAGATGCCCCTGTAGTTTCCACATTCTGTCTTGTCCCCTTTCTTGAACATGGCCATTATTAGAGCATCCCTGAGCTCTGAGAGGAGTTCTCCTTTTTCCCAGACCTTGAGGAGGAGGGCATGGATGTAGTACAGGAGCTCTGGTCCACCTTCCTTTAAGATCTCAGCTGGGGTCCCATCTGGATTGGTGGCCTTGTTGTTCTTAAGGCTCCTGGTGGCACCTTGGACCTCTGTCATGGTGGGAGGTTCCTCAATGGCTTTTCTGTTGGGACTCTGGGGAATGTAGCTGGCAATGACGGGTTCGGCTGTGCTGTTGTGGTTGAGGAGTTCCTAGAAGTGCTCCTTCCAATGGGTGTTAATGGACTTGTTGTCCTTAAGCAGCACCTGCCCATCTTTTGAGTACAAGGGGTTTAAGCCGCAGTTGCTTGGTCCATAGATGGCCTTACTAGCATTGAAAAAGCCTCTGGTGTCACCCGAGTCTGCCAGTCGCTGGATTTCCAGAGCCTTTTCTGTCCACCAAGAGTTCTTAAGCTCCCTCACCCGTCTCTGGACATCCACCTTGGCTCTGGAGTGAGCCACTATTTTAGCCTTGCAGGTGACATCTTTTGCCAGGCATGAAAGGCTTTCCTTTTCTTGGAGATGCGCTGTTCTATCTCTGTGTCATTCTCATCAAACCAGTCCTGGTGTTTTCTGGGCTTGTACCCAAGGGGGGGTTTGCAGGTGTCGAGTATGGTGGATTTGAGCAGGCTCCAGTGCTTCTCAATGTCATTAGGATATTCCTGTTGGAGGGTTTCCCCAAGAGAGGCCTGAAGTATAGCTGCTGAGTGGCAGTTTCCTTCAGGCTTTCAAGGTTCAGTCTTGGCTGGATCTGCTTCTTTTGAATCCTCCTCTTCCTCTTGAGTTTGATGGACATCGTGGAGCAGCTGAGGCAATGATCTGTCCAGCAGTCATCTGCATTGATCATGGCCCCCATGATGTTCACGTCACAGCGGTCCCCGGTTTGTACAATGACATAGTCAAGGACATAGTCACTGTTTTGAGCGGGGATGTCCCCAAGGTGCCTTCATTTTTTTTCCCGGCAAAACAGTTAGTGATGGTGAGATAGTACTGAGCACATTTGCTAAGAAGCAGAACTCTATTGGAGTTGATTTTCCTGATTCATTCCTTTCCTATAGTGCCCTTCCAGAGGTGTTGATCCCGGCTGACCCTGGCATTGAAGTCTGCTAGGAGAATAATATTATCCTCCTTGGGGATTCTTACCAGTGTCTCGCCTGAGCAGACATAGATGGTCTTTCTTTCTGTCTTCATGCATGCTTAATAATCCTGGTAAGAAAATCAAAGAAAATTGAATCAGTTCATCTGGATAGGTTTATTGACAAACGCTTTTTTATTCATCTAAGTGACCTCTTCAGTTTAAACTGACTGCAGATATCCCCACCCTTATAAACAATATAGTTGCATAACGACCCAAACCAACGCTCAGTTTCATATGCAAATATGGTGTGACCCTTAACTTGAGTTTCAATGGCCGTGTCTATTCACAGAGGATTTGGGAATGTTTGTAAACACAACATTGTAAGATGGCGACAGGTGTACTCTTGAACCCCCCCTCGGTTCAGGGATGGTCGTGCCCTCTTCACATAGATGGCCTCTTTGACTCCCTGTTCAAACCAGGGTTTTTCCCTATCAAGGATGTTCACTTCCTCATCCTTGAAAGAGGTGGGGCCTAAGAGTACATCTGTCGCCATCTTACAATGCTGTGATTGCAAACATTCCTAAATCCTCTGAACAGTACACATGGCCATTGAAACTCTAGTTAATGGTCACACCATATTTGCATATGAAACGGATCTTTGGTTTCGGTCGTTACGCAATTGTATTGTTTATAAGGGTGGGGATACCTGCAGTCGCTGTATTTATAAGGGTGGGGACACCTGCAGTCACTGTATTGTTTATAAGAGTGGGGATACCTGCAGTCACTGTATTGTTTATAAGGGTGGGGATACCTGCTGTCAGTTTAGACTGAAGAGGTTACTTAGATGAGTGATAAAGAGTTTCTGTCAATAAACGTTGTAGCCAGATAAACTAATTCAACTTTCTTTGATCTTTTTATTTATTTTTGGATTCCCCCCCCCTTTTTTTCTCCCCAATTGTACTTGGCCAATTACCCCACTCTTCCAAGCTGTCCCGGTCGTTGCTCCAGCCCCCTTCTGCTGATCCGGAGAGGGCTGCAGACTACCACATGTCTCCTCCGACACATGTGGAGTCACTAGCCGTGTCTTTTCACCTGGCAATGAGGAGTTTTGCCCCCAAACAGGCGCCCCGACCGACCAGAGGAGACGCTAGTGCAGCGACCAGGACACATACCCACATCCGGCTTTCCAACCGCAGACACGGCCAATTGTGTCTGTCGGGACGCCCTACCAAGCCGGAGGCAACATGGGAATGGAACCGGTGATCCCCTTGTTGGTAGGCAATGGAATAGACCGCTATGATACCCGGACACCCTTTTCTTTGATCTTTTACTTCCTCTTCAGAGTCTAAAGTTAGGAGCATAGGCACTCACAACTGTTGCCATCTGGTTGTTGGCAAGCGCCAGATGGATGGTCATGAAATGCTCACTGATCCCCACAGGAAGTTCAGACAGGGGCCTGATGATCTGGTTCCTGATGGCAAATCCTGGATCCTGGGCTTATCAGCAGCTTTTCCTTTCCAGAAGAAAGTGTAGCTACCGTTCTCCTCCTTCAGTTGTCCTTTGCCTGCCCATCAGTTTTCAGAAAGGGCAGGTATGTCAATCCGGCATCTCTTCAGTTCTCTAGCAATGATTGCAGTTCTCCTCTCTGGTCTGTCACTCATTGCACTATCCTTCAGTGTGCGCACATTCCAGGCTCCAAAGTTCATGTTTCCAAGGTTTCTGACTGCATGTGATGATCTCTCTGGATGCTTTAATCCAGTCAGGAGGTTTGAGGCAGGCTATTTTTAGGGCACCTTTTTTATCCCCTTCACCAGGTGGGGTGAGCAGAGTGGATCCTAAAGAGGGCTGTTCAGTCATGGGTGCAGCTACTGAATGGGCTCTTTCTACCTCGTTCCAAGAGCCCAGCGACTGAATCTAGCACCCACCATCTGATGTGCCAGCTCATGACTAGGGGCTTCCTGATCTCATAATGCTGCCCCCATCACCACTTGCCGGTCACCATAGGACTTAATCCGAGGTGGATTCCCTTTATGGAGGACGCCTGTGCGTGACTTTAATGTGGGGGGACTGGTGCACAGACAGACACTACATGGTCCTTGACAGATCTGGATCAGGATCCAGTCGCATGGAGTTCAAGGTGACTGGGGGCCCATGTCTGCTGCAGTCTTCCATCTGCCTTCCCAGCTTGTTGTGATGCTTCCCTAAAGTCGGCCATCATCCTCCACCTGTTCAACCACTGAGGTCTTGGTTGGATTGCTTTTTGTCAGGGACCTGCCCCTTGACCTTACCCCCATGGGTGACCCTACCAGGAGCATAGCTGCAGACGGCATTGCTCTCAGGATCTCAGGACCATGCAAGCTTTTCCACCACGAAACGGCGACAATCCACGGAGAAGACACAATACTGCACTATAATTAGCCCATTCCTACTTCATACTCAACCCATAACCATATCAGAATCAACCAAAACCCATGACCAACCTTTAACTGCACTACAACCAGCCTAGTATTATGACTAACTCAGACCTACCGAATGAAATTAAAACTGTAAAGTATAAATTATGCATAACTATAACAGTGAGTTCCATGAGACTGTCTGGCATTTCAGTTTATTTCTGTTGATAAGATGTGATTTGACCCCCCCCCCCTCATTTCAGGTTGAGCCCACCACTCCCATTTCTCCCAGCACCCCAGGGGTGAAGCCCTGGAGTTCAGCCCCAGAGGACAGACAGAGCCAATTAGCAACCGCCACCACCCCTAGCTCTGCCCCTACCCCGTACAGACCAGCCATGTGAGTACTCGGACACCCCTATTGTTGTAGCATACCTATACCTGATGGCATCGTCCAGTGATGATGGAACTTTACTGTTAGCATCTGCAGGGACCAGCATCCTGTTGCTGTCATGAGGGATGCACCAATATCACGTTTGTACTTGTGATGACCTCTGCCCGTCCTTGCCAGTCTGTCTTTTCCTACTTGTTTTTCAGATACCTGGTGGGTGGGGCAGGGGATCGTCAGTGCCAACTGGAAGCACCTGAGCCCAGTGTGCCCAGACCTTAAAACAGGCTGTTCCCCAGTTGACATTAGATGAGCTTGTTTGTATTTAGTGGAGACTGTGTGAAAAAATTAAGTTGTTCCTCCTGCGTTGTGGTTCCCCTCCCCTCCTTTTTCATGGCTTGTGGAGCCGGGCTATGACACACTGCCAATACCGATTCCAAGTATGAATCTAAGTATCTGCCAATATCGAGTACTGAGCCAATCCATTACTTTTTACTGGATTTTTGTCTTGGGTAAAATATCTCTTTGGTAAAATTGGCCTGATATCCGACACCAGTATCAGCACTGATGCATCCCTTGCTGTAAACACTACTGGTCTGGATTATGATATCTGAATCCGAAGCCGAATACTTTATTCATCCCAGAGGGGAAATTGGGTTCTATTACAGACACTCATGCTCTAATAAGAAAAAACTAAAAACTAACAAGAAAAACAGAAACAAGTAGAAAAAAAGATAAATAAGAAATAGAAATAAGAACAAAATACGTTAGGGATGGTGGTGGTGTGGTCTGTTCTATGCACATAGTTGCAGTTTGTCACAGTGTTGTAGTCGAGTCACTAAACCTCAAGTCCGAGTCGAGTCTCGAATCCCCAGTGTTCGAGTCCGAGTTCCCAAAAGTCGAGTCCGAGTCAAGTCCCCATTACCTGAGTCCGAGTCCGAGACATCAAGGTTAAGTGTGAGTCGAGTTCCAAGATGGGCTCCGGTGCTCCACTCTGGCACCGTAAGAAAGCCGATATACAAATAAAAAAGTCTACATTAAACAAAAATGACACAGCTGACACCATTTCAAAGGGAGTTTATTTACTTTGTGACACAATAGCCAAACAAATGCACTTGCTAGCATGTGCACACACACCAGTGTTGTAGTCAAGTCACTAAACCTCGAGTCTGAGTCGAGTCTCGAGTCCCCAGTGTTCAAGTCCGAGTCGTCAGTGCTCAAGTCCAAGTCGAGTCACGAGTCCTGAAAATCAGGACTTGAGTCGAACTCGAGTCAGAGTCTTGAAATCGAGTACTACAACACTGGTTTGTCATACAGACGGGCGCTTGATCATCTAGATCAGGGCTTTCCATGCTTTTTTATGTCGTGACTCTCCTGTGGAGGTGCTTTTTGGCCCATAACCCACCAAATATTTTGTGCAGAAAAATAAGCAATAACTTCTCCTAACCCATCAAAAAGTGCGATAATTAACAGTGCTCTCTACACTGTTCTTCGGTACAGTATTCCCCGTCTCAGTCGTCGTACATGGCCTGCTAATCTACTACTATTACTACTACTACTACTTTTGGCTGCACCTGTCAGGGGTCGCCACAGCGACTCATACGTTTCCATGTCTTCCTGTCCTCTACATCTTCCTCTGTCACACCAGCCACCTGTATGTCCTCCCTCACCACATCCATAAACCTCTTTGGTCTTCCTCTTCTCCTCTTCCCTGGCAGCTCCATATTCAGCATTCTTCTCCCAATATACCCAGCATCTCTCCTCCACACATGTCCAAACCATCTCAGTCTTGCCTCTCTTGCTTTGTCTCCAAACCGTCCAACCTGAGCTGTCCCTCTAATATACTCGTTCCTAATCCTGTCCTTCATCATCACTCCCAATGAAAATCTTAGTCAAGTCAGTTTTATTTGTGTAGCCCAATATCACAAATTACAAATTTGCCTCAGGGGGGGGGGGCTTTACAGCAACACAACGTCCTGTCCTTAGACCCTCACATCGGATAAGGAACAACTCCCTAAAAACCTTTAATAGGGAGAAAGCTCAGGGAGAGCAACAGAGGAGGATCTCTCTCCCAAGACGCACAACGTACAGTGGTGTTGTGTTTACACAATTTACACAATACAACATTGAAAGAGGATAGCACATTTATAATGGACTTATAAAATTTATGAACTATATGATGAGCGGGATGCCAAGCAGTGTCCAGACGCCACCGGAACAGCCCAGGACCCAAGCCATGCGACCACCATCACCATGTTAAAAAAAAAATTATATGGATTTATAAGATATATAAAAATAAAATGTGATGAGGGGGATGCCAAGTAGCGTCCAGGTGCCAACCACTGTCACCATGGAGACCTGGGAGGAGAACCGACTGCACGTGCACACAAGGGAAACTCACATCACACCATTCTCACACACACACAAGAAAAGAAAGGAGAAGACATCATTCAGAGAGAGAGAAAAGACGTGACAGAAGATAACAGTTTGCAATAGTCATTAGTCATAATTAAGTCATCAGTTAGTCATAAGCATCTTAGCATCTTCAACTCTGCCACCTCCAGCTCCGCCTCCTGTCTTTTCGTCAGTGCCACTGTCTCCAAACCATATAACATAGCTGGTCTCACAACCATCTTGTAAACTTTCCCTTTAACTCTTGCTGATACCCTTTTGTCGCAAATCACTCCTGACACACTTCTCCACCCACTCCAACCTGCCTGCACTCTCTTTTTCACCTCTCTACTGCACTCCCCGTTACTTTGGACAGTTGACCCCAAGTATTTAAACTCAAATGCCTTTGTCACCTCTACTCCTTGCATCCTGACCATTCCACTGTCCTGTCTCTCATTCACGCATAAGTATTCCGTCTTGCTCGTACTGACTTTCATTCCTTTTCTCTCCAGTGCATACCTCCACCTCTCCAGGCTCTCCTCAACCTGCACCCTACTCTTGCTACAGATCACAATGTCATCCGCGAACATCATCGTCCATGGAGACTCCTGCCTGATCTTGTCCGTCAACCTGTCCATCACCATTGCAAACAAGAAAGGGCTCAGAGCCGATCCTTGATGTAATCCCACCTCCACCTTGAACCCATCTGTCATTCCAACCGCACACCTCACCATTGTCACACTTCCCTCATACGTATCCTGCACCACTCCTACATACTTCTCTGCAACTCCTGACTTCCTCATACAATACCACACCTCCTCTCTCGGCACTCTGTCATAAGCTTTCTCTAAATCTACAAAGACACAATGCAACTCTTTCTGGCCTTCTCTATACTTCTCAATCAACATTCTCAAAGCAAACATCGCATCTGTGGTGCTCTTTCGTAGCATGAAACCATACTGCTGCTTGCTGATTGTCACCTGTCCTCTTAACCTAGCTTCTATTACTCTTTCCCAAATCTTCATGCTGTGGCTGATCAACTTTATACCTCTGTAGTTGTTACAGTTCTGCACATCGCCCTTGTTCTTGAAAATCGGTACCAGTATGCTTCTTCTCCACTCCTCAGGCATCCTCTCACTTTCCAGGATTGTGTTAAACAATCTAGTTAAAAACTCCACTGCCATCTCTCCTAAACATCTCCATGCCTCCACAGGTATGTCATCAGGACCAACTGCCTTTCCATTCTTCATCCTCTTCATAGCTGCCCTCACTTCCTCCTTGCTAATCCGCTGAACTTCCTGATTCACTATCCCTACATCATCCAACCTTCTCTCTCTCTCATTTTCTTCATTCATCAGCCCCTCAAAGTATTCCTTCCACCTTCTTAGCACACTCTCCTTGCTTGTCAGCACATTTCCATCTCTATCCTTGATCGCCCTAACTTGCTGCACATCCTTTGCAGCTTGGTCCCTCTGTCTAGCCAATCGGTACAAGTCCTTTTCTCCTTCCTTAGTGTCTAATCTGTCATACATCTCACCATACGCCTTTTCCTTTGCCTTTGCCACCTCTCTCTTTGCTTTACGCTGCATCTCCTTGTACTCCTGTCTACTTTCTTCATCTCTCTTACTATCCCACTTCTTCTTTGCCAACCTTTTCCTCTGTATAATTTGCTGTACTTCCTCATTCCACCACCAAGTCTCCTTGTCTTCCTTCCTCTGTCCTGATGACACACCAAGTACCTTCCTAGCTGTCTCCCTCACTATTTCTGCAGTGGTTGTCCAGCCATCTGGCAACTCTTCACTACCACCCAGTTCCTGTCTTAACTCCTGCCTGAACTCCACACAACATTCTTCCTTCTTCAACTTCCACCATTTGATCTTCGGCTGTGTCTTCACTCGCTTCCTCTTCTTGGTCTCCAAAGTCATCCTACAGACCACCATCCGATGCTGCCTAGCTACGTTCTCCCCTGTCACCACCTTGCAGTCTCCAATCCCTTTTAGATGGCGCCTTCTACATAAGATATAGTCCACCTGTGTGCACTTTCCTCCACTCTTGTACGTCACCCTGTGTTCCTCCCTCTTCTTGAAATATGTATTCACCACAGCCATTTCCATCCTTTTCACAAAATCCACCACCATGTGTCCTTCCACATTTCTCTTCTTGACTCCATACCTTCCCATCACCTCCTCATCACCTCTGTTCCCTTCACCAACATGTCCATTGAAGTCGGCTCCAATCACCACTCTCTCCTCCTTGGGTACCCTCTCCACCATGTCGTCCAACTCACTCCAGAATTCTTCTTTTTCATCCATCTCACACCCAACTTGCGGGGCATATGCGCTGATAACATTCAGCAATAAACCTTCAATTTCCAGCTTCATACTCATCACTCTGTCTGACACTCTCTTCACCTCCAGCACGCTCTTGACATACTCTTCCTTCAGAATTACCCCTACCCCATTACTCCTCCCATTCACACCATGGTAGAAGAGTTTGAACCCACCTCCGATACTCCTGGCCTTACTCCCCTTCCACCTGGTCTCTTGCACACACAGTATGCCTACCTTTCTTCTTTCCATCATGTCAGCCAGCTCTCTCCCTTTACCAGTCATAGTGCCAACATTCAAAGTTCCAACTCTCACCTCCACATGCCTACCCTTCCTCCTCTCTAGCTGCCTCTGGACATGCTTTCCCCCCTCTCCTTCTCCTTCGCCCAACAGTAGCATAGTTTCCACCGACACCCTGCTGGTTAACAGTACCGGTGGCGGTCGTTGGTAACCCGGGCCTCGACCGATCCGGTATGTAAGTCTTATTTATGATCCGCATATTTGATTTGGCAAAGATTTTACGCCGGATGCCCTTCCTGACGCAACCCTCCCCATTTGTCTGGGCTTGGGACCGGCACTAAGGATGCACTGGCTTGTGCATCCTCAGTGGCTGGGTTACCCTGCTGGCCAGTAGTAATGGTGGAAATCGTTGGTAATCCGGGCCTCGACCGATCTAGTATGGAAATCTGATTTATGATCCGCATATTTGATTTAACAAAGATTTTACGACAGATTCCCTTCCTGACGCAACCCTTCCCATTTATCTGGGCTTGGGACCGGCACTAACAATGCACTGGCTTGTGCGTCCTCAGTGGCTGGGTTCAACATGGCCTGCTAATGGTCAAATGAAACAGAAATGTCATGTCAACATTAACTATTAAAGCAGAGGGCCAGGTGGGTTGCAGGATGTCCACTATAAAAACACTTTATTTAGACAAATAATTTCAATAAAAAGAAAGAAAACAAAACATTTATTTTCATACTTTTTGAGTCAATACAAACAATTCAGTGATTTAATGTAGTATTTTGAAATATCACTAAAATAATGTTTAATAAACCAATAGTTTGGAAACCACTTATCTAAAGAGTTTTTTTTTTAATACAGTTTGTGATTTTAGATGCACTTCATAGCAAGGAAGAAACACATGTTACTTCAGGAGCCCCTCTACAGATGTGATATGTTTTATTCAGAATCTACTGGGACCTGGACATCCAAACCAATGCTGTGATCAGAGAGAGACCCCCCGCACCACACCTGCCCCCCCATCCAGAGATTGAACTGCAGAGAGCTCAGCTGGTCACCAAACTACGTCAGCACTACCATGAACTCTGCCACCAGAGAGAAGGTAGATAGATACACATGTAGAGATCTAAATGAAAAAAATATATATACACTACCGTTCAAAAGTTTGGGATCACCCAAACAATTTTGTGTTTTCCATGAAAAGTCACACTTATTCACCACCATATGTTGTGAAATGAATAGAAAATAGAGTCAAGACATTGACAAGGTTAGAAATAATGATTTGTATTTGAAATAAGATTTTTTTTACATCAAACTTTGCTTTCGTCAAAGAATCCTCCATTTGCAGCAATTACAGCATTGCAGACCTTTGGCATTCTAGCTGTTAATTTGTTGAGGTAATCTGGAGAAATTGCACCCCACGCTTCCAGAAGCAGCTCCCACAAGTTGGATTGGTTGGATGGGCACTTCTTTGAGCAGATTGAGTTTCTGGAGCATCACATTTGTGGGGTCAATTAAACGCTCAAAATGGCCAGAAAAAGAGAACTTTCATCTGAAACTCGACAGTCTATTCTTGTTCTTAGAAATGAAGGCTATTCCATGCGAGAAATTGCTAAGAAATTGGAGATTTCCTACACCGGTGTGTACTACTCCCTTCGGGGTCCTCCCTATAGTCCCCGGGTCCTATAGTCCCCGGGTCCTATGTTCCCCGCTTTGTATGAGACCGGGGAATATCGGACCTTTTTGTATACAGAGGGCCCTATATTCCCCACTTTTCCCCAAAAGGGTCCTATGTTCCCCGTTTTGTATGTGCAGGGGAACATAGGACCTTTCTTTATAAAAAGGGTCCTATGTTCCCCTAGGGCACCCGGGGAACATAGGACCTTTTTATAAAGAAAGGTCCTATGGTCCCCGGTCAGCAGGTTTGACGCTGTTTGGCGCAAAAAGTGCATTTTCAATAATGCATTATTTAGGGCAGATTATTAAGAAGACAATGAATCATACGATTTCTATTTTTATATCACAAAAACGAATTCACAAAGTCCAGGTTGGCTAAAGTATGTGGAAACTTTCCACACTAAACCAATTTCAATTTATTAGGCTATAGCCTATATTTGGGCGCATAACCCACCGCGGTAGTTCTCTGATATTTATGCGCGAAATGTGTCACTTACCGAGGAAAATGCGCCTCGCCGAGTAGGTGAGCTGGCTCGTCTGTGTCTGAATGTAATATAGTAAGCCTATGTTCCTTGAGCAACTGTACCCGGGCATAGCTCAGTCGGTAGAGCTCTCGCCTATGGATCGCAAGGTCGTGAGTTCGATCCCGGGTGCCGTCAACTCAGCGTATGAGTAGCACATTGTGCGAGAAGTGCTGGGAGCTGAGGATAGGTGTTGTGTTCCGTCCTCAGCAGTCCATCTCCCAGAGGTCTAGCGCATTGTACCAGGGATAGACTCCTGCGAAAGCTGGCTGATACCGACAAGAGGCCAATTCCGACCCACTTCTTCTATGTTCCCTAGAAAGCCGTCGTTCCCATCATAACCACACCCGCTTATTGGGAAAAGCATCTGACAGATATTAGATAGAAACCATCTGCTCAGTAAGGCCCTTTAAGCATCATAATTGTAATGATAATAATAATAACATAATAATAATGACAATAATTGTCATGTACCGGTTCTGCATGTAAGGGCACCCGTATGTATGTGACGTCACCTGTTGACGTGGGGAGAAGCGCGAGGAATATTGTTCGGGCAGTCTTGCAATACGGTGGAATAAAGCAAGCCACGTTAGGCATTGTGTAATAACGGTGTGCCTGATCATTTATAATCAATGACACCTAAATAAGCATATAGGTGGGAATAACGGATCAGAACAATAATAATGATAATAATAATAGCGTAATAATGATGATGATGATGATGATGATGATAATAATAATAATAAGGATAATAATAACAATATAGCCTTATATTAGAAATGCTAAAAATTGGATAATTGAAATATTTATAATTATAAAGTAGGCTAATATAGCATGGTAATAACAATAAAATAATAACAATATATGCCTGGTCTCTTAAGATTCTAAGATGCTGTATACTACAGAAATAACGGGACATAGGCCTAGGCTAATGAATACGCCTTTTTGACAAAATATGAATGAAAGGCTAATCAACAACGCTAAAGCTGAATCACAAAACACATATTGCTCGAAAAATATTTTATAAATAGCCAAATGCACACATGATTTCGAGTTTGGAAATATTTAAGACTTGTCGTGGATGTGTGGTCATCTGCACGCAAGTTTCCTGGCGTTCTAAACCACATGATCAAAATTCACCTATGTCTAAACCGCCCGCCAACTTGCAACAATTTGCAACAATCGGTTGTTATCGGTGATAACTCGTGGACTCACTGTCATGTGCTTACTAGCCTACAAGAAGACAAACAATGGCGATAGTTATGGATGGTGATCGAGGGGGCAAAGTGTTGGTACATGAGAACTTCAGATATCAGAAGCACCGCACCAATCAAGACACCATTAGATGGAGGTGCTGGAGGTGAAACTGTAGAGTGCCACTGATCACAAATAGATCTGAAGTGGAGGACGTGGATGCTAACATTATTGTGCACGATGTTGGGGAACACGTGCATCCCCCTGACGGAGAAATGGTGCACCGTGCAGAATTCCGACAGGGGGTGGTTGCAGAAGTTGCGAGGGAGCCAACAGTCCCAATCAGAAGGATCTATAATGCGCAAAGGGTCCTGCAGCGTCGGCAATGTCAAATCCAGGGTTTTAGCCCCTCTTTGCTGAGTAGCCTAATGGACTAGGACTACTCATTTTGATTTTTTGAAGAAGAAAAAAGCCTTAACGTTAGCCTAGTTAGGCCTTGGAGATTTTTGTTTTAGACCATGCCTTTTCTGGGGGGCTTCTGCCATAGACCAACCCTTTTTCAGCCAAGCTTTTACTAGAAGCATTTTGTTATTAATAGCCTATTATCAGCATTACTATAGTATTATGCCTGCAATTGTTATTTGTTATTAGGCCTCTTTTATAATTAGGCTATTATTATTATCATTATTATTATTAGGCTGTAATTATTATTATTATTATGTATTATTTATTATTATTATTGATATTATTACTATTACTATTATTATTATTATTATTATTATTATTAAAGAAGAACATCAAAGGATGTAAGGTAGCACTCATCAAATGAAAAAAAGACACAATTCTCTATTTTACCATTTCATTGTTTGGCATCAGTCATTAACTTGGCCTGGTGGTCTTCTTCAGAAACCTTAATGACTGATGCCAAACAATAAAATGGTGAAATAGAGGACTGCCTCTGTTATTTTTTTACCATTTGGTGAGTGTTACCTTACATCCTTTGATGTTCGTCTTTGATTCATGTTTTTGGTTTAGCACCTCCACAAGCCTTTAGTTTTTTGAGAAGCACATAGTATTATTATTAGGCAATTAGCCTATTGTGTAAGGTAAGCGGCCCCCGTTGATGGATACTTTGTGCTGGTCCTAAATTTCAAGTCCTGGTCTAAGTTCTCTGCCTAAAAAGTTCATCATTAAAGTCTTTTTGAAAGAAAGTCTGCCAAGTGATTTAATATGGAAAACGATCTGCAAAGTAACAAGAAAGTGGCTGAAGTGTCCAGTGCTGTGCAAATTGAACTTTGAGCGAAGGTGGAAATGGCTAGGTTATACTGGTAGGTGGGCCTACTGCAAGACAAACTTGCGTTGATTGCCGACTGTCCATGCTGAGCCGGAGAGCCAACTAACTAGGCCTACTGCAGTAAATATTGGTAAGAAATAACAATAAAGCAAATTACAGCCTCCTCTAGGCCCGATTTGGATACGCACTCAAGGTGGCCTGCGATATACAACAGCCAACAATGGTAATACGGCCTAATTTAATCAGCGGAGGAATAGATTGTCGTAGCCTACATCTCAGCCATGACCCCAGTTTTGATTATTTTGGACCCGTTAAGGAAATAATTTGCAAAAATGGTTCTAAATTCCCCGGTTTGTTCCTCGATTGGCAATAGCGGGGAATATAGGACCCTTTATTTGGAAAAAGGTCCTATGTTCCCCTGGAAACAGCGGGGAATATAGGACCCTTTTTCCAAAAGAGGGTCCTATGTTCCCCGGTGTCTATTGCAACGGGGATTATAGGACCTTTTTAGGGGAAAACGGGGAATATGGGACCCTTTTTTTTCGAAAGGGTCCTATGTTCCCCGATCGGGGAACATAGGACCCGGGGAATATAGGACCCGGGGACTATAGGCACGGCCCCCTCCCTTCAGAGGACAGCACAAACAGGCTCTAACAGGTACTATTTAATGAAGATGCCAGTTGGGGACCTGTGAGGCGTCTGTTTCTCAAACTAGAGACTCTAATGTACTTATCTTCTTGCTCAGTTGTGCAACGCGGCCTCCCACTTCTTTTTCTACTCTGGTTAGAGCCTGTTTGTGCTGTCCTCTGAAGGGAGTAGTACACACCGGTGTAGGAAATCTTCAGTTTCTTAGCAATTTCTCGCATGGAATAGCCTTCATTTCTAAGAACAAGAATAGACTGTCGAGTTTCAGATGAAAGTTCTCTTTTTCTGGCCATTTTGAGCGTTTAATTGACCCCACAAATGTGATGCTCCAGAAACTCAATCTGCTCAAAGAAGTGCCCATCCAACCAATCCAACTTGTGGGAGCTGCTTCTGGAAGCGTGGGGTGCAATTTCTCCAGATTACCTCAACAAATTAACAGCTAGAATGCCAAAGGTCTGCAATGCTGTAATTGCTGCAAATGGAGGATTCTTTGACGAAAGCAAAGTTTGATGTAAAAAAAATCTTATTTCAAATACAAATCATTATTTCTAACCTTGTCAATGTCTTGACTCTATTTTCTATTCATTTCACAACATATGGTGGTGAATAAGTGTGACTTTTCATGGAAAACACAAAATTGTTTGGGTGATCCCAAACTTTTGAACGGTAGTGTATATACAGAAGTAAATCAGTTAGTTAACATTGTATAGCCTCTTGTTACTATGGAACTGAAGGAGTCCAATGACTATGATCAAAGATTAGATTTTTAGCTTTCATTCATAGGCAGTTTTAGCATCTTAATTTAAACCACTACAGTCCTCATAATAACCTACACACATACACACACACACACACACACACACACACATTCATAATTCTTACCAGACTGTCAACTCATTGACATGTGTCTCTTTTTTTCCCCAAACTGCTTAATATTGTAAGTCCAGGAACCTTCAGCTGAGACTCCACTCAGACTAGCGAACTAGCTAACTAAGCTACTCTGAGACTATCGAGAGCATGGTCGACTGGTTAAACTGTTATAAGACAATATGAAGGACAAAATTAAGTAGTTAGCTAAACTACTTTGAGACGGTATGAGGACATAGTTGACTAGTTACACTGTTATGAGACAGTATGAAGGATGAAGTTAACTAGTTAGCTAAGCTACTCTGATACTGTATCGAGGGCATGGTTGACTAGTTAAACTGTTATGACACAGTATGAAGGACGAAATTAAGAAGTTAGCTAAACTTCTTTGAGACAGTATGAGGACATGGTTGACTAGTTAAACTGTTATGAGACAGTATGAAGGACCAAGTTAACTAGTTGGCTAAACTACTCTGAGACGGTATGAGGACATGGATGAATAGAAAAACTGTTGTGAGACAGTATAAAGGACCAAGTTAACTGTTTAGCTAAACTTCTTTGAGACAGTATGAGGACATGGTTGACTAGTTAAACTGTTGTGAGACAGTATGAAGGATGAAGTTAACTAGTTAGCTAAGCTACTCTGATACTGTATCGAGGGCATGGTTGACTAGTTTAACTGTTATGACACAGTATGAAGGACGAAATTAAGAAGTTAGCTAAACTTCTTTGAGACAGTATGAGGACATGGTTGACTAGTTAAACTGTTATGAGACAGTATGAAGGACCAAGTTAACTAGTTAGCTAAACTACTCTGAGACGGTATGAGGACATGGATGAATAGAAAAACTGTTGTGAGACAGTATAAAGGACCAAGTTAACTATTTAGCTAAACTCCTTTGAGACAGTATGAGGACATGGTTGACTAGTTAAACTGTTGTGAGACAGTATGAAGGATCAAGTTAAGTCATTAACTAAACTACTTTGAGACAGTATGAGCACATGGTTGACTATAGTAGTATTGTTATTAGAGAGTATGCAGGACCAAGTTAACTAGTTAGCTAAACTACTTTGAGATGGTATGAGGACATGGTTGACTAGTTAAACTGTTATGAGACAGTATGAAGGACAACATTAACTAGTTAGCTAATTTTCCTTGAGGTGGTATGAGGACATGTTTGACTAGTTAAACTGTTATGAGACAGTATGAAGGACGACGTTAACTAGTTAGCTAAACTACTGTGAGACGTATGAGGACATGGTTGACTAGTTAAACTGTTATGAGACACTTTGAAGGACCAAGTTAACTAGTTAGCTAAACTACTCTGAGATGGTATGAGGACATAGTTGTCTAGTTAAACTGTTATGAAACAGTATGAGGGACAGCATTAACTAGTTAGCTAAACCACTCTGAGACGGTATGAGGACATGGCTGCCTAGATGATTAAACTACCCTGAAACAACATAGAGGATATAGTTAAAGCTACAGACAGATCATTTTCAAACTTTCAAACAGAAGAATCAAATAAAGAAGTGGGTCGGGTTTACTTGTCCTCTCTGTCCGTCTCTTCTTATTCAGGTATTGACCCACCTAGGGAGTCTTTTAACCGCTGGCTATTGGAGAGGAAAGTGATTGATAAAGGTCATGACCCCCTGCTGCCCAGTGACTGTGATCCTGTGATCTCCCCATCCATGTTTAGAGAGATCATGAATGACATCCCCATAAGGTACTGTAGCTGTCTATCCGTCTTTCTTTCTACCTGTCTGTCCAGAGGTGCTTGTCTTCTGGGTAACCAGATTTTATATACTGCTCTTTCAAACAGCAGCAGTATAAAGACAAGAGTTAGAAACAGACTGATGCTTTAAAAAGAAATGTGGTAAAGTTTGTGTTTGTTACCTCCGGCTTGGTCGGGTGTCCCTACGGACACAATTGGCCCTGTCTGCGGGTAGGAAGCTGGATGTGGGTATGTGTCCTGGTCGCTGCACTAGCGTCTCCTCTGATCAGTCGGGCGCCTGTTCAGGGGGGAGGGGGAACTGGGGGCAATAGTGTGATCCTCCCACGTACTACGTCCCCCTGGGGAAACTCCTCACTGTCAGGTGAAAAGAAGCGGCTGGCGACTCCACATGTATGGGAGGAGGCATGTGGTAGTCTGCAGCACTTCCCGGATCAGTAGAGGGGGTGGAGCAAAGACTGGAACGGCTTGGAAGAGTGGGGTAATTGACCAAGTACAATTGGGGAGAAAAGGCAGAAAATTCGAAATAAAACATAAAAAAGAAGGTTGTTTGTTATGTTACTAAACATAATCATTGTATTTACTGAAGAGTCATGCTGTTCAGCAACAACATACCAGTCTGTTGTCTTAACGCTTCTTGCTGCCCATGCTGCCACAACACACCAGTGTGTTGTCTTACCTCTTCATGCTGCCCATGCTGCCACAACACACCAGTGTGTTGTCTTAACGCTTCATGCTGCCCATGCTGCCACAACACACCAGTGTGTTGTCTTACCTCTTCATGCTGCCACAACACACCAGTGTGTTGTCTTACCTCTTCATGCTGCCACACCACACCAGTCTGTTGTCTTAACGCTTCATGCTGCCCATGCTGCTACAACACACCAGTCTGTTGTCTTAACTCTTCATGCTGCCCATGCTACCACAACACACCAGTGTGTTGTCTTACCTTACCTCTTCATGCTGCCACAACACACCAGTCTGTTGTCTTAACGCTTCATGCTGCCACAACACACCAGTCTGTTGTCTTAACTCTTCATGCTGCCACAACACACCAGTCACACATTCATACATACATTCAGACACACATTCATACACACATTCATACACACATTCACACACACATGTACACACATTCACACACACATTTACACACACATTCATACACACATTCATACTCACATTCACACACATTCACACATTCATGCTCACATTCATACTCACATTCACACACACATTTATACACACATTCATATTAACATTCACACACATTCATACACACATTTACACACACACATTCATACACACACATTCACACTTATTCATACACATATTCATACACATTCACACACATTTACAAATACATTCACACACATTCATACACACAATTGTACATACGTTCACACACATGTTCATACACATTCACACACACATTCACAAACATTCATACACGCATTTATGCACACATTCACACACATTCATACAATTGTACACACATTCACACACACATTCACACACATTCATACACACATTCAAACACATTTACACACACATTCATACACACATTCACACACATTCAGTCACACATTCGTACACACTCACACACACATTTATACACGCATTCATACAAACATTTAAACACATTTACACACATTCATACATACATTCACAAACACATTCACACACACATTCATACACACATTCACACACACATTTCACACATTCACACACATTCACACACATTCATACACACATTTGCACACTGATGGCGGAGGCTGCCATGCAAGGTGCCAACCTGCCCATCAGGAGCAGTTAGGGGTTCAGTGTCTTGCTCAAGGAAACTGTGACACGCAGTCTGGAGGAGCTGTGGATAGTAATCACAAGCAAACTTGTGATTACTAAATGACCCACATTACCTCCTGAATAAGGCCCCCCTCCCCATAATCTCCCTGAATTTCTTCAGTGTTGGTGGATTTTGTGACATCTGGTTGTCACAAGTTTTTCAGACCAGAAACCCTTTCCATTCCAAATGAACGTGGTCCATGACAGGAAGCGTTGACATACAGGTCAACATTTTTGACAGTTGCAGATTTTAGTGTAACACCATCATGGCTCGCTTGGCTGTGCATAGTATGGAACAAGTTATGTAGCATGTCACATTTTGCTGAAGCAATTATCCTACAATCTCTCCATGGTATTGCATGGAGTCAAATTTATTACAAACATCAATAACAAAAACCATTGTCATACTCACAGCTGATTATGAATTTGCTTCTCAGAAAAGATTTATTTTCATCGTCTTCAACCTCCTATGCAACAATACTGTGGCTGTCTTAAGATGCTGATCTCTGCCACAGTTAGCTGACTGGTGACACAACAGCATCCCATCGAGTTCTGATTGTTATTTGTTTATTGATGCTATACAGTCCTGTTCAAGTCTTCAGTATTTCTGGGATTTATTCCAAACAATCAAGTGGTCACCCAAGTTTTGTCCACATTCGGAAAAAGTGTATTTTATTTTGTTTTCTGCTCTAGAATGAGATCTTTTTGACCATTCAGTTCTAGTACATTTCCAGCTTTTACTGCTTTGGCCTTGGTCTCAGATTTTATATGTACACATACAAACAACTGCATCATGCAAGATAAGTTGTTGATTCAAAATGCAAATGAGGCATGGTGGCCAAGTGGTTAGCTCTGTGGCCTCACAGCAAGAAGATCCAGGGTTCGAACCCTGGGGTTGTCCAACCTTCAACCTTTGGGGTGATCCCACGTCGTCCTCTGTGTGGAGTTTGCATGTTCTCCCTGTGTCTGCGGTGGGTTTCCCCCACCTTCAGAAAGACATGCATGTTAGGGTTAATAATCCTGTCTGTGCCCCTGACCGAGGCATGGCAAGGTGAACTGGAGTTGGTCCCAGGGTGCTGCACGGCGGCTGCCCGCTGCTCCTAGCTACAGAGCTAGGGTGATTTAAATGGCAAAATTTCCTTAGGGGGATCAATAAAGTATCTCAATCAAAATAAATAAATAAATAAACGTACTAACTGAGAAAGCAGCTTTCAGCAGACACCCATTAACCTTTCACATGAACCTGTGTGTGTGTGCGTGTGTGTGGTAGGTTGTCACGCATCAAGTATAAGGAGGAAGCCAGGAAGCTGCTTTTTAAATATGCTGAAGCTGCCAAGAAGATGATAGACTCCAGGTAAGATGAACACAGTGAGCTATGAGTCAGAGAACTAATCACACAACTCTTCTCAGAATTATTCTGCAGACTTCAGCCTCTAGTAGTGGAAGTGCTAATATCACTGAATGTGACCTCTGACCTGTGGGCTTGGCCTCGTAGGAATGCCAGTCCAGACAGCCGCAAAGTGGTGAAGTGGAATGCTGAGGACACCATGAACTGGCTACGCCGTGACCACTCTGCTAGTAAGGAGGACTACATGGTAATGACCTCTGAACTCCTAACATTTAACCTCTGCTCTAGATCTGTTTAAAGAAACTGCATACCATGCAGAAGTAATGTCTTGATGCATGCTCACTAATCCAGGTATAGAAATCCAGAAGTCAGTTCATCTAAACCCAAAATTTATTGGGAGAAATGCTTCATCACAAATCTAAGTGACTTTGTCAGTTTTGGCTAACTGCAGGTATCCCCACCCTTGTAAAATAGCTACACCTAGTCTGTATGGGTTACCTAAGATACATAAAAGGGATATGCCATTACGGCCTGTTGTTAGTATGATTAACTCAGTGACCTATAATATCTTTTAAGTTTCTGGCGTCTATTCTTAACCTGTTGGTAGGCAGTACTGAACATCACATCCAGAATACTATGGATTTGGTGGATAAGGTGAGGGATGCCATCATGAAGGCGGATGAAACGGTGGTTTCTTATGTTGTTACGTCCCTCCACGTGTGTTCCTGTTGCTGAAGTGGTGGACGGATTTTAAAAGTTGATGTGTACCGTAAACCAACACATCATCTTCTTTCGGCTGCTCCCGTTAGGGGTCTCCACAGCGGATCATCTGTTTCCATCTCTTCCTGTCCTCTGCATCTTCCTCTGTCACACCAGCCACCTGCATGTCCTCCCTCACCACATCCGTAAACCTCCTCTTTGGCCTTCCTCTTTTCCTCTTCCCTGGCAGCTTCATATTCTGCATCCTTCTCCCAATATACCCAGCATCTCTCCTCCACACATGTCCAAACCATCTCAATCGTCCCTCTCTTGCTTTGTCTCCAAACTGTCCAACCTGAGCTGTCCCTCTAATATACTCGTTCCTAATCCTGTCCTTTTTCATCATTCCCAGTGGAAATCTTATCATCTTCAACTCTCTCACCTCCAGCTCCACCTCCTGTCTTTTCATCAGTGCCACTGTCTCCAAACCATATAACATAGCTGGTCTCACAACCATCTTGTAAACTTTCCCTTTAACTCTTGCTGGTACCTTTCTGTCACAAATCACTCCTGAAATTATTCTCCACCCACTCCACCCTGCCTGCACTCCTTTTCACATCTCTTCCACACTCCCCTATTACTTTGAACAGTTGACCCCAAGTATTTAAACTCATATGCCTTCGCCACCTCTACTCCTTGCATCCTCACCATTCCACTGTCCTCCCTCTCATTCACACATATGTATTCCGTCTTGCTCCTACTGACTTTCATTCCTCTTCTCTCCAGTGCATACCTCCACCTCTCCAGGCTCTCCTCAACCAAAGACTCTAAGATGGCGGCGCGTGTAGATGCAGCAACCTCACTCGGATCAAACAATTCAGTGTTTTTGTTGTCTAATATGTGTCTGACACTGTGAGAAAAAAAGTCAACCCTACTGGGAAACACAATTACAACCGTGAAGAACTTTTGGATGTTGGAAATATGATCACACACAATAAGGTACCAGCTTATTTGGACGATCTACGTTTTCTCGGGTATGCGACCCAGGCCCCATCACTACAGGACATTCCCCTGCAGCTACCCACTTGAGAAAGCACCGGAGGTGGTGCGAGAGGACTAGGAAGCACGGCATGCACGGAGGCATCCTTGCTAGACTAAAGGCTAACCCCTCCAGACCAGCTCTCCCATCCATTTTACTTGCAAACGTACGCTCTCTGGAAAAATAAACTGGACTGCATACGGCTTCGACGGACATCCCAGCATGAAACTACGGACTGTTGTATTTTGGTCTTCATTGAAACCTGGCTTCATAGCAATAGACACAGCCATACAGACGGACACAGCCATACAGCTAGACGGGCTAGCATGGTACCGAGCTGACAGAGCATCATTTCGTCAGGTAAAACCCATGGTGGTGGCTTGTGTGTTTATATTAACAAGGAATGGCGTGCAAACGCTGTGTTGGTCTCCAAACACTGCTCTCCACTCTTGGAGTTCACAATTGTCCAGTGCCAGCCATACTATCTACCGAGAGAATTCGCTGTTGTTATTGTGGCCGTGTACTTGCCCCCGAGCGCCAATGCCTCAGAGGCACTGCGCAAACTACACAACGGCATCAGTAAACGACAAACCGCGTACCCCGACACATTTTTAATTATTGCTGGGGATTTCAATCATGCAAACCTAAAGACTGCGTTCCTAAATTCCATCAACATTTAAACTTGGCCACCAGGGAAAACAACAAATTGGACGTAATTTACACTAATGAGAAGAATGCATACAGCGCATTCCCCCGCCCCCACCTTGGAAACTCACACCATATGTCTAATTATGCTAATTCCAGCATACAAGCCACTTCTGAAACTTGCCAAACTGGTTCAGCGACAGATCAGGGTCTGGCCAGAGGGGTCTATTTCAGCTCTTCAGGACTGCTTTGAGAGCACCGACTAGGGCCTTTTCAAAGCGGCAGCCTCCTCTGGTGAACACATTGATCTGGAGGAATACACAGTGACAGTGACAGCCTACATCAATAAGTGTGTAGATGATGTCACAGTCGCCAAAACCATCTCTTTGAGGGCCAACCAGAAGCCCTGGCTGACAGCAGAAGTCCGGGCGCTGCTGAGGACCCAGAATGCTGTATTCAGATCCAGTGATAAGGCAGCCCTCAAGACAGTAAGGGCCAACCTGTTGTGTGGCATCAGGGAGGCCAAAAGACAATATGCACAGAGAATCAACAGCCAATTCACTGATAACAGAGACGCACAATGCTTGTGGAAGGGCATCCAGGGTACAAGCCTCCCCCTCAGACTGTGGCGGTGCCCCCACCCTCCCAGATACACTGAGTGACTTCTATGCACGATACGAGATACTGAACAACGTGCTTGTGGTGAAGACTACACCCCTGATGGATGACCAGGTTCTACAGGTGACTGTAGATGACGTGAGAAAGACCCTCTCCAGAGTCAACCCACACAAAGCTGCGGGTCCAGACAGATCCCAGGCCGAGCCATCAGGGACTGTGCTAAGCAGCTGGCAGATGTCCTTGCTGACATCTTCAACATCTCGCTGTCCCAGGCAGTCATCCCCAAATGTTTCAAGTCTACCACCATCATACCAGTGCCAAAGAAGTCCCTTGTGTCCTGCCATAATGACTACCATCCCATTGCACCGACTCCCACCATCATGAAGTGCTTTGAGAGGCTGGTCATGAAGCACATCAAGCCCAGCCTCCCCTCCACTCTGGACCCTCTCCAATGTGCGTACCGCGCTAACTGCTCCACAGAAGATGCCATAACCTCTGCCCTTCATCCAGCCTTGTCCCACCTGGAGAGAAAGAACAGCTATGTGAGGATGTCGTTAATTGACTTCAGCTCAGTTTTTAACACAATCATACCACAACACCTGATTGGTAAGCTGAGCCGGCTGGGCCTTAATACCTCCCTCTGCAATTGGGTGCTGGACTTCCTCACGGGGAGGCCACAGTCAGTGTAAATTGGCAAGATCACCTCCAGGACCATCACACTGAACTCCACAGGGCTGTGTGCTTAGTCCACCCTTGTTCACCCTGCTGACTCACGACTGTACAGCATCACCCACCTCCAACCTCATCATAAATTTTGCTTATGATACTACAGTGGTAGGTCTCATCAGCAACAATGATAAATCATCATACAGAACGGAGGTGGGTCAACTGGCGGCGAAGTGCAAAAACAACAACCTCCCCTCCTAAATACAGAGAAAACTAAGGAGGCTATTATTGACTTTAGAAACACCAGCGCCCACCATACCCCTCTGACCATCGATGGTATGGACGTGAACAGTCAGCAGTACTAAGTTCCTGGGAGTTCACATCACAGAAGGCCTCTCCTGGTTCTCACATGTCACTGCGCTCTCCAAGAAGGCCCAGCAGCCTCTTCACTTCCTGTGGTGTCTGAAGAAGGCGAGTCTCCCCCCACCCATTCTCATCACATTCTACAGAGGCACCACAGAGAGCATTCTGACCAGCTGTATCACTGTCTGGCATGGGAACTGCAAGGCATCCGACCTCAAATCCCTACAGTGGAGAGTGAGGACAGCTGGAAAGATCATAGGAACTGCTCTCCCTTCCATCCAGCCCATCTATGATGCACGGTGCAGCCGGAAGGCTCTCAGCATCGTGAAGGACCCCACCCACCCTTCCCACATCCACTTCACCCTCCTACCTTCTGGCAGGAGGTACCGGAACATCTGTGATGCCTCCACTGCACTATGCAACAGTTTCATTCCTCAGGCTGTGAGGTTCCTCAACAGCCTGAACACTTAGACCTTCCATAAAATTACTTTTTGACCTTATTACCCACTGTCCATGTCAGGTGATCATTAGGCCTGTAATTTTTGTTTTTAATATTTATTGCGTGTTAGTTGTTTTTATGTGGCACTGTGGTCCATGTGAAACGTAATCTAATTCCCCTGTATGTATGAGACATGCATATGAGGCAATGACAAATAAAAGCAGTCTAAGCCTAAGTCAACCTGCTCCCTACTCACTACAGATCACAATGTCATCCGCGAACATCATAGTCCAGGGAGACGCCTGCCTGATCTCATCTGTCAACCTCTCCATCACCATTGGAAACAAGAAAGGGCTCAGAGCCGATCCTTGATGTAGTCCCACCTCTACCTTGAACCAATCTGTCATTCCAAACACACACCTCACCACTGTCACACTTCCCTCATACATATCCTGCACCACTCCTACATACTTCTCTGTAACTCCCAACTTCCTCATACAATACCACACCTCCTCTCTCAGCACCCTGTCGTATGCTCTCTCTAAACCCACAAAGACACAATGTAACTCCTTCTGGCCTTTTCTATACTTCTCCATCAACATTCTCAAAGCAAACATCACATCTGTGGTGCTCTTTCCTGGCATGAAACCATACTGCTGCTCACTGATCATCACCTCTCCTCCTCTTAACCTAGCTTCTATTACTCTTTCCCATATCTTCATGCTGTGGCTGATCAACTTTATACCTCTGTAGGTGCTGCAGTTCTGCACATCACCCTTATTCTTTATTGTCTTAAACAATCTAGTTAAAAACTCCACTGCCATCTCTCCTAAGCATCTCCATGCCTCCACAGGTATGGAGGCATAAACCAACACATACTGATCAGTACTTAAGGTTTGACTGTCATCATCCACTAACTAGAAGTCATCAGGATGGTGCACTATCAAGCTGACGTTCTCCATCGACACAACGACCAGGGAAGGGGGAAAATCCCACATTAAACAGGCCCTGGTTAAGTGTGGTTATCCTAACTGAGTATTTGTAAAGCCAGGAAGACACCCAAACAGTGTACCAGGCAATCGAACAGAGGAGAAGGACGACAGCTGTCTAAGCAAAAACCAGTGGTGATTCCATATCTGGTGTGAGTGTCGAACAGTTGAGACGTATTTTCCAAACACTGCATCTCAATTGCTTTCAAACCCCAAAACACTGTACCAGAAATTTGTCCACCCGTAGGATTGTGTTCCCTGGCACAAACATAGCAATATAGTGTAGGCTGTCAAGTGCTGGGAGGATTGCTGTGAAATGAACATCATGGAAACCAAACAAACTCTGGTGAAGTGGATGGCACACCATAGAAGAACTACCTCGTCAGCCCAGGACTCCATGGTCTACATCCATCTACAGGCCGGTGGACAAGGATGACGATGTGCACATTCTTTTTTTTCTTTTTTTTTGATTTTCCCCCCTCTTTTCTCCGCAACTGCATTTGGCCAATTATCCCATTCTTCCGAGGCATCCCGGTTGCTGCTCCACCCCACCCCCCACCCCGCCGAGCCAGAGAGGGTTCCAGACTACCACATGCCTCGTCTGATACATGTGGAGTCGCCAGCCGCTTCTTTTCACCTGACACTGAGGAGTTTCACCAGGGGGACATAGCGCTTGGGAGGATCACACTATTCCCCCCAGTTACCCATCCCCCCTGAACAGGCGCCCCGTCCGACCAGAGGACGTGCTAGTGCAGCGACCAGGACACATACCCACATCCAGCTTCCCACCCGCAGACATGGCCAATTGTGTCTGTAGGGACACCTGACCAAGGCGTAGGTAACATGGAGATTTGAACCGGTGATCCCTGTGTTGGTAGGCAACGGAATAAACTGCTATGCTACTTGGGTGCCCCACAGGATTTGCACATTCATGATAGGGATGAATGATGGTTTGAACAGGGAATCAAAGAGGCTATCTATGTGACAAAGGAATGACCATCCCTGAACCAAGGAGGGGGGCTAAGAGTACATCTGTTGCCATCTTACAACACTGTGATTGAAGCTATTCCAATCCTCTGTGAATAGTACACATGACCATTGTAACTCCAGTTACTGGTCACGGCACTTTGCATATGAAATCTGTGTGAGATTGCCAGTTTCGGTCATTATCTTCCGGTGTGGGAAGATGGCGGCGCGAATTCACGTTTAAAGCGGCCTGACCCAGTATCAGCGTGGGAAGATGGCAGTGCAAACATATGTTTGCGGCGACCTCACCCAGTACCGTCCATGCAGTGTCTTTGTCCATGTTTGTGTCTAAGTTTGTGTCTTTGCTTGATGGCTGGGAGAGCTGGTGCTGGATTGGCTGGGAGAGCTTGGTCTGCTGCATCCTGTGGGTCCAGGGACCATGGCCCTGCCCGGAGCTGCGCCCAAAGAGGAAACACCAAGGGTGGTCTGACAGGACATGGAAGCGGGGCAGGCTAAGCTGCTTGCCCATCCAGACCGGCAGTTCCGATAACACTGAGGGTAGTCTGGCGGCGGCCTCGCCTAGCGTTGACTGTGTTTTTAGTGTCATCGTTGTGTGGAGTGCGGGGAGGTGTGTTGAAGGTGTCTGACTGGGAGAGCTGGCGTTGGATCGGCTGGGGGAGCCTGGTCTGCTGTGCCCGTTGGGCCCAAGGACCATGGAGCTCCGCCCAAGGAGGAAACACCGAGGGCAGTCTGACAGGACACGGAAGCAGGGCAGGCTAACTAACTGCTAGGCCATGCAGACCGGCAGTTCCCACAGTCATCCTGTGTTCGTTCTCTTGGACAGTAATTTTTTTGTAGTTTGATATGTGTTCTTGTCATTTTTGGATGCATGTTGTTGTCTTTGTGTGGCACTGCTGTGAGCTGGGGGGAACGATATTAAAGTGTGGCTGATTCCTGATTATGCAACTGTACTGTTTATAAGGTTTGGGGTACCTGCAGTCAGCTTAGACTGACGAAGTCATGAGTGATAAAACATTTCTCCCACTAAAGTGTGTCCATATGAACTGAATCAACTTTCTGGGACTTCCAGAAATAACATACTAAGTGGGTTGTGATATACGCTGATCAGCTAAAACATTAAAACTACTGACATGTAAGTGAATAACATTGATTATTTCGTTACAGTGGCAGCTGTCAGGTGGCATGTATTAGGCAGTAAGTGTGAATAGTCAGTTCTTCGTGTTGATGTGTTGGAAAAATGGGCAAGCGTAAGGATCTGAGCGACTTTGACAAAGGCCAAATTGTGTTGGCTAGACGACTGGGTCAGAGTATCTTCAAAACGGCAGGTCTTGTGGGGTGTTCCTGGAATGCAGTGGTCAGTACCTACCAAAAGTGGTCCAAGGAAGGACGACCGGTGAACCAGCGACAGGGTCATGGGTGCCTAAGGCTCACTGATGTGCATGGGGCACGAACACTAACCCATCTGATCCGATCCCACAGAAGAACTGCTGAAAAAGTTAATGCTGTCTATGATAGACAGGTGTCAGAACACACAGTGCTTCGTGGCTTGCTGCATATGGGGCTGCGTAGATGCAGACCGGTGAGAGTGCCCATGATATAACGCCTGTCCACCATCGAAAGAGTCTACAATGGGGATGTGAGCATCAGAACTGGACCATGGAGCAATGGAAGAAGGTGGCCTGGTCTGATGAATCACTTTTTTTTTTTTTTTTGCATCATGTGGAAGGCCAGGTGTGTGCGCGTCATTTACCTGGGGAAGACATGGCACCAGGATGCACTATGGGAATAAGGCAAGTTGGCGTAGGCAGTTTGATGCTCTGGGCAACGTTCTGCTGGAAACCTTGGGTCCTTGCATTTTTGTGGATGTTACTTTGACACGTACCACCCACCTTAACGTCAAATCAAATGTCTTTATTTCTAGCATGCAAAATAAAAAAATACCAAGCATAAATAAAAACAAAACAAACAAAAGATAAAAATTTTCATTTTCATTTACCTTTATTTAACCAGGTTAGTCCCATTGAGATTAAAATCTCTTTTACAAGAGAGACCTGGCCAAGAATGGCAGCAGTACACCAGTTTCAGCACACACTCACATGAAGACAACAGAATAGCTCAAAGTGCAAAATAGCATAAAAATGAAGGGAAAAGATACAAACCTGTTATCAATTGAAACATTTACAATTTCAAATGGACTCAGATTCCATAGACTTAACTGTACCTTTAAATTCAGATAGAGTAACCAAGCCCTGGAGTTTAAGTCTATTCTGCAGGCTATTCCAGGCAGATGGTGCAGAAAACATAAAGGCCTTCCTGCCCAGCTCAGTCCGAACTTTAGGAACAGTCATTAATAAAACCAGAAGAATTCAACAAAAGAATTCTCAATAGGCAATCTAACAAATATATGTTTGAAAAGGAGCAGGAGGAAGTTGCTGCTTATAATTTCCTGCCCCCTCTCTAATGCTCAGTTAAAAACCCTAAATAATAAACTTAGTGTTCCACACATCAGATCGTCATTCTCATATCTATCTCACAAGGACTTAGTTGAAAAAAAAACAAACAATAAAAACATCGTTGCAGGCCAGGTACACCCTTTCATGGTAATGGTATTCCCTGATGGCAGTGGCCTCTGTCAGCAGGATATTGTGCCCCGCCACACTGCAAAACTTGTTCAGGAATGGTTTGAGGAACATGACGAAGAGTTCAAGGTGTTGCCTTGGCCTCCAAATTCCCCAGATCTTATCTGATCAAGCATCTGGGATGTGCTGGAAAAACAAGCCTGGTCCAGGAGGCCCCACCTCACAACTTACAGGACTTACAGCAGTCTTTCCCAGAGACTGGTTCACAACCCGCAGGTGGGTCACAGAAGATTTTATTTGGGTCACCAAATAAATTTGGAGAACTTCTTCCATAGTCTTCTATTTAAGATTTATATCTGCAGTACACCTTGGAGGCACATGAGGGGTCTTGTTGGTATTTCTACCCCATCCACTGTTTCCACCACAAATAGACTGAATTCTGCACCCATTATGCGCGTTATGGTCTCCCCTGGTACGCCGGACTGGAATGCAATGCTAAACAGCAAGTAGGCCCACCTTTCACATGAGCAAGGTGTTAGTAAAATTAATATGCACAGTTGGATGTTTGGAGTAAGCCTAAAACGATAATATTCAGGATAAGTAAGTAGCACATAATGGGCCTTGTGAGATTTGACGTGGAATAGACCTGATGTGCTTAATGAATTGATTGTTGACTGTTCAAACTGATTGACTGATAACAAGCTGCACTTAAAGCTGCACTTAAACACAAGCCTGCTTTTTCTGATAATAAGCATGAGCATTTCAACAAACTTTCAACAAAAAGCATGTTTTCGATTGTAGCCTGCTGAATGTTCGTATTCTGATAATTGTACTTATAACATTGAATCTAATATGAAAGGCTAGCGTATATTCTGTTTGTTTTACTGATGAAAGTAAAGAAGAGCCTGTTAACTCCGCCTAAATACACTTATTTTGTTTCATTTATAAGTTATTTAAAATGCGTATATCTTTTTAATGATGTAAGGAAATAAAAACAATGAGATAGCTTGTTAACGCCTCCTAAATTCATTTATTTCGTCTCATCTACGAAGTGTCTTGATGCATGCTCAATAATCCAGGTAAGAAGATCAAGCTGTCACTTAGATGGGTGATGAAACGCATCTGTCTGTAAACGTATCCAGGTTAACTGATTCAACATTCTTTGAATCTCATCTACAATGTATTTAACGTGTGTATGTTTTCAATAACACATGCATAAAACAAGATTGTGATTTATCAAATGTATCACATCAAAATGGGCAGTTTACTTATTCAAGATAATATAAGGTAGTGCGGAATGGTGCGATGGTGATGGACAGGTTGACGGACGAGATCAGGCAGGAGTCTCTGTGGACTACGATGTTCGCGGAAGACTGTGATCTGTAGTGAGCAGGTTGAGGAGACCCTGGACAGATGGAGGTATGCACTGGAGAGAAGAGGAATGAAAGTCAGTAGGAGCAAGACGGAATATATATGCATGAATGAGAGGGAGGACAGTGGAATGGTGAGGATGCAAGGAGTAGAGGTGGTGAAGGCATATGAGTTTAAATACTTGGGGTTACCTGTTCAAAGTAACAGAGTGCAGAAGAAAGACGAAGAGAGTACAGGCAGGGTGGAGAAGAGTGTCGAGTGATTTGCGAAAGAAGGGTAACAGCAAGAGTGAAAGGGAGGGTTTACGAGATGATCGTGCGACCAACTATGTATGTCAGCCGCTCTCCCCTTCCCACTGAACCCCCAGTTGCACCCAGGATCTGTGTTGAGGATGTGCACCAGCTCTTCCAGAGACTAGACCAGGAAGGGAACGGGCCTGGATGGCGTGTCGCCCTCCTGTCTTAAAGTCGGTGCTGACCTCCATTTTCACACTGATCTTCAACAGATCACTGGAGCTGTGTGAAGTCCCCTCCTGCTTCAAAAGCTCCACTATCATCCTGGTCTCCAAGAAACCCCGTATCACAGGATTAAATGACTACAGGCCCATTGCCCTAGGCAAGGAAAATTTATTTATAAAGCACATTTCGGCACCAAGACAATTCAAAGTGCTTTACATAAAAAATAAAAAGCATTAAGAAGCAACATAAGGCAATAAAAAGAAATTTAAAAAATAAAAAGAAAGTTACACTGCAGTGTAAGATGAAAATTAAAAGTTTCAAGTTTTATTTAATAAAAGGCAGCGGCAAAGAGGAAAGTCTTCAGCTTAGATTTAAAAGAACAGAGTTGTAGCAGACCTGCAATTTTCAGGGAGTTTGTTCCAGATATGTGGTGCATAAAAGCTGAAAGCTGCCTCTCCATGTTTAGTTTTGACTCTGGAGACAGAAAGCAGACCTGTCCCAGACAATCTGAGTGGTCTGGATGGTTCATAGTGTAGCCATAGATCAGAAATGTATTTTGGTCCTAAACCATTCAGTGTTTTATAAACCAAGAGCAGAGTTTTAAAATCAATTCTTTGATGGACAGGGAGCCAGTGTAGTGACCTCAGCACTGGAGTGATGTGATCAACTCTTTTGGTCTTAGTAAAGACTCAAACAGGAGCATTCTGAATCAGCTGCAGCTGTTTGATTGAAAGACATACAGACACTGTTACAGTAGTTGAATCGACTGAAGATAAATGCATGGAAAAGCTTTTTCAAATCCTGTTGAGACATAAAGCCTTCCTTCTTCATTTTGATATATTCTTCAGGTGATAGTAGGCAGACTTTGTAATTGTCTTAATGTGGCTATTTAAATTCAGTTGAGTCTATGACTATACCAAGATTTCCGGCTTGGTTTGTGGTTTTTAACATTACCAATTGTAGCTGAGTGCTGACTTTTAGTCGTTCTTCCTTGGTTCCAAAGATAATTACTTCAGTTTTATCTTTGTTTGAAGAAAATTCTGAGACATCCAATCACTGATTTGTTCAATGCGCTTACTCAGTGCTTGTATGGGATTATAGTCCCCCGGTGATATGGTTGTGTAAATCTGTGTGTTGTCTGCATAATTATGGTAACATATTTATTGTTTTCCATAATCTGGACTAGTGGGAGCATATAGATGTTAAACAGAAGTGGCCCCAGAATGTAGCATTGGGGGACTCCACAGGTCATTTTTGTACGCTCAGATTTATAATTACCTATAGCGACAAAGTCGTCCCTGTCCTATAAGTAGGATTCAAACCAGTTTAATGCTGTGCCAGAAAGTCCCATCCAGTTTTCCAACTGGTCCAATAATATGTGTAGTAAACTGTGTCAATTGCAGCACTGAAATCCAGTAATACCAGGACTGAGATTCTGTCACTGTCTGTGTTTAAGCAGATGTCATTAAAGACGTCAACTAGAGCAATATGTGGTGTGGTCAAAATCCAGACTGGAAGACGTCGAAACTGTTGTTTAGTGCCACAACGTCTGTGGTCATGAAATCCTTCGAGAGACTGGTGTTGGCCCACCTGAAGGAAATCACAGGCCCCCTGCTCAACCCCCTCAGTTTGCCTAGCGAGAAAAGAGGTCAGTGGATGACCCAGTCAACATAGGATTGCACGACGTCTTCCAACACCTCAACTCCCCAGGGACATAGGCAAGTGTCCTGTTTTTGGACTTCAGCTCTGCGTTCAACAAAATTGTCCCAGATATCCTCCACTCCAAACTCACCCAGCCTATTGTGCCAGCCCCCACCTGCCAGTGGATTAAAAACTTCCTGACAGACAGGAGGCAGCTGGTGAGGCTGGGGAAAATCACATCCATATTTTTGCAGACATCTTCAACACCTCTCTCAGTCAAGCAGTAACGGGCTGACATCGCGATTGCTATTGCGATGTGTGGAGGTGTGGGAAGATGGCGGCGCGAACTCACGTTTTCAGCCGCCTCACGCAGTACTGACTATGCAGTTTCATTGTCCACATCCACATCTGCGTCTAAGTTTGTGTCATTGTGTGAAGTTTTTATTTTGATCGTCGATTTTTTTTTCCTGTTTAATGGCTGGGAGAGCTGGCATTGGATCGGCTGAGAGAGCTTGATCTGCTGCATCATGTGGGCCCAGAGACCATGGCCCTGACGCGTGATTTTTTTCGTACCCGTTTTCCGGGAACTCTGCCTCTGATTTGCTAGCAGTCGTTGCCTCCGTTGATTAGGTTGGATAAGGTTGGGGTTAGGAATAGGGTTAGCCAATCAGAGATAGAGTAGGGGCGGGTCTTCCCAGAATCCAGGTGAACGCTCTCTCAGCGAGTACTAGCCAATCAGAGGCAGAGTTTCCGGAAAACGGGTACGAAAAAAAACTCACGCGGCCCTGACTGGAGCTGTGCACAAGAGGAAACAGGCAATCGCAGCAGCCTCACCTAGCGTCTACTGTGCAGTGTTTTGGTCTGCGTCTGCGTTTGTGTCGTCTTGTGGAGTGCGGGGGAGGTGTGTCAAAGGTTGGATCGGTTGAGGGAGCCTGGTCTGCTGCATCCGGTGGGCTCAAAGACCACGGCCCTGCCTGGAGGTGTGCCCAAAGAGGAAACACCGAGGGCAGTCTGACAGGATGTGGAAGCGGCGCAGGCTAAGCTAACTGCTAGCCCATGCAGACCGGCAGTTCTGACAGTCGTCCCGGCTAGAGTTCGTTCTCTGGGCAGAGGAATCTTTTGGACTGTGTTGCACTGAGTGGGTGGTGTTGTTAACTGTTTGTGTGTGTGTTTTTTTGTTTTTTTGCTTTGCTCTCTTTGTATTTTTTTGGTAGTGTCGTTTTTGGGAAATTTTGGATGTGTGTTTTTGTCTTTTGTGTTGCACTGCTGTGGGCTGGGAGAAATTAAGTTTTGGTTTTTTGTTTACGCAAGTACATGTAAGAAATGACAATTAATTGTTCCTTATTCCACCTGCCTCAAAAGTGCCACCATCATTCCCCTGCCCCAAATAGTCAAACCCAGCCTGTATGAATGACATCTGCCCTGTAGCCCTCACTCCCATAATTATGAAGTGGTTTGAGCCAGGATCCTCATCATCGATTTCAGCTTGGCATTTAACACCATCATACCATAACAACTGGTGGAGAAGCTGAGGTTGCAGGACTTGGACACTGGCACCTGCAACTGGGTCCTCAACTTCCTGATGCGGAGACAGCAGACAGTCGAGTCAGGGTGGGCAGCCACACATCAAATTCCATCTTAGTGATCACAGTTTCACCCCAGGGCTGTGTCCTAAGCCCCTTCTTGTTCACCCTGCTAACCCATGACTGCACTGCCAAATTTGACACCAACCACGTCATCAAGTTTTCAGATGATACAACAGTAGTGGGTCTCATCAGCAATAATGATGAATCTGCATACAGGATGGAGGTGGAGAAGCTAACGGTGTGGTGCGAATCTCACAATCTCCCTGAATATATATAAAACAAAAGGGATGGTGATTGACTTCAGGGGGGCCAGCAGGCACCATCATGCCGCTGACCATCGATGGTGCCACTGTGTGGGGTCAGTAATATCAAGTTCCTGGGAGTGCACCTGACAGATGACCTGACCTCAACCATTAACACCTTGGCCATCGTTAAAAAGGCCCACCATCGGCTCCATCCCCTCAGGAGACTCAAAAGGGCAAGCCTCCCCAATCCAGCCCTCACCACCTTCTACAGGGGCACCATTGAAAGTATTCTAACCTACGGTCTCACGTCCTGGTTTGGTAACTGCAAAGCGACCGAATAACACCAGCTGAACAGGATAGTGAAGACAGCTAGCAAGATCATTTATGCCCCTCTCCTTTTCCTGTTGGCGATTTACCATCACTGCTGTGTTCTGAGACCCTCCAGCATCATTAAGGATCTCCACCATCCTTCTCACAACCTGTTTTCCCTCCTGCCGCCTGGGAAGAGCTACAGGAGCATCTGTGCTAAATCCAGCAGAATGTTAAATAGCTTCTACCCAGAAGCAGTCAGGCTCATTAACAAACTGTGTCCCCCATGGACATGCCCCCCCCCCAAAAAAAAAATCAGTGCTGGTTACTCGTTGACAGACACCAGCTGTCAACATTTAACTGTAATTGCACTTGAATGGACTGTGTTGTTAACTGTGCTTTTTTTGTTTTGTTCATTCTGTTTTTACATGTTTTTAGTGGTATTGTTTTTAGGTAAATTTTAAATATATATTTTTATCTTTTCTGTTACACTGTTGTGGGCTGGGAGAAATGGCATTTTTTGTTTTATGTATGCAGGTACATAATGGAATGACAATAAACTAAATCTTGAATACCTGTAATGTTCCCACAGTGCATTATATCTACATAACTTTCCAGGTCATCCCAACTCATCAGTCATTTCACACCATTACAAATGACATGAATATCATGAGTTTGGTCAGTAGTCACTGAAAATATCTGACAACATATCAGACATATTGATATCTGTGCACACAACCACAATACATACTATACACATGGTACACAGACGATATAATGTATTCTTCAAATTACTGTGTGTATGTGTGTGTAGGACCGTTTGGACCACCTCAGGCAGCAGTGTGGTCCTCATGTGACAGCCGTAGCGAAAGACTCAGTGGAGGGAATTTGCTCCAAGATCTTCCACATCTCAGCAGAGTACAGCAGGAGACTGCGACTGGCCCACCTTGCCCTGCTGAGAGACTGCAACATCCCCGGTACGCTCTTAAATATATGCTGGTGAGATAGTCTTGTGACATGTCGCCATGTGGAGGCAGGTCTTCACTTTGACCAATCATCACAACAGCTGATTATGCGAATTAGCATACACCCATGTGAGGGAGGTGAAGGTGAAATGAGGTGTTGAGTGTTTGCTTCGAGTGAAGACCTGAGGTTAGTTGGCTTTAAATGTGTAGACAGCACTAAACTACAGTCAACTGGTTCTGCTCAGTCTAAACACTGTCTGTCTGTGCCTCTCTCTTTCTCTGTCCCTCTGTTTTTCTTCCTCTCTGCCCTCATCTGTGGGTTGTTCTCTCCATCCCTGTCTGTCTGTCTGTCTGTGTAGAAGTGTCGGAGCAGGCAGAGGTACAGGACCGGTTGGTTTATTGTTATCCTGTAAGGTTGGTCCTACAGTCGGCCCCTCAGCCACGTGTTGAGCTCCACTTTGAGAACGAGATTGCCTGCTTACGCTTCAAAGGAGAGATGGTCAAAGTAAATAGGGGCCATTTCAGTAAACTGGTAAGTTTGACTGCTATTATTATCAATGATGTTACCCACAATGCTACCATTGTCACAGCCATTGGTTTTGCTTTTGGTAAATGCTTTTGCGCTTGGGTTATTCCTTCAGATTCATTCAAAGGAAGTGTAATATAATGTGTTTATTACTGTATATTGTTTATGGATTGCGTTGATTTCTGGTGTGATAGAAGCTTGGTGCGCACCTTTGCACACGGCCCCTGCTGGTTATGGGAGGGGGTGTTACAGCCCTAGTGCCGTGTGTAAATTTGTCCCCCCAGGTAATGCCCCTCCTCCTGTGGAGCTGCTGGTTAAACCCAGGTGATTGCAGTCCCTCATCAGCTGGGTACATAACTTGGAGATAGACGCCCAGCAGGGTGTGTGTGTGTGTGGGGGGGGCATTGTTGGTAACCAGAGGGGTTGGACACCAAATGTCGGGTGACTAAAGCGGCGATTGCAAAAAGTCTTTTGACCGCTATTTAAGTTTGTTTCGTGCCATAAGTGGTTTTAGTTGTTTCGTTGTGTTATTATGTTAACTTAGAAACAAGTGTGGAACATTTTTGAGTTTGTAAATGAACGTAATTATTTTTGAAGTGGCGAGTGGCAAAGTTTTTTTTGGAAGTGAGTCAAAGCCGACCCCCGTCTTAAGAGCCCACAACTTTTATCGTGGAAAAGCCGACACAACCATCATTACTAGTACTACCAGTACTAGTACTACCAGTACCACCGTTACCACTGCAAACACTACAACTTTCTCTACTACCTGTTCCTCTATGAGCAACACTGCTGTCACTTCTGCAACGACCTTTCAAGCAGCCCTGTGATGACTCTGCAGGGGTGGCTCAGGATAGTCTGGTCTTATGGATGTGAGAAACTCATCTAGAGTTCTGATTGATGCCAACCACATCTGGTTGGACATGTTCCGCCCTTTGCTGTCCAAGGCCAGTGAGTTAGACTTAGAAACGTCCACCTAGAAACTTTTCAACATGGACAACTAAAACTAAAGAAAAGCTATCACACTCTCTTCCACATGTTTGATTTATTCTGTCAGCAGGATCAAAGATTTGCAAAGAGAATGTCGTAAACACATAGTTTCAAACTGTGATATCCTGTTTACTATCTGCCCATGGTACAAGCCTGGTTTTAAGATATGGCCCTATGTCTGCAGGGACTTAGCTACTATGAACTGGCCCAGTCAGTTCCTCTAAGTTTACAGCATATTGTTGTTTTATGGCATGTGTATATATACACACATATATATACACAAAGAAAGGTGCCCACCCAGGAGGCATCCTAATCAGATGCCCGAACCACCTCAACTGGCTCCTTTCGACACGAAGGAGCAGCGGTTCTACTCCAAGTTCCCTCCGGATGTCCAAGCTCCTCACCCTATCTCTAAGGCTGAGCCCAGACACCCTACGGAGGAAACTTGTTTCAGCTGCTGATTAGGATGCCTCCTGGGCGCCTTCCTTTGGAGGTTTTCCGGGCACGGCCAACTGGGAGGAGACCCCGGGTAGACCCAGAACTCGCTGGAGGGACTACATGTCCAGTCTGGCCTGGGAACGCCTTGGGCTCTCCCAGGAGGAGCTAGAGGGCTTTGCTGGGAAGGGGGACATCTGAAGTGCCCTACATAGCTTGCTGGCACCGTGACCTGACCCCAGAGAAGCAGCTGATGATGAGATGAATATATACACAAACACACACACTCTACTGTAATTAACCAAGACGACAAAAGAAGTGGATTCAGATAAGACATTAAAATGTGTGTGTGTGTGTGTGTGTGTGTGTGTGTGTGTGTGTGTGTGTGTGTGTGTGTGTGTGTGTGTGTGTGTGTCTCTGAAGGAGCTGTTGTATCGATACAGTTGTATTGATGACCCTCGCTTTGAGAAGTTCCTCTCCAGAGTGTGGTGCCTCATCAAGAGATACCAGGTAAGCCTCAGGATGTGCCCTCTGCTCATATGGTTCTCTAATAAGTAAGCTGCTTAGTTCAAGTGCGTTTGTGTTTGCAGGTAATGTTTGGCAGTGGCGTTAATGAAGGAACGGGACTCCAGGGGGCGCTGCCTGTTTCTGTTTTTGAAGCGTTAAACAAACAGTTTGGAGTTTCCTTTGAGTGCTTTGCTTCTCCTCTCAACTGTTACTTCAAACAGTTCTGCTCGGCCTTCCCGGACATAGACTGCTTCTTCGGATCAAGAGGGTGGGTGTGCGTGCCTGTGTACATGTGTTGGTGATGTGGTAGTGTGTGTGTGTGTGTGTTTATTCTTGTTCCGCTATATGTGTGGTACTAATTTGAGTTCTGAACTATAAGAATGAGGACATTTTGGCCTGCATTCACTTCCTCATGGTTTCCCTCATTTGGTTTTTAACATGTGCCTGCGCGTCGTTTTTAATGACAATAAATTGAACTGAACTGAATTGAGATTAGATGAATATTAGGGCAGGGGTTAAGGTTAGGCATGTAGTTCTGCTGATTAAAGTTGAACCAAAATCGGTAATGAAATTTAACTTTCCATACTAAGGATCATTGAAGATGACATAATGAAACCTTCTGACACATTTGTGAGAGGAATATTGTGTTTTAATAACTTTTATTTGTCATTGATCTCGGTTATTTCAAGAACTGTGCAGAAGTGGTCTTGTGCTCGTCAGGAGTTAAGCTTTGAGTGACAAGTACTGGCAAGGGTTTGTGGTAAGAGTGAGTGGAGTTTCATAATTTGATGAGTTAATCTGATTTGCTGTATGCAGACGTGTCTGTCTGATGACATGGGTATTGGGGGATTTGCTCAAAAGGTGAACTGGGGGGGCTTTTTTAAAAATGCATTAGTTCAAGTGACACACATGGTAAAACTGAATTCTATCATAACTTTGTTAAAAGAAACACTCAACGGTAGGAAAGTGCTCAACAAATAAGGAGCAAAATAATCCAGTGAGTCAAGTAAATTCTTTATGAGATATTACAAACCATAGCGCATGCTCAGTCCGGCGCCTACAGCTAGTTTCTGTGTGGGAGATTATTTCCTTCTTATTGTTGTTTTATATATTTTCTTTTTCTTTTCTTTTCTTAGCTGGTTATCAAGTCTCACTAGTTTTTTCTTGGTCAGTTTGGAGATGGAGATTTTATTTTACCTGCTTTTGGCAATATTTACAAATTTTGCCTCGGGCCACACACTCTCAAAGAACCCAGTACACGCGGGAGTTTTCTTAAATCGGCGACGGAATCACCAGACCCTGGATTCAACACTTTCCTCATGGATCTCTGACATAAATCGGATTATATCTAGTGATCCCACGTTCACAAGTAATGACTTTAAGAATGCGGCCTATACCAGGAAGTGAGGGAAGACAGGCAGTGTGCGCCAGCAGTTACGTAAGCAACTGCAAAACAATCGCGTTCCCCTTCGCTCCATGATCCTGGCCAACATTCAGTCATTGAGGAATCAAATGGACGAATTACACGCGAATACCAGACATTTACGTGAATACAGGGATGCTTGTCTCTTAGCATTTACGGAAACATGGCACCATTGTGTACATTCATCCCAAGGCCAACGCAGAAGTTGCGGCGGACACCATCTTCAAAGTGGTACAGTCACTTCAATCTATCTCTCCGGATACCTCCAATATTATACTGGGAGGCTTTAACCACTGGAACTTGAAGAAAACATTGAATAACTTGTATCAGTATGTCAGTTGTCCTACATGTCACAATAAAATTCTGGACCTCTGTATGGCTCCATAAAGGGAGCGTACAAGTCTGAGGCGAGCCCCGCTCTCGGATCTTACGATCACAATACGGCGCATCTTCTGCCTGTATATTAGACTGTGTTGAGGAGAGAGAAAGTACACGTAAGGCAGCCGAAGGTCTGAAATACTGACTCTTCTCTGGCCCTGCAGGGGTGCTTCGACTGTACAGACTGGTCAGTGTTTACTGAATCCTCAGACAATATTGATGAGCTAAGAGACGATGTGTGTAGCTATATCTCCTTTTGTACAGACAACGTGATTCCGACCAAGGCTGTCGAGATCTTCCCTAACAACAAACCATGGGCTTCATCAGCCCTTAAGGGTGGGATTCATTAAAGGAAAAATGCTTTTAAAGAGCGCGATGGTACTGTAGTTAAGGAAACAAAGAAGGAGATCAGGTCAGAAATCAAAAGGCTAAACTCAGGTACAGGGATAAACTAGAAGCTGAGCTGAGCAGTAACTCAGGTACAAAGATAAACTAGAGGCTGAGCTGAGCAGTAACTCAGGTACAGGGATAAACTAGAAGCTGAACTGAGCAGTAACTCGGGTACAGAGTTAAACTAGAAGCTGAGCTGAGCAGTAACTCAGGTGCAGGGATAAACTAGAAGCTGAGCTGAGCAGTAACTCGGGTACAGAGATAAACTAGAAGCTGAGCTGAGCAGTAACTCAGGTACAGAGGCTGAGCTGAGCAGTAACTCGGGTACATGGATAAACTAGATGCTGAGTTGAGCAGCAACTTGGGTATAGAGCTAAACTAGGAGCTGAGCTGAGCAGTAACTCGGTACAGGGATAAACTAGAAGCTGACTTCCTAGTGTTTGAAAACACCATAAGTTTGTTTTTTCAGCATTTAAGACAAGCTTCAGTTGATAAACTAGAAGCTGAGCTGAGCAGTAAATCAGGTACAGGGGTAAACTAGAAGCTGAGCCGAGCAGTAACTCAGGTAGAGGGATAGACTACAAGCTGAGCTGAGCAGTAACTCGGGTACAGGGATAAACTAGAAGCTGAGCCGAGCAGTAACTCAGGTACAGGGATAAACTAGAAGCTGAGCCAAGCAGTAGCACAGGTACAGGGGTAAACTAGAAGCTGAGACAAGCAGTAGCACAGGTACAGAGATAAACTAGAAGCTGAGCCAAGCAGTAGCATAGGTACAGAGATAAACTAGAAGCTGAGCCGAGCAGTAACTTGGGTACAGAGATAAACTAGAAGCTGAGCTGAGCAGTAACTCAGGTACAGGGATAAACTAGAATCTGAGCCGAGCAGTAACTCAGGTACAGGGATAAACTACAAGCTGAGCCGAGAAGTAACTTGGGTACAGAGGTAAACTAGAAGCTGAGCTGAGCAGTAACAATTTCAGGGTCGCCTGGAACGGTATGAAATCTATGACTGGGTATAAAGACAAAGGCATCAGGAACATTGCTCTGGCTGGTTTTAATTCAGATAAACAGTTGGCTGATGAGTTAAACACATTTTACTTAAGATTTGATAATCGTGACTTCACAGACAAGCTGAACACATTAAAGAACAGCACTAGAGCTCTCCCAGCTTGGACTGTTGATATCAAAAGTGTGGAAAAACACTTAAGTCACCAAGTCCAGCAAAAGCCCTGGACCTGATAATGTCTGTGGCCAGGTTCTTAAAACGTGTGCTGAACAGTTGTGTGGAATCTTTCACGCTATTTTCACACTATCCCTTCAGCAACAGAGGGTCCCTAAATTATGGGAACATTCCACAATTGTACCAGTTGCCAAGACCAGAACCCCTGTGACATTAAATGACTATAGACCAGTAGCGTTGACTTCTCTAATCATGAAGATGTTTTAGAAGCTCATTAAAAACGAGGTTTTATCGCAGGTGAAGAAATCCCTCGACCCACTGCAATTTGTACACAGGTCCGATAGGGGTGTACAAGATGCTATGATAACACTTTTAAATTTTCTGTAGCGCCATCTTGAGGGAACAAATGCTCATGCCAGGCTGTTGTTTATAGATTTCTCCTCAGGCTTTAACACAATCCAGCCACATCTGTTAGCAGATAAGCTAATTCATCTCTTCAGACTGGATCTTAATCTACTAGTTGGCTGAATACTGGACTTCTTGACTGATAGGTCCCAGGGTGTGAGGGTTAATGGATCTTTTTCCAATCAGCTGTACTCATCAACTGGTTCCCCTCAGAGCTGTTGCCATTCCCCGTACTCTGCATCATGTACACTAATGACTGTCGCTATAGCAACCATACCAATAGACACATATTCAAATTTGCAGATGATTCAGTGATTGTAAGTCTCCTTGAAGTGGAGGAGGAACACCACGGACCTGTGGTCAATGATTTTGTATCTTGGTGTGATGAGTCGTTTCTCCACTTAAATGTGTCTAAAACTAAAGATATGATAATCAGTTTTAGAAAGACTCCCCCTAGTCCTGTACCAACCAGCATTAAAGGTGCTGACATTGAGCTTGTGGACAGCTACAAATATCTGGGGGTTATTCTTGACAACAAACTGTGCTGTGAAACTCACGTTGCTCCCACATCAGAGAAGGTCCAACAAAGCCTTTTTTTCCTGAGGAAAATGTGGACATTTAATGTCTCCTCCCAGATGATGACTACAAGTTTTACTGAAACGGGTTTAATGTACTGTATTGTTGCTTGGTTTGGTAACTTGACTCTGGCCAATACAAAACATCTTGATAGACTTATCAAATGGGCTAGCAAGATATCAGGGGCAAGCCAAGCCCAGCTTACTGACCTTTATAATAGGAAGGTGTTAAGAAAGGCTACTTCCCTTCTGGAGTGCCAAGGTCACCCCCTTCGGCCAGAGTTTGAGCTGTTACCTTCAGGTGGTCAGTTGAGGATGTCCTGTGTTAGGACTAAGAGATACAGGGCTTCCTTTGTCCCCACTGCCGTCCAATTGTTAAATGGTAGATAGTATTCATCTGTTGTCTGCAGACCGCTTGTTGCCTTGGTCTGTATATTTGATATTTGAACTACTTTGGTTCTCTTTGCCCACTATGTCCTGTTGCCAAGTCCGCTTGGTGTTTGTATGTTTTGTCTTTGTGTGAGAGTTTTTTATACTGGCTGCAAACTAATTTCCCTGCAACAAGGGACAATAAAGATACTTTGACTTTTTGAAAGCCTGTTTCATGCCATAAGCAATCATCAGCTGTCAATAAATAATATATTATTTATTGGCAGCTATTATATTATATTATATTGTTATAGGCTTGTACCGTCTCATAGAGAATTTACTTGACTCACTTGATTATTTTGCTCCTTATTTGTTGAGCACTTTCCTTACCGTTGAGTGTTTCTTTCAACAAAGTTATTACAGAGAGAGAGAGAGAGCTAGAGATATATATAGATATATAGATATAGATATATGTAAAGATGTAGGAAAAAACTTTAATTCATAGCAAGTTAAAGTTAAATTGTAAAGTTTATTCCTACATCTATCTTATTATTCCGCTTCTCGTTTGTTGAGCACTTTCATCAACACCATTGACGGTTTCTGGAAAAAAAACGCTATATATATATATATATATATATATATATATACACTACCGTTCAAAAGTTTGGGATCACCCAAACAATTTTGTGTTTTCCATGAAAAGTCACACTTATTCACCACCATATGTTGTGAAATGAATAGAAAATAGAGTCAAGACATTGACAAGGTTAGAAATAATGATTTGTATTTGAAATAAGATTTTTTTTACATCAAACTTTGCTTTCGTCAAAGAATCCTCCATTTGCAGCAATTACAGCATTGCAGACCTTTGGCATTCTAGCTGTTAATTTGTTGAGGTAATCTGGAGAAATTGCACCCCACGCTTCCAGAAGCAGCTCCCACAAGTTGGATTGGTTGGATGGGCACTTCTTTGAGCAGATTGAGTTTCTGGAGCATCACATTTGTGGGGTCAATTAAACGCTCAAAATGGCCAGAAAAAGAGAACTTTCATCTGAAACTCGACAGTCTATTCTTGTTCTTAGAAATGAAGGCTATTCCATGCGAGAAATTGCTAAGAAACTGAAGATTTCCTACACCGGTGTGTACTACTCCCTTCAGAGGACAGCACAAACAGGCTCTAACCAGAGTAGAAAAAGAAGTGGGAGGCCGCGTTACACAACTGAGCAAGAAGATAAGTACATTAGAGTCTCTAGTTTGAGAAACAGACGCCTCACAGGTCCCCAACTGGCATCTTCATTAAATAGTACCTGTTAGAGCCTGTTTGTGCTGTCCTCTGAAGGGAGTAGTACACACCGGTGTAGGAAATCTTCAATTTCTTAGCAATTTCTCGCATGGAATAGCCTTCATTTCTAAGAACAAGAATAGACTGTCGAGTTTCAGATGAAAGTTCTCTTTTTCTGGCCATTTTGAGCGTTTAATTGACCCCACAAATGTGATGCTCCAGAAACTCAATCTGCTCAAAGAAGTGCCCATCCAACCAATCCAACTTGTGGGAGCTGCTTCTGGAAGCGTGGGGTGCAATTTCTCCAGATTACCTCAACAAATTAACAGCTAGAATGCCAAAGGTCTGCAATGCTGTAATTGCTGCAAATGGAGGATTCTTTGACGAAAGCAAAGTTTGATGTAAAAAAAATCTTATTTCAAATACAAATCATTATTTCTAACCTTGTCAATGTCTTGACTCTATTTTCTATTCATTTCACAACATATGGTGGTGAATAAGTGTGACTTTTCATGGAAAACACAAAATTGTTTGGGTGATCCCAAACTTTTGAACGGTAGTGTATATATACATATATATATAAATTTTCCGGCAGTGAGGGTCCTCACAAGAGGAGAAAAGCAAACGTGTGTTTTGATAACACGGCATGACACATCCCTGACTGTGTGTAGTATGTTTCAGTGGTATTTCACTATTTGTCCTGTTTCACCACAATCGTAATGTTTTCTGCGTTACAAATCATGGGAATGTGGATAAAGCCCTCTCACACACCAAGCCGATCCCTCACACCTGTCCTATGGCCGCCCCCTCAGTTACTTGAGCTTGAAAAATGGTCAGAGGACCAGCTTGTTCCCGGCTGTTCTTCTTCATGGATTTACAGTATCTGCACAATGTTCAGTTACTTTCTGCTGTTCTTCCATCAGCTGCTCCACACTGCAGCTACAGCGCAGCAGAATATGGAAAGCTGTTTGAAAAGCTGTCGTCTCCACTCAATCGTCTCCACTCAATCGTCTCTACTCATTTGTCTTTACTCAGTCGTCTTCATCAGTCATCTCTACTCAATTGTCTTTACTCAGTCGTCTTAACTCAAGTCATTTTTACTCATTCTTTACTCAGTCATCGTGACTCAGTCGTCTCTGCTCATTCGTCTTTACTCAGTCGTCTTTACTCAGTATTTACTCGGTCATATTTACTCAGTCGTCTTCATCAGTCGTCTCTACTCATTTGTCTTTACTCGGTCGTCTTAACTCAAGTCATTTTTACTCATTCTTTACTCAGTCGTCGTGACTCAGTCGTCTCTGCTCATTTGTCTTTACTCAGTCGTTTTTACTCAGTATTTACTTGGTCGTCTTTACTCAGTCGTCTTTATCAGTTGTCTTTATCAGTCGTCTCTACTCATTTGTCTTTACTCAGTCGTCTTAACTCAGTCATCTTTACTCGGTCTTTACTCAGTCATCTTTACTCAGTCATCGTTACTCAGTCATCTTTACTCAGTCTTTACTCAGTCGTCTTTACACCGTCATCTTTACTCAGTCTTTACTCAGTCTTTACTCAGTCAACTTTACTGTCTTTACTCAATCGTCTTTACTCAGTCGTCTTTACTCCACATCTTTACTCAGTATTTACTGTCTTCAGTCAGTCTCTACTCAGTCGTCTTTACTCAGTCTTTACTCAGTCGTCTTTACTCAGTCGTCTGCTCATCTGTCTTTACTCAGTCGTCTTTACTCGTTTGTCTTCACTCAATCGTTGTTATTGAGTCACCTTTATGTTTACTCAGTTGTCTTTACTCAGTCATCTTTACTCAGTCGTCTTTACGCCGTCATCTTTACTCAGTCTTTACTAAGTCTTTACGCAGTCTTTACTCAGTCATCTTTACTGTCTTTACTCCGCGTCTTTACTCGGTATTTACTTTCTTCATTCAGTCTTTACTCAGTCGTCTTTACTCAGTCGTTGTCTTTGCTGTTGGTGCTGTGTGTGAATCCTGAGATTCTGTTAGACGCCCTCACACTATGACATCCAGTGAAAATACCGTGCAGTATTTGTAGGAAGATTACTGTGTTGTGAGCCATGGACCCTTTCACGGTGAAGGAGATCCCAGGGAAACCCGAGTCTCATGTTGCTGTGAGAGGAGTAGTCATGTGGTACTTGTTTGTGTTCCAGTGGGAGTGAGTGTAGAGATATGTACTGGTGGGTATGTGGTACTATGTGTTGTTATGGTAGTGGTGTACTAGCTACTGTGTGGTACTATGTGTTGTTATGGTAGTGGTGTACTAACTACTATGTGGTTAATGTGTGATCTGATTGTCTGTCCTCAGACCCTTCCTGGATTTCTCCACTGTCAGCGGGTCCTTTGAGGCCAATCCTCCATTTTGTGAGGAGCTGATGGATGCCATGGTAACGCACTTTGAGGTGAGGCGGGGCCAGATGAATGCACTTCCTGCCTGTCATGACACAACACAACTAGCTTTGACGTGATGGTGTCGATGAAGGCCACATGAGCTTCTTACTGCCTGCGCTGCTACTAACACTTGTTTATGTAAACAATTCAATGCATCCTTTTTTTCCCATCAAAACCCCCCCACAATTGAGCATTTACATTTCAGTTTACTTGTGCGCTATTTATTTTTCAAGTGAACAAGTGAATATTAGCTATAACTAATGGCAAAACATTATCAGCTGTAGGCTTTTTCAATATTGACACAAATAGACTAAAGCTATAACAACAACAATAATAATAAATGACACAGTGGTTAGCGCGATTGCCTCTGAGCAAGAAGGTCCTGGGTTCAAACCCCGGGGTAGTCGTCGTCTGTGTTGAGTTTGCATGTTCTCCCGATGTCTGTGTGGGTTTCCTCCGGGTGCTCCAGTTTCCTCCCACAGTCCAAAGACATGTAGGTCAGGTGAATCGGCCATACTAAATTGTCCCTGGGTGTGAATGTGTGTGTGTGTGTGTGTGGGCGGGCCCTGTGTGATGGCCTAGCGGCCTGTCCAGGGTGCCTCCCTGCCTGCCGCCCAATGACTGCTGGGATAGGCTCCAGCATCCCCGCGACCCTGAGAGCAGGATAAGCGGTCTGGATAATGGATGGATGGAACAATAGAACGACAGAGCAAAAATCAACAGACATAATAATAATAATGATCATGATAATAATGATCATGATAGTAATGATAATAATGATATGATGATAATGATATGATAATAATGATCATGATAGTAATAATAATGATAATAATAATTATGATGATATTAATAATATTAATGGTAATGATAATAATAATAATGTATGGTGGCTAAACATATAATGCTTCCGGCTCTCTGTGAACGTTAACTTTTAGCATGCTGATGCATGGCTGACATATTCGTACAGGCATCAACCAGCTCTTTTATTGTTCTTACTACTGTTTTTGAAGTAATCCTGTACTTTATCTGCTCCCAACTCCATGCAAGTCCATGCAACAAGACTTTGTTTTGGGGGGGGTATATTATGCCATAGGCAACATGGAATCACAAACAAAACACAGAGCTACAAACTCAACATATTGCTTTAACCACTGCCACCACATCACTGCACGCCACAGCAAACCATGCACTGTGTTGTGTGAGCGAGAGGTGGCACTGCACTCCAGCAGGCAACTATGTAGCCCAGTTTGTAATGAAGCATCTGTATTCATGTTATGACCACCAAAACTCAACCACCAGTGCTTTGTCTGTGAATGTTCTCATTCACAGACAACACCAGTGCTTTCAACAACATACGTAACAGACGTGCAGGGACTGGAAAGCACCTGACAGTCATCGCTACATGAACGGTGGGCAGTGTAATGTGTCAAGTCACAAAGACAAGCTTCACAGTGTGCTGTAAAGTGTTGTGACGTGCATGTGAACAAGTAGCACTGACTACCGCATTCACAATTCATTTTTACATAGATCATCAAACACATCTCCCAAACTGCTTTTTATGAGTCTGGGGAGATGGTGGTAAAACTCGGGAGGTTCTTTCTACTCTTGGGAACTGTAACTGGCTCTGGAGTTTGTTAGAAGACCTTCATCTCCACACCACAGTTCGAACTTAGAGCCTAAAAACTAACCTTGTGCTCAGTGTGGTTGTTGGCATCATGCTAATGTCGTGCATGTTGAACACACCAGTCTGATCAGCTGCCCTGCCCTCAGGCTTGACATTAAACTACCCACACACCGGTCTGATCAGCTGCCCTGCCCTCAGCCCTGGCATTAAACTACCCACACACCGGTCTGATCAGCTGCCCTGCCCTCCGCCTGGCATTAAACTACCCACACACTGGTCTGATCAGCTGCCTTGCCCTCAGGCCTGGCATTAAACTACCCACACACCAGTCTGATCAGCTGCCCTGCCCTCAGCCCTGGCATTAAACTACCCACACACCGGTCTGATCAGCTGCCCTGCCCTCACACCTGGCATTAAACTACCCACACACCGGTCTGATCAGCTGCCTTGCGCTCAGGCCTGGCATTAAACTACCCACACACCAGTCTGATCAGCTGCCCTGCCCTCATGCCTGGCATTAAACTACCCACACACCTGTCTGATCAGCTGCTCTGCCCTCAAGCCTGGCATAAAACTACCCACACACCGGTCTGATCAGCTGCCCTGCCCTCACGCCTGGCATTAAACTACCCACACACCGGTCTGATCGGCTGCCCTGCTCTCAGGCCTGGCATTAAACTACCAACACACCGGTCTGATCAGCTGCCCTGCCCTCAGGCCTGGCGTTAAACTACCCACACACCGGTCTGATCAGCTGCCCTGCCCTCAAACCTGGCATTAAACTACCCACACACCGGTCTGATCAGCTGTCCTGCCCTCAGGCCTGGCATTAAAACTACCCACTTCTCAGTCACTTAGATGCTCCCGTAACTTTGTGTGCGTGTGTGTGCGTGTGTGTGTAGGATCTGTTGGAGCGTTCCAGTGAGCCCTTATCATTTATTGTGTTTGTGCCGGAGTGGCGTGACCCCGTGACCCCAGCCCTCAGCAGGATGGAGGGGAGCCGCTTCCTGCGCCAGCAGCTCAGTGTACCAGCCTACGAACATGAGTACCGCTCTGGTAGTCAACACATCTGCAAGAGGTACTGTTAGCATCTCACACTGTACTACATCTCACACAATACTACATCACACTGTACTACATCACACTATATTACATCACACACTGTACTACTTCTCACACTATGCTACATCTCACACTGTACTACATCTCACACTATACTACATCACACTGTACTACTTCTCACACTATATTACATCACACACTGTACTACTCACACTATACTACATCACACTGTACTACATCTCACACTATACTACATCTCACAATGTACTACATCTCACACTATACTACATCTCACACTGTACTACATCTCACACTATACTACATCTCACACTGTACTACATCTCACACTATACTACATCACACTATACTACATCTCACACTGTACTACATCTCACACTATACTACATCACACTATACTACATCTCACACTGTACTACATCTCACACTATACTACATCACACTGTACTACATCTCAGACTACTACATCTCACACTGTATTACATCACACTATACTACATCTCACACTATACCACTTCTCACACTATTCTGCATCTCACACTGTACTGCATCTCACACTATACTACATCTCACACTGTACATCTAGATCACACTATACTACATCACAGTATACTACATCTCACACTATACTACATCACACTGTACTACATGACACTATACTACATCTCACACTGTACTGCACCACAGTATACTACAACTCACTATACTACATCATATTACTCTACACCTTACTGCTCCCCTTGGGCTTTCACTATGGATATTTTGGCAATCAAATAATAAAAAATATTGATTATTCTGATGATTAATTAAGTTAATTGCATATGAAAACAGTACTTTGAAGCATGTCATGTTAGAGCAACAGTTTGATTTAATATTCACTCTAGCCCAGAATGTATACTCTGTCTGATGTCCGTCTTCATGATGTGCTTTTATTTCTAGTGTTGCTCTTATTTTATTCAGTCTCATTACATCTTGTCATGTAAGGTGACTTCAGTGTACAGGAGGGCACATATCAAACACAAAGAAACCCTTATCGGCAGGACACTTTCTGTTGATGTGCTGCAGCATGGACACGGTGCTGTGGTGGGAAGAACAATCACAAGGTTGAATCAGTTCAGCAGGACACAAAAACGTTTCATCATCATCTAAGTGTCCTCTTCAGTCTCACCTGACTGCAGGTGTCCCCACCCTTATAAACAATACAGTGACTGCAGGTGTCCCCACCCTTATAAACAATACAGTGACTGCAGGTGTCCACACCCTTATAAACAATACAGTGACTGCAGGTGTCCACACCCTTATAAACAATACAGTGACTGCAGGTGTCCCCACCCTTATAAACAATACAGTGACTGCAGGTGTCCCCACCCTTATAAACAATACAGTGACTGCAGGTGTCCCCACCCTTATAAACAATACAGTGACTGCAGGTGTCCCCACCCTTATAAACAATACAGTGACTGCAGGTGTCCCCACCCTTATAAACAATACAGTGACTGCAGGTGTCCCCACCCTTATAAACAATACAGTGACTGCAGGTGTCCCCACCCTTATAAGCAATACAGTGACTGCAGGTGTCCCCACCCTTATAAACAATACAGTGGTATAACCACCCAAACCATCAACCAGTTTCATATGCAAATATGGTGTGACCATTAACTAAAGTTACAATGGCCATGTGTACTATTCACAGTGGGTTGGGGAATGCTGCAGTCACAGCGTTGTAAGATTGTGACAGATGTACTTTTAGACCGACCCCCCCTAAGTTCAGGGATGGTCGTTCCCTCTTCACATAGATGACCTCTTTGACCCCCCCGTTCAAACCAGCGTTCCTTCCTATCAAGGATGTGCACATCCTCATCCCTTAAAGAGTGGCCACTGGTCTGTAGATGGTGTAGACTGTGAAGTCCTGTTCTGTAGATGGTGTAGACTGTGGAGTACTGGTCTGTAGATGGTGTAGACTGTGGAGTCCTGTTCTGTAGATGGTGTAGACTGTGGAGTCCTGTTCTGTAGATGGTGTAGACTGTGGAGTTCTGGTCTGTAGATGGTGTAGACTATGGAGTCCTGGTCTGATGTGTTAGCTCTCCTGTGTTGTGCCATCCTTTTGGCAGTTTTTGTTTAGTTTCCCCAATGTACAAGTCACAACAATCCTCCTGCCACTTAACAGATACACTATATTGCTCTGTTTGTGCCGGGGGACCTACTTCTGGACCTACTTCTGGTGCATTGTGTTTTGGGGTTTGAAAGCAACTGAGATGCGGTGTTTTGAAAATATGCAGCTCAGCTTTTCTGACACTCCCGCCACATACAGAATCACCACTGGTTTACACTTAGACAGCTTTTGTCCTTCTCCTCTCTTCGATCAGCTGGTTCACTGTTTATAGAATCAAGAACAATTTATTGTCATTTCTATCATGTACTTGAGTACACAAAAGAAACGAGATTTCTATTCACCCAGCCCACATCAGTACAAAACAAAAGATAAAAACAACATGTTTGGGGTCTTCCTGGCTTTGACAAACGCCCAGTTAGGATAACCACACTTAACCAGGGCCTGTTTAATGTGGGATTTCTCCCCTTCCCCGGCCACTGTGTTGGTGGGGATGTTGTCAGCTCAGTGGTCCAGCGTCCTGATGACTCCTACTTTGTTCTCCAGTGGATGATGAGAGTCCACCCCTAAGTACTGATCAGTATGTGTTGGTTTACAATAAACATCAACAATCAAATGTCCCCCATCACCAGTTGTAATTTCACAGTGTAAGAAGACTACAGGTGAGACTGGGGAACTCATAGCATACCCACGCCTCTGCCTATAGTACTGCCCCCTGTATGTGAAGTATGTGGACTGAAGACACAGCTTCAGGAGCAGACACACTTGGTCAGTGTTAAGGGTGGTCCTATTGCTAAGGGTGGGGTCGTTTTGTAATTTCATCTGGACTACCTCCACTGCTTCATCAATAGGAACACACGTGAAGAGAGACTTAACATCATAAGAGACCATTGTTTCATCCTCTCCATAATAATGTACCTCACCTTGTCCACAACATCCATAGTGTTCTGAATGTGATGCTCCTTACTGCCTACCAACGGGTTAAGAACAGATGCCAGAAACTTAGAGATGTCATAGGTCACTGAGGAATATAGATAGATAGATAGATAGATAGATAGATAGATAGATAGATAGATAGATAGATAGATAGATAGATAGATAGATAGATAGATAGATAGATGGATATATATATATATGTGTGTGTGTGTGTATATACATGTACGTATGTATATATAAAATCCAGTTATTCAAGTAAATTCTCTATGAGACAGTACAAGCGTAGTAGTTTCATTGACAGCTTATGATTGCTTATAGCATGAAACAGGCTTGTACTGTCTCATACAGAATTTACTTGAATAACTGGATTATATATATACACTCACTGGCCACTTTATTAGGTACACCTTGCTAGTACCGGGTTGGACCCCCTTTTGCCTTCAGAACTGCCTTAATCCTTCGTGGCATAGATTCAACAAGGTACTGGAAACATTCCTCAGAGAGTTTGGTCCATATTGACATGATAGCATCACGCAGTTGCTGCAGATTTGTCGGCTGCACATCCATGATGCGAATCTCCCGGTCCACCACATCCCAAAGGTGCTCTATTGGATTGAGATCTGGTGACTGTGGAGGCCATTTGAGTACAGTGAACTCATTGTCATGTTCAAGAAACCAGTCTGAGATGATTCGAGCTTTATGACGTGGCGCGTTATTCTGCTGGAAGTAGCCATCAGAAGATGGGAACACTGTGGTCATAAAGGGATGGACATGGTCAGCAACAATACTCAGGTAGGCTGTGGCGTTGACACGATGCTCAATTGGTACTAAGGGGCCCAAAGTGTGCCAAGAAAATATCCCCCACACCATTACACCACCACCAGCAGCCTGAACCGTTGATACAAGGCAGGATGGATCCATGCTTTCATGTTGTTGACGCCAAATTCTGACCCTACCATCCGAATGTCGCAGCAGAAATCGAGACTCATCAGACCAGGCAACGTTTTTCCAATCTTCTATTGTCCAATTCTGTGCGAATTGTAGCCTCAGTTTCCTGTTCTTAGCTGACAGGAGTGGCACCCGGTGTGGTCTTCTGCTGCTGTAGCCCATCTGCCTCAAGGTTCGACGTGTTGTGCGTTCAGAGATGCTCTTCTGCATACCTCGGTTGTAATGAGTGGTTATTTGAGTTACTGTTGCCTTTCTATCAGCTCGAACCAGTCTGGCCATTCTCCTCTGACCTCTGGCATCAACAAGGCATTTTCGCCCACAGAACTGCCGCTCACTGGATATTTTCTCTTTTTCGGACCATTCTCTGTAAACCCTAGAGATGGTTTTGCATGAAAATCCCAGTAGATCAGCAGTTTCTGAAATACTCAGACCAGCCCGTCTGGCACCAACAACCTAACCCTAATAAAGTGGCCGGTGAGTGTATATATATAGATAGATAGATAGATAGATAGATAGATAGATAGATAGATAGATAGATAGATAGATAGATAGATAGATAGATAGATAGATAGATAGATAGGTAGAGGTAAAGTCAAAATTATTAGCCCCCAAGGAACTATGGAACATTTCTCTAAAATTCTGCCCAATGTTTGCATCATTCATAAAACT